>NC_143053.1:258124166-258455833 GCF_052426305.1 Pelodiscus sinensis
GACCCGATTGGCTTGCTTCTCCCTTCCCTGGAGGGTGACTCCTGACTCCCACTACATTGCCCTGGGTGCTTACCCTTTGGCTACGTCTACACTGCAGAGTGTTTGCGCAAAACCTGCTGTTTTTGCGCAAGAAAAAGTACAGTGGATTGTCAGAAGACAGGGCTTTTTGCGCAAGAGTTATATGTTTGTGTGGAGAGACAACAAGGGTTTCTTCCACAAGAAACCCCTATCGCAGTGTTTCTTAAACTGTGTTGCGCGGCACACCAGTGTGCCACAAGGCAGTTGGAGGTGTGCCACGGAGAACAACAGAATTCAAAATGGCCACCCTTAAAGGGACAGACTACTTTTTTTTTTTTGGCTTAATAATTTTCCTCTGACCCTTTTTTTTCCTCAATAGCTTTCCCTTCTGACCCTTTTTTTTTTTTTTTTTTTTCCCCTTCCTCAACAACCAGCAGACTGGTGGGGAGGTTGCCCATGTCTCCACCTTCCTCCAGGAAGGTCTTGTCACTTCCAGGAAGCAGATGGGCCCGGGGTGGTAAGAGCCAGCTGCTCCCATAGGCCCTGGTGGCCTCTCACCAACCAGCGACATAAAACCAATGGTGGCACAAGGGCGAGGCGCACGGCAGAGATGCTGGGGCAAAAGGGCCCTTTGGGGATGCCCAAGTCACCCCCAAGCCTCTGGTGGAGGAAGCCAGGGGAAGATCTGCAGAATTTAAAAAAAAATTGTTTGTTCCTCAGTCTTAAAAAGTTTAAGAAACACTGCCCTATCGGAAAAAGCACAGGCGCTCTGATGGCTGTTCTGTGAATGGTCATCAGAGCTTTTTTGCTCAAGAGCATCCATGGTGGTGTGGACGCGCTCTTGCACAAAAGCACATGGCGGTGTGGACGCGCTCTTGCACAAAAGCACATGGCGGTGTGGATGTGCTTTTGCGCAAGAAGCCTGCAGTATAGACATAGCCTTCATGCCTTGGAAAATCTCTCTCCTATTTGTATCTCCCCAACGGTCAAGAGATGCTCTAGGGAAATCCATAGACACTCTGCCTAGTCCTTTTGCATCTGGCCTGCTTCTCCAGATAAGCCTGCCTGATTCAATGCTCCCCTTTTAATCTCTTACTGGCGTATTTTTTCCTTTGCCTATCACTGCAGCTTGTACATATTTAAGATAAAGCGTGTTTGTGTGGTGCATGTGACTAGTGACTTCCGCTGACATACAACTGGTTTCTCCGGGCACAGTGCGTTTCTAATCAGCAAAGGGAAGGCAGAGCAGTGAGGAAAAGTGGTTGAGACTGGGAGGATGCAAATTCTATTCATAGCTTGGCACTAATTTCCTGTGAGATTGTGGCGAAGTCACTTCACCTCTCCGTGCTTCTGCTTCCCAGCTGTGAAGGTGGGAATAAAACCGACCCTGTCCCTATGCAGGGCACAGAGAGGATTCCTTAGCTTCTTATCTGTCCCTCTTTGCCAGAGTCCCGAATGTGTGTCTCCTCCTGGTATGGCAGTATCAGCAATGCCATCTTAGGGCTTGTCTTTACTGTAGTGATCAATCTTCCGGTATTTGATTTAGCGGGTCTAGTAAAGACCTGCTAAATCAAACGCTGATGGGAGCCTCTGTTGACCATGGTATCCCTTGCAGTCGTGACGAGTAAGGGAAGTCGACAGGAGCGTTTCTCCTGTCAACCCCCCGCTGTGGGGCTGCCCCATAAAATCAATGTAAGGTACATTGACTCAAGCTACATAGTTTTCATAGCTGGAATTGAGTATCTTGCATCAATTTTCTCCACCAGTGTAGACCTGGCCTTAAAGGCTGTGAACATGCTAAACCAAGGAGGTGAACCCATAATTTGTAAGGTTGCAGTGTAAACTGTTTCAGGGGGTAGCCGAGTTAGTCTGTACAGGATAAACTTCAACAACAACAAATAGTCTGGTAGAACTTTATAGACTAGCAAAACATGTAGATGGGATCATGAGCTTTCATGGGCACAGCCCACTTCTTCAGATGACCCAAGTGTTGAATGTCCAGAACTAAAATAAATCGGGGGGGGAAGACAAGAAGAGGCAGTGTGTATAAACAATATCAAGGGGAAATCCAAGCTGGAATGTAACAGGAGAAACAAATAGCCTAGGTGTTTATAGACTGTCTACATTGCCCAGTCTTGCGCAAGAACATAGGCAAAAGAGGCGGGGCAATGAATATCACCGTGCCTCATTTGCATACTTAATGAGCCACCATTTTTGCGCAAGGGTCTTTTGCGCAAGAAGAAGCAGTCTGCACTGCTCCTTCTTGCGCAAAACCCCCTCTTGTGCAAGAGTCGTTCTTCCTGAAAATAAGTGGCAGAACGGCTTTTGCGCAAGAGGCGGCTTTTGTGCAAAAAGGAGCAGCGGAGTTAACTGCTCTTTCTTGCGCAAAAGCCCCTTGTGCAAAAATGGCAGCTCATTAAGTATGCAAATGAGGCATGGCGATATTCATTGCCGCGCCTCATTTGCATATGTTCTTGCACAAGACTGGGCAATGTAGAGTAGCCCTTAAGACTGGTGATAGAAATGTAGCCGTGTTAGTCTGGGGTAGCTGAAACAAAAGACAGGACTATGTAGCACTTTAAAGACTAACAAGATGGTTTATTAGATGATGAGCTTTCGTGGGCCAGACCCACTTCCTCAGATCAAATAGTGGAAGAAAATAGTCACAACCACATTTACCAAAGGATACAATTAAAAAAAAATGAACACATATGAAAAGGACAAATCACATTTCAGAACAGAAGGGGGGTAGGGGGGGAAGGTAAATGTCTGAGAGCTAATGATATTAGAGGTGATAATAGGGGAAGCTATCTTTGTAATGGTGTAAGGTAATTAGACTCTTTATTCAGACCTAGGTGTAAAGTGTCGAATTTAAGCATGAATGGCAGTTCAGAGGAGTCTCTTTCAAGTGTGGTCTTAAAAGGCTTTTGAAGCAGGATGCAGGTAATCAAGTCGTTGAGACAATGTCCTTTCTGGTTGAAATGGCAAGAAACTGTTTTTTCTTTGTGATTCCTTCTAATGTCTGTTTTGTGGGCATTGATTCTTTGGCGAAGTGTCTGAGATGTTTGTCCAATGTACATAGCAGACGGACACTTTCGGCACATGATAGCATAGATTATATTTCTGGAGGCGCAGGAATATGTGTTCTTGATCTTATAACTCACTTGGTTAGGTCCAATAATGGTATCAGCAGAGTGAATATGTGGACAAAGCTGGCAACGGGGTTTATTGCAAGGGAAGATACCAGGGTTGGTATTAGTGTGGTATGTCCTGTGGTTGTTGGTAAGAACTCTGAAGACTGGATAGTCAAAAGAGGCGGATAAGAACCATTAGTAGGCAATAGAGAAGAAGGGTACTAACATCAGATACCACACAGAATCATTGGCACCTTCATTGCTTGGTAGGTTGATAATGTCCTAGCCATCCAGTATCTTTATTTAATCCATTACATGAATATCACACTTGTGAATGAATTGTAGTTCCAGTCCTTCCCTGTGTATTTGGCTTGTGGAATTGGTCTGTAACAAAACCAATTCCACAGGAAGATCTGTTAATGAATGCCCAGGTCGATTGAAGTGTTCCCCAACAGGTTTTTGTATGTTCCCTTTACGGATATCTGATTTGTGTGCATTAATTCGTTCCCGTAGGGACTGTCTAGTTTGTCCAGTATATATTGCAGAGGGGCATTGCTGGCATTTGATGGCATAGATCACATTCCTGGATGTGTAGTTAAATGAACCTCTGATTTGGTGGCTTATGTGGTTGGCTCCAGTAACGAATGCGCTTGTATAGATATGTGGGCAGAGTTGGCTTCGGGGCTGATGCAGGGCTGGGTTCCTGGATGTTTATGATGTAGCTGTGTAGCATGGTGACTGGAGAGAATTCGTTTCAGGTTGGGGGGTTGTCTGTAAGTGGGAATAGGCCTTTCCAAGGCCTTTGAGAGTGAGGGAACATTTTCCAAGATAGGTTGAAGATCAGTGGTCCCCAACACGGTGCCCGCGGGCGCCATGGCGCCCGCGGGGCCATCTGTGTGCGCCTGCCAAGTGCTTGGGGCTGGCCTGGCCCCAGGCACGTGGCGCATGGTAAGCGCCGGCCCCAGGAGCGCCGCGGATTGGCCGCCCCCGCTCTGGGCACGTGGCGCATGGGAGGGAGCGCCGGCCCCGGGCGCGCAGCGCATGGGGGAGGGGAGGCGCCAGCCCTGGGCGCGCAGCCCTTGGGGGGGACACCAGCCCTGGGCGCGCTGCTATGGGGGGGCCCCGCCCCCCCGCTCCGCTCTGCCCCCTGGCGCCTGGCGGCCGAATGGCCCCGCCCCCTGGTGCCCGGTGGACAAACGGCCCCGCCCCCTGGCGCCTGGCAATCTTAAATGGTTGGGGACCACTTTTGTAGATCGTGGATAATGCGTTGGAGGGGTTAAAGTTGTGGACTGTAGGTAATCACGAGTGGAATTCTGTTGTTTTCTTTTTTGGGTCTGTCTTGAAGTAGTTCGTGTCTGGGTACTCTTTTGGCCCTGTCAATCTGTTTTTTCACTTCTCCAGGTGGGTATTTCAGTTTCAGGAATGCTCTATGGAGATCCTGTAGGTGTTTGTCTCCTGTCTGTGGGATCGGAGCATGTCCGGTTGTATCTTAGGGCTTCGCTGTATCCAATAGATTGAGAAATGTGTCTGGGATGGAAGCTGGTGGCATGAAGGTAAGTGTAGTGGTCAGTGGGTTTCTGGTATAGGGTGGTAGAAATTTGTCCATTATTTAACTGTACTGTAGTATCCAGGGGGTGGATTTCCTGTGTGGACTGGTCCAGGCTGAGGTTGACGGTGCGGTGGAAGTTGTTGAAATCCTTGTGAAATTCTTCAGGAGTCTCTTTCCCGTGGGGCCATATGATGATGGCATCAATGTAGCGTAAATAAAGTAGGGTATGTCTACACTACAAAGTTAATTCCAACTAACGGACGTTAGTTCGAATTAACTTTGCTAGGCGCTACACTAGCGCTCCTCTAGTTCGAACTTAATTCCAACTAGCGGAGCGCTTAGTTCGAACTAGGTAAACCTCATTGCACGAGGACTAAGCCTAGTTCGAACTTACTAGTTCAAATTAAGAGCTGTGTAGCCCCTTCATTCGAACTAGTGGGAGGCTAGCCCTCCCCAGCTTTCCCTGGTGGCCACTCTGGGCACCATGAGGGAAACTCGTCTGCCCCCCCTCCCGGCCCTGGAGCCCTTAAAGGGGCACGGGCTGGCTACAGTGCCCGTGCCAGGTGCAAGCCTGCCAGCACCCCGCCAGCAGACCCTGCACCTGGCATGGCTCGAGCCAGCCACCCGATGCCCCCCAGCCCTCCCCCTCTTCCCGGGACCAGGCTGGCGGCTCTCGGGAGCCTGGCCAGGACTGCAAGAGGCGGGCACCCGCCTGGTCCAGTGCAGACACCGTGGACCTCGTCCACGAACTCCGCACTAGGCACAGGAAAGTGGCCGTCTAGGGCAGGAGAGCTGCCAGCCTGGCCACCCAGGAGCAGGTTTGCATGAAAATCAAGGTGGTCCACTGAGACCCCCGACCCTGAGCCCTGAGCTTAGAATGGCCGTACTGGGTCAGACCAAAGGTCCATCTAGTCCAGTAGCCTGTCTGCCGACAGCAGCCAACCCTAGGGACCCTGGAGGGGATGGACCAAAGACAGTGACCAAGCCATTTGTCTCGTGCCATCCCTCTCCAGCCTTCCACAAACTTTGGGCAGGGACACCATTTCTACCCCCTGGCTAATACCACTCCATGGACCCAACCTCCATGATTTGATCTAACTTCTCTTTAAACTCTGTTCTAGTTGTAGCCTTCACAGCCTCCTGCAGCAAGGAGTTCCACAGGTTGACTCTTTGCTTTGTGAAGAACAACTTTCTGTTACTAGTTTGAAGCCTGCTACCCATTCCTTTCCTTTGGTGTCCTCTAGTCCTTCTATTATGGGAACTAATGACGAACTTTTCTTTATGCACCCTCTCCACACCACTCTTGCTTTTATAGACCTCTATCATATCCCCCCTCCGTCTCCTCTTCTCTAAGCTGAAAAGTCCCAGTCTCTTTAGCCTCTCTTCATATGGGACCTGTTCCAAACCCCTCATCATTTTAGTTGCCCTCCCCTCTCCCAGCCTCTCTCTTCCCCTCTCCCACCTCCTTTTCCCAGTCTCCCCCAGTTTTGTTCAATAAAGAAAGATTCTGTTTTTGAACACACGTTTTCTTTATTTTGTACATCAGGAAGGGGGGCTAGGGAAGGGTAAGTGGAAGGAGGTGAGGGAGGAATGGGGTACACGCCCCCGATGGGGAGGATTGGGCTGGCTCTGCGGGCTTCTCGGGGTGGAAGCTCTCCTGCAGCCCCCCGATTGCCCCCTCCCCCCGGATGACAGCCTGTGGCAAGTGCGGCCGGGCTGATGGCCGAGTTCTGCAATGTGCCCAGTGTGGGCACTCAGGGCACTCCAAGCCAGGACTGGTTTGCAAGCGGGGCACCCCTGAGAACTGTCTGTCCGGGGTGGGGGTCGGGTCCCTTTAAGCACAGCCCTCGGCTAGCCTGAGACAGCATCTCCACGCTCTAAGTCCTCATCTGATGCCCTGCCGGCACTGCTTCCGGCCATCCTTAAGCCCTGTTCAGGGTCCACTCTGTGTGGACATGCTAGTTCGAATTAGCAAAACACTAATTCGAACTAGTTTTTAAGTCTAGCTGCGCTAATTCGAATTAGCTTAGTTCGAATTAGCGCTGTAGTGTAGATGTACCCGTAGGGATCTTAGGAGGCAGGAACTGGGGAAACCTTGCTCAAGGTCAGTGACCTTTCCCGCAGCTGGTCACAATGTGTCTGACTCCAGTAGGCGTTCTCGCAGCTCTGAGATGCTCCCCGCTGATGCTACCGCCGAGCGAGCGCCATGCACGCTTAGCGATGCTTTGGGAGCGAACAGGCGACTTGCAGCATATTGCTGCTATCGGTGGGTTCCCACAGGTAGGAACTAGGAGGTCTAGCGACATTGTCCCGTGCTCTCCTGGTGAGCTGATCACGTGGAATCCTGGCTCCTCCCCCTGTAGACCAGTGTTCCCCACAGGAGCTGGGTGATGCGATCATTGTGCATGGAGCGAGCGTGCTAGATGAGTTTGTGCTGTGAGTGCAGGGTTCATAGAGGCTGCCTGGTACCCGGGCCCCTCGGCATGGACTCTGACGCGGTATTCCCTGTAAGATAAGTGCTGGGGCAGCCGCCAGTGAGGTTCAAAGGCTGCCTGCTGATGAGCAGAGCGCTCACAGCCAGCAGCACGTGTTTCTACTAGTGGTGCGCGTCTGCACATGCCTAGGTGCAAGTAACAAAATTTATTCCACACCTGGATGAAAAAAAAATTGAGGGAACGTTGCTCCGGCCTTCTGAATTCTGCAGCTTTCCATATAAAGCAAGACGCTCCCACCCATGGAACACCAGTACCTGAGCACTGCCGCAGTAGGGCACTACACTGCTATAAAATTGTTGCAGAGTAGGGGGAGACCATGTGGTGGGGTGACCTGGTTTGGGGAACCGCTCTGCAGGAGATGGCTGAGGCTCAGCCGTGCTCAGCCTTCGATTTTGTAAAGGTGTCACTTGGTGTGGGTGTTGGGATGTGACTGGCTAACCAGTGAACCGGTAAACTTCACCCATAATGGGTGAGGCTTAGCAGTTCCCGGTTAACCACTAAGGGCTGGAAACCAATGACGTAGTGGGGGGTACCTTGCTGGTTGCTGTGCTGGGCAGTGGGTTGTGAGTGACCTCCACTGGCTGCTGGCTGCAGCACGGCCCAGCAGGGCAGGGGATGAGTCATTATGCAAGGGGGCTCCGAACCTGTCTGACGAGTTATCTCCCAGGGAGCGGAACAATGGGAAGAAGGGGAGTGGAGCCCTGGTTGGGGGCAGGGCTGGAAGAGAGTGGTAGTTTTTGGTCTGGGAAGCAGGGGAGAAGGAGCTAGGGAGGGGGGCTGGGATTGTAAGGCTCAGCCACCCCCCATCTCAAGGGGGGGCACTGAGGCCTCCTAGCCCCAGTTCCTGTAACCAGATTACATCTGTGCTGTATCCTGGAGAAGCAATAAACTCCCTCTATGCTACTGGTTGGAGGAGTCTGTTCGTGCCACTACGGGGGTGCAGGAGACGGGAAAACCCCAACGCGCCGTCACAGTGGTTAACCAATTAACCGGGATTTTACATCCCTCGTTGAAAACCCCCGTGGAAGCCCTTGGGACGCTGGTGGTCCGTGGCCTGGACTGAACATGTCTCTGTGCTGAGGGGAATTAACACCCTGAGGTGTTTTTCTTCGTTTCGACCCCCAGCAAAGGAACCCGAGCAGGCCCGTGAATCAGCACTGCCCTTGGAAACAGACACAGGAGAGTCAAAGGACGAGCTGCCCTCCCGCCCAGGATCTGAGTTTTAAGGTCCCCTAAATCAGGCTGACCGCCTCTTCTTAGACCCTTACCTGCCTGGTAATACCCTGGTGTGTTTCACCCCTGGATCGCCAAGCTCTTCCCATGGGCAGGGGATTCTGATCCTCTCCACCTGGGAAACTGAGGCACAGTTATGATGGAGGGTGAGTTACAAGTTATTGGCCGAGTGGGGGGCAGCGGTCTGACCCACTCCAGTGTCTTCCCCAGCCACCACTCCACTAAGGAAGGAGAAGGCAAAATCTTCCCTCCTCACGGCAGCTCTCCTCATCCGACGCAGCCTTGGAGGGGTAGAGGTGGGGAGGGCATGTTCTGTGCCTTGGGGGTAGGGCCCCTGGGTGGGGGCCTCCCTGGCTGCAGAGTGCACCAGAGTCACCTGCACCCCTCCAATTGCTCTTGTCCATCCTGTGCTACCCCAAGGAGCAGTTCTCTGTGCCCCGAGCACGCGCTAGGCCTGGCCGTGCTCTCTGGAGCAGTGACCGCCTGTCATAGAATCATAGAGCTGGAAGAGACCTCAGAAGGTCATCAAGTCCAGCCCCCTGCCCTAGGCAGGACCAATCCCAACTCAATCAACCCGGCCAGGGCTTTGTCAAGCCAGGACTAAAAAATCTCTAGGGATGGAGACTCCCCGACTTCCCTAGGGAACCCATCCCAGTGCTTCCCCACCCTCCTAGTGAGATAGTTTTTCCTAATATCCAACCTGGACCTCTCCCACCTCAACTTGAGACCATTGCTCCTTGGTCTACCATCTGTCACTACTGAGAACAGCCTCTCTCCATCCTCTTTGGAACCTCCCTTCAGGGAGTTGAAGGCTGCTCTCAAATCCCCCCTCACTCTTCTCTTCAGCGCTCCACACTGGGGAGATTGGGTTGCTGGCTTTCGGCTAAACGACACGGGCCTGGCGCATGCTTGGGGGACAGGGGCTTCCTTAGCTGCCCGCGCCCATTAACCCCAGCTCCTTGAGCGGCTGTGAGGAGATGGGTAGATGTCAGAGCAGGCTGCCAAATAGAGAGAATTCCCCTCACGGCCTTGCTCATCAGACAGCTCCTTAGACCTGCCGTAACTTTGTCAGCTCACCAACCCGGGAACCCTGCCAGAGAACCTTTTTGAGTGGCTCCTGTGGGACGGTGGCATGTTAACTCCTTATAGAATCCTAGAACCGGAAGGCACCTCGAGAGGTCAAGTCCAGCCCCCTGCCCTCACGACAGGACCTAGCGCCGTCTAGAGCGGTGTTTCTCAACCAGTGGTACATGCACACTCAGGGGTATGCGAGAGACGTCTGGGGGCGAAGGGGGGTACGTCAACACAACTGAAATTTGGAGAAAACGGAATTTTTGTTTGACGTGTTACAGCGTTTTATTATTTTTGTACTTTTGACACCCAAACATTTCATCGCCCGCCCGGCTACAATTAAGAAAAAATTGTACAATTGTAGAAAAAAATGGTGTGTCTGAAAACTGTAGGTACTGGGGGTACTTATAATTTTTTTAAAAAAAGTTGAGAAACACTGATCTAGACCATCCCTGACAGGTGTCTGTCTAACTTGCTCTTAAATATCTCCAGGGATGGAGATTCCACAACCTCCTTAGGCAATTTATTCCAGTGTTTAACCACCCTGACAGGCAGAAAGTTTTTCCTAAAGTCCAACCTAAACCTCCCTTGCTGCAATTTAAGCCCATTGCTTCTAGTCCTGTCCTCACACAGGTCATGGAAAACCATTTTTCTCCCTTCTCCTTGTAAAACCCTTTCAGGTACTTATGGCAAGAGATGAGCGGGTAAATCATCTGCAGAATCCAGCTGTTCCCGCCTTTAAAGTAACTTCTCTGCTCTCCCCCTTGCTCTGCTCAGTGACAAAATCCGGTTGTTGGGGAGAGCAGAGGAACTTGACACTTAACCCTCTCCTCTCCAAGGCAAATTACAAACCGGCGTTAATCCCAGCCACGCCCTCGTGACTGTGTGTGTGTGTGTGTGTGTGTGTGTGTGTGTGTGTGTGTGTGTGTGTGTGTGTGTGTGTGTGTGTGTGTGTGTGAGACTCGCCCTCTGAGTCAGTTTCCTTACTTGTGAAATGTGATTCACCTGAGGCCACGGAGAGTGTCAAGCGGTAGAACTGGAATTAGAACCTCTTGGTCCCAGACCCCGCTGCAGAGCGCTAGCACCCAACATTGTTCCCAATTTTCATGCCTCTGTTTCCCCTCTTCCCTAGGACCCTCCCCTAGAGCATCGGTCTCTCCGGAACCGCCTTGTGGGTCTCTAACAGGCAGTTCTGGGTCGGGGGGTCTGTTCTCAGCAGGATTCTGTGGGTGGAAGTTTCAGATGTGGGACCTGCAATGCAGAGACACACCCTGGGCCGGGGGCCAGAACGTGATCGGTTTCTTTTCACGTGTGCTCCTCCCAAAGAGAGGCAGCTGCTTGTCCCTTCGCTCAGGGGACAAAGGCCCAAAGGTGGAGGGTCCTGGGGCCCGTCCTGCTGGTTCCCCTCTTGTACAGAGTGGGGTTGGCGAAGGACTTTGGCTTGCACTAGGAAATCTCCCTGCCGTTGGCTGCGGGACGGACGTTCGTGGCCGTTTCGGGCCTCGGTTAAAACACTTCCCCTACAAGCACTTTTCTAAGCCAGACTGATCCATCGCAGCTCCCTGGCCCCCTCCTCCCTGTGCCACCCCCCAGGCAGGGACCTTGGGGCAACTTCTGGGGGAAGGAAAAAGCCCATCTGGAAAAGGCTTCACTGGCTTGATTTTCCCTGGCTCTTGCAGGACCGGTTTTAGTAGGATCTAAGACCCCACTTCCCTGCAGCCTATATCTGCAAAGTTCTGCCGGCCTGCACAGAATTCCCTGCAGGAGTCACTTCCCGCTTGCAGGGAAGGCTCCGTGAGTGCGGTTGTTTGTGGACACGGCCGGCCGGCTGGCAGGGGAAGGAGGCAGGCCGGGTGTGGACGTGCAGAGCAAATATTTGACATCTGCCTGTTGCAAAAGTACACACCACCACCTGGCTACACCCCCGTGCGGGGGCTCCGCGGTTCTGCTGCTCTCTCCCCCGTGGGAACCAAGAGGGAATCGAGGCTCTTAAATCCCAAGGGTGGGTGGGTGGGTGTGTGTGTGTGTGTGTGTGTGTGTGTGTGTGTGTGTACGTGCACACACACCCACAGCCAGCTCCTTTGGCTGCACTTTCCCGTTTGGACTGTAGCCCACTGTTCTCCTCTCAAAGCTCTTTGCAAAGACGGGCCGGGGGTGGGGTTATAGAAGGCTATGCCGATTGCACCGTGGCCCTCGTGCCCTGTTTGGTGAGCTCATGTCGGCTCGCACGCGTGCCGTGAAGAGCGCCCGAACGCAGCGTGAGGATTTTTGGCTCCCTTCACGAAAGGAGCGAGCGGCATGACGGCCGTGACTGGCTGGCGTGTGATCACCATGCAGTGGTGACCGGTTGCTGCCTGGCCGGTTACAGCACCCGCGGAAGTAGGAAAGGGGTCACAAGTCGGGGGGGGGGGTGTGAGGGCCCGGGGGATTCAGCAGTTCGGGCTAACCCAAAGCACTTCAGAATCATGGAGCTGGAAGAGACCTTGCCTGTGTCTTTCCCACTCTCTGGACGGGTCCGTCAGTGTAACTCGAGCACGCTGGTGTTCACACCCGTAGTGTCCTTGTGCACGGCCACATTCAGCTGGCTGGTGAGTGTCTGATGGCAGAGGCCACGTGACCCCAGCCCATGGCGGAGCAGACAGGGGAGCAACGGTCTAGAATGCCCGGGGCCCGTTGGGGTAGGAGGATCGTGGGTGTCAGGGACGGGGTGTGAGGGATGTTTGTGGCCGGCTGGCTAAGAACTGCCCACACAGTCGGCGTTAAAAACCCTGCGGTTACCCCTGCTCGTCCCTGTCTCCTCCCCTGGCTGCGCCTTGTCTTGGGGCACAGTTGGGTCCTTCCTGTAAGTTTGTGTAGCGCCCAGTGCGATGGGTCCCAGCCTGGCCGAGGCATCCGGGGGCTACCACAGTGTGTCCTGCTTTCCAGGCAGGGTCCTGCCACGCAATCAGCATGGGTTGCGTACATACACACAGGCTCAGGCGGTGAGAGTCGTACCCCCCGCTGGGGAGACAGGCAATTCTTTTGGGGGGGGGCCCTTTGCTGGATCCAGTGCAGGGGGCCCCCTGTGCTCTCCACCCTCTGAACCGTGCCCACGTGCAGTGTACATGTAACCCACACACCTCGTGTGGTTACCATGCAGTGATGCTTCGACCACAGCAACAGCTAATGTCAAGAGATCTCTACAGCAGGGGATGGGAGCCAGCTGGCTTTGAGCTCGGAGCAGTGGTCACCAACCAGTCGATCGGGATCTCCTGGGAGATCTTGGAACCTCTGACAAGGGCTCTTGACTGGTTTAGCCAAGAGGCTGTCAAGTGCCTACACTTTAGCTGCCCCCCCTCCCCACTGCTGCACATCTCCTGCCCCTCCCCCTGGGAGTGTCCTGCTTTCTGTGCAGGGCAGGGGAGGGAAAAGAGGGGTGCTGATGTCTGGGTGCCCCCTCTCCCATTCTGTATCCTTTCTCCACAGAGCAGAGAGGAGGCACAACAGGACCAGGGATGGAGGGAGTGTGCTGGCTGCTTTTGGGAGTGGTTCAGGGCCAGGGCATGAGTGAGACTGCCTTAGCCCCACTGCACCACCCCCAGGAGCCACCAGCAGTGCCCAGCTGGAGCCCACATGCCAAACTCCTACCCCAGTCATGAACCCCCTCCTGCACCCCAAGCCCTTATCCTAGCTCTGAGCACCCCTGCATGCAAACATCCTGCCAGAGCCTGCCCCAAGAGCAGCTCAGAGCCCCCCTCACACTCCAGATCCCTAACTCCAAGACCCCCAACCCTCTGCCCCTGCCTGGTGAAATTGAGTGAGGATGGGCAAGAGAGGGAGGATGGAGGGAGCAGGGGCGGGGCCTTGGAGAAGGCGTAGGAGGGGGGCGGGCCTTGGAGAAGGCGTAGGAGGGGGGCGGGCCTTGGAGAAGGCGTAGGAGGGGGGCGGGGCCTTGGAGAAGGGGTAGGAGGGGGGCGGGGCCTTGGAGAAGGGGTAGGAGGGAGGCGGGGTCAGGGTATTTATATATGAGGTAGATCTTGGGTAGCACTTGCAATCAGAACGTGATCTCGTGCTTAAAAGGGCTGGAGACCCTGGCTCCGAGGGTGGAGGCCCCTATACGCCGCTTCAGAGGTCCCAGGTTCAAATCTGCCTGGGGGTGGTTACAGAGGCAGGGAGCTGGGCGGCCTTGCAGGGGCCAGGATGGGGGTGACACAGCCGTCAGCGGGGACCCCTCCTGGTTAGGGTGCTGCGTGCTCTCCTGGCCCAGGGGCTGGGGGGGTTCATGCCGTTGGCTGCCTCCTGCTTTCCAGGAGAGTAGCCCTGTCTGGTTGGCACAAGGGCAATGCGGGGCTGGCGGAGGGAAGGTTGACTTCCGGAGACTTGGGCGGGAGTGGGGGGAGGGTGCTCCTGGGTGGTGCGCCCCACCCTGCCGGTAAGCCCAACCCTGATACTTTATACCTGGAAACCTGGCTTTATGCCAGCCTACCTGCTCCCTAGTGCTGTGTGGAGCTGCCAGGATGCAGGCTACAGCCCACAAAAGGCCTGGCTGGCCCTGCTGCCCCACATTAACCCCCCCCCCCCCGCACCTCAGGGCAGGGTGAAGGGGTACAGGTGGATTCACACACTGGCGGGGGGGGGCACCATGGTCCCCAGCCCCCTAGCACGGGCTCTCCACCCCGAACTCCCGCTGTGGCAGCAGCCCCGTGGGTCGGAGCGCTGTGGGGTTCCTGCAGGGAGGGGGGTGTCCCCCCACTGGTGGTTCCGAGCTTGGGCTAGGCCCGGGAAGTGGAAGCCGTTGTTTGGGGGGCTGGCGCAGCGTTCAGCTCCCCGGCTTGGCCTACTGGCTCCGGCCTGGCCCCGTCAGCAGGCTGGCTGCTCCGGGTTGGACTATCCGAAGTGTCCTGTGCTGCAAAGGGGCGGCTGGGGGTGGTTTCTGGAAGCAGGAGTCTCTTCCTTGAGCCGAAGGACCAGGCTCGGGCTCTGAGCCCCCTCAGCCCCCTTATCTGGTCCAGCCTGGGAGCTGCGGGAGGGGGCCGGTCGGAGCTGGGAAGGCTGGACCAAGGAGCCCCATGGGGCAGGAGGAAACGGGGCAGGCAGGCCCGAGTCTCCGTGGGGGGAGGTGCTTTGCCCTATTCCCAAAGCCTCTGCCTCAGGCTGCGTAATGTTTGGAAACCTCCCTCCCCGGAGCAGCCTTTCCCTGCCTCTGAATGGGCCCCGGGCCAGGTTCCTGGGCACTTAAGGGCTTTGTTCTCAAGCAAACAGCCCTTGCTCCCTGGAGTCGCTTCCTCTACAAAACCTTCCCCGCCCCATCGCTGCCCCCTCCCGGTCTCCCCTCCGGCTGCACGGCCAAGCCCTCTCGATCCCCCACCAAGAAGCCCAACTTCTCCGCCAAGTCCCTGGCCCTGCAGCCTGCTTCCCCCTCCCCTCGGAGCTGGCAGGACCGCCGGAGGGCTCATGCCGCTGGGTTTCCATGGCTGGAGGGTGGGGGAAGCACGTTCCAAAGGAAATTTTACTTTTTGACGCCCCCACCCAGCCCTGCTCGACGGAGGACTTGGAGTTTTATTTTTTGCAAAGCAATTGCTCCCATTGGTCAGTCTCTCTTGGTGCCCCAGCGGGTGAAAAGGCTGCGGGTGGGACAGCCCGGGAGGGCGAGTGTGTTGCTTGGTGCCAGTCTCCCTGAGGCGCTGCCCTGGTGTCAGGGAGGGGAGGGCGTGGACACCATGGGGGGAGGCCGGGAAGAGCTGGCTCCGTGGCCGTCACATGCTGC
This sequence comes from Pelodiscus sinensis, assembly GCF_052426305.1. NCBI lineage: Eukaryota > Metazoa > Chordata > Testudines > Trionychidae > Pelodiscus > Pelodiscus sinensis. The sequence goes on from NC_143053.1 coordinate 258,139,413, forward strand.
TTCCTTGGGTGGACGGGTGGCTTTTTGTTATCCAAGCTCTCTGCCACTTTTGCTGCCGTCGCCCAACTTCCTGCAAGTTCCAGGCTCGGCAAACATGAGTCCTGCTGCCGCTCCCGTTGAAATCAGCATCCCCCGGTGCCTCGTCCCCTCCAGGTTTGTTTGCGGTTGAGAAGGGGCCGGGTGTGGGTAGCCGCTGACGGAGGTGGAAAGCCGCCTGCAGCTCTCTGCCCCGCTGGTTCTGACAGGTGCCAAGCCGCCCGCGGCAGGGGCGAGGAGCCGTGTCTGTTGCACATGGTGTGCACATGCCTACCCCTTGCGGGGTGTGTCGGATATTTGCTCTGTGTTGCTTCAATAAACATAGGACAACAGCCACGAGAAGCCCATTCACAGAAGCCTGCCCAGTTCTTAGGGTCTGGTCTGAGCTCACGCTGGTTTCTTTGTGACAGCGAGAAGGGAAATATCCGTTTGCACCATGCCGCTTAAAAGACCATCAGAACGGCCAGACTGGGTGAGACTAAAGGTCCATCTAGCCCAGTGTCCTGTCTGTAGACGGCGGCCAATGCCAGTTGCCCCAGAGGGAGTGATTGCAACAGGGAATCATCAAGTGATCCCTTTCCTGTCATCCATTCCCAGCCTCTGACAAACAGAAGCCAGGGACACCATTCCGACCCATCCTGAGTAATAGCCAATGCTGTACCTAACCTCCATGAATTTATCTAGTTCTTTTTTGAACTCTGTTAAAGTCCTGGCCTTCACAGCCTCCTCCGGCAAGGAGTTCCACAGGTTGGCTGTGTGAGGAAGTCCTTCCTTTTGTTTGTTTTAAACCTGCTGCCTATTCATTTCATTTGGTGACCCCCTAGTTCTTGTGCTATGAGCGAAAGCAAATAGCATGTTCTTGTTTACTTGCTGCACACCGGTCATGATTTTATAGACCTCTGTCCTATCCTCTCTTCGTCATCACTTTTTCAAGCTGAAAAGTCTTCTCCTATGACAACCGTTCCATACCCTTAATCATTTTTGTTGCCCTTTGCTGAACTTCAATTCTGATACCTCTTTTTTTGAGCTGGGGTGACCACATCTGCACTCAGTAGTCAAGATGTGGGCGTACCGTGAATTTATATAGAGCCGAGATGGCATTTTCTGTCCTATTACCAATCCCTTCCTTAACGATTTCCAGCATTCGGTTTGCTTTTTTTCGGTTTGCTGCGCATTGCGTGGATGTTTTCCGAGACCTGCCCACCATGACTCCAAGGTCTCTCTTGAGTGGTACCAGCTAATTTTAGACCCATCTTTGATATATATAGCTGGGATGATGTTTTCCAATATGCATGACTTTGTATTTATAAACTTTGAATTTCATGTGCCTTTGTTCAAAAGCTTCAGGGTAGCCGAGTTAGTCTGTACAGGATAAACTTTAAACAACAAATAGTCTGGTAGCACTTTAAAGACTAACAAAACATGTTGGCATTATGAGCTTTTGTGGGCACAAGCTTTTGTGGGCACTTCTTCAGATGACTGGAGTGTTGGGTGTCCAGAACTAAAAGAAGTAGGGGGGGTGGAAGAGGGAAGAAATGGAAGGGCGTGGGAGGGGGGAATAAGAAGCAATGGGTATAAACAATATCAAGGGGAAAGCCGAGCTGGAGTGTAACAGGAAAAACAAAAAGTCTATAAGCACCTAAAGACTGGATCGTCCAAAGACTTTGTGTTGCCTAGTCACCCAGTTTGTGAGAAACGTCCTCTCTTCCCAGACTCTGAAATGACCTCTCCTGGACTGTCACGTCTTGGAATACGGTGACGCGGTTCGGGAGGCGGAGGGGGGGTGGGGACATAGAAAGAGAAGAGCAGCCAGTCGATCTGGGCACTGACCGAGATCAAAACCGGGAGAAAGGAAGAGGGGCGGATGTGTCTAACTTGGCCATTAGATAATAATTCCATAAATTCTTGGCTTGGGTAAGTGCAAGGCAGCTCAAGGTTGATCGCAGAATCTTAGGGCTGGAAGAGACCTCAGGAGTCATTGAGTCCAGCCCCCTGCCCAAAGCAGGACCAAGCCCAACTCCATCATCCCAGCCAGGGCTTGGTCAAGCCGGGACTTCAAAACCTCTAAGGATGGAGATTCCACCCCCTCCCTAGGGAACCCATCCCAGTGCTTCCCTACCCGCCTAGGGAAATCATTTTTCCTAATATTCAACCTAGACCTCCCCCACTGCAACTTGAGACCATTGCTCCTCGTTCCGCCATCTGCCACCCCTGAGAACAGCCTCTCTCCATCCTCTTTGGAACCCCCCTTCAGGAAGTTGAAGGCTGCTCTCAAATCCCCCCTCACTCTTCACTTCTCTAGATCTGCTGGCAATGCTCCTCCCAATGCACCCTAATATGCCGTTAGCCTTCTTGGCTACAAGGGCCCCCTGTTGACTCAGATCCTGCTTCTCATCCACTGTGATCTCCAGGTCCTTTTCTGCAGAACTGCTACTTAGCCAGTCGGTCCCCAGCCTGTAACAATGCTTGGGGATTCTTCCGTCCCAAGTGCAGGACTCTGCTCTTCTCCTTGTTGAACCTCATCAGATTTCTTGTGGCCCAGTCCTCCAATTTATCTAGGTCACTCTGGACCCTATCCCTGCCCTCCAGCGTATCTACCTCCCCCTCTAGCTTAGCGTCATCTGCAAACTTGCTGAGGGTGCAATCCTTCCAGGTCATTAATAAAGACGTTGAACAAAACCCGCCCCAGAACCGATGAAGCAAAGGAGGATTAAGGGGAAAGGGAGGAACTAGCAGAGAAAGATCTGAGTCTGCATAGCAGGGGAAATATCCCAACAGCAAAACCTCGTGGGATATTCTCCCCAGGGAGGTTCTGGATGCAGTGGGTCAGTTAAAACGAGACTTAGTGAATGCCCTCTGGGGAATAGCCCTGCAAATTGAATAGCTTGAGTCATGCAGGGGGCCTGGCTGCATGTACGTGCTTATCTCCATGCAAAGCTGAGCCTGTGTCACTTTTCAGGTGCTTTTATGGATCTTTTTCTGTTTGTTTCAATCAGATTTTGTTTTGGTTTAATTTCAGTTGATTAGGACCCTGCTTACGCTAAACCTACAGGGAATGAGTGACAAGAGGGATCAGGTGGGGATACCCTGTTGTGTTCCCTCCCTCTGGGACACCTGGTGCTGCCACTGTCGGCAGACAGACACTGGGCGAGATGCACCTTTGGTCTGACCCAGTCTGGCTGTTCTGATGTTCCTGTGCAGGGGCGTCCTGTGCTTAGAGAGCTTTAACAAACCCGGCTGGATTAAACCAGTGCAGGTTTGCGTGGACCAGGCCGATCCACGGAGGCCTCTCCTCGTCTCTACTTCCTGAGACCGATCCCCCTTGGCACCAAAACGATTCAAGCGTTGGCGCAGTTGCCTTTCGGTGAGAGACTTGAGCTCATCGAGAAGATGGTGAAGGTGGCGTGTTCATACCCACAGGCCCTCCCTAGAGGAAAAACTGCCGGGTCCCTCAGGTCTCCTGAATCCAACGGAGAAGGGCCTATCGAGAGCCATGGATGGAGACCGGAGCCCTGGACGCAGAAATTGGAACGGAGGCTCAGGTTTTTGTCAGGGGGGCAGATGAGCCAGTGCTGAGGGAAACCGGGGCTCTCGATGATTTCCCGAGACAGGAGGTTGATTTGGAAGATGCTGTCGTCTTGCGCCAGCCCCAGGACTTGCTACTGGAGGGACAGGCTGGGCGTCCCTGGCTTGTGTTGTGCAGCAGGTCCGACTGGGTCTAGCTGGCCCTGCTGGTGTGCGGCGCTAAGCCCTGAAGCCTCTGCAAAGTCAGGGGTCCCGGGGACTGCCACGCTAAGGACACCTGGGGTTTGCCTCTTGCAAAACTGGCAAGGAAACTGCCCTGAGAACGGTTGGTGACTCAGAGGAAGAGGGAGGGCCTGGCCCCACCAAGCCTGTCACTTTGATAAATCTGCACTTTCCCACTCCGGGTTAGACAGGCCGGGAGGTGGCGAGAAGTCAGCCTCCCCCGCCCAGCCTGGCCAACCGCCTGGGAGGTGGAAAATATAGTGGTGGCCTGGGTGGGGGGAGGCTACTTCAGCTCCATTCAAGCTAAGGCAGGGAAATGCGAATGGGTGAGGCCGTGAGCTATTCCCCGCCCTCCCAGCTCAAAGCCCTGCGGCGTGGAGTTCCGGGGTTCCAGCATCAAATCGAAGGGGCCTAGGGCTCCAGCCCCTGACGCCGTCGAAGTAGTGGGGGCAGCATCCGGGAGCTCCAGGCCCCTTGAAATCTCCAGGCTCCGGGGCAATTGCCCCCTTTCCCCACCCTGGTCATCGGGCCTGAGGGAGGGGGAGGGCTGTGCCGGGGTGAGTGGGCATGGTGCCCTCTAGGCACGGGCTTGGCAGGATTCTCTCGCGTGTCAGTACAAGCCCAAGTCCTCCTCCAGCACCGGTCCCGGCCTGTCCGCTCTGCAGCCAGAGCGTAGCTTCCGGCCTAGCCCTCTGACCGGCCATGGCTGCTGTCCCGCCGTTCCTTTGCCTCCCCAGCCCTGGGCGCAACTTGCTGGCCCAAACAGAGCATCGCTCCCTGTCCCGGGGGCTCTGCGACTTCAGCGTTGTTTGGAACAAGCACAAGTCGGCTCCTTGCCTCAGAAAAGACAGGCCTGATCTCTGTGGCGACGCCCCGGGACGTCGGCGGCCGAGGCCTGGCGCTCAGCCCGGAGGCGTGGCGATGGCCTCACACCCCACCCCCTGCAGTCACTGCACGTGCAGCTCACTGGCGAGATTTGCTTCCCCCACGAAGAGGCTTGCCAGATGCTTTCAACAAAAATCCCGAACATGGCAAACTTTGTGGGGGGGGAGGCGGGGGAAAAAAAAAGGTCGCTGTGCCTTTAAATGGCCCCACGCTCCTCACGGATTCACTAGTCAGTTAGCTCACTAGTGAACAGACTTAAAGAAACAGCGCTGCAGAGCGAGGAACAGCAGCCAGGTCTCTGCTCCTGGCTCAGCCTCCTCCAGGCCTTAGAAAAGCATCTGCCCTGCCTGCTTGCTCATGAAGTCTGACCCCAAACTACTCAACCCAACTCCAGGAGCTTCTGGGTGGAGGCTGAATCAACCCAGCAACAGTAACACTCAACTCACTCCTCCCTCCCCTAACAGAGATAGCTCCCTGTTACTGCGTGGGTTACACACGCGGGAGAAAAGACCCCCCCCCCCCCGCTGCCATCTTTCACACAGCACACTCCCGGGACTGCCTGGGCTCTCGGCGGCTTGGGGCCCCATGGAGCGGCTGCAGTTGGGAGGAAAGCGGAGCTCTGGTCAACTCGGGAATCCAGGTGCCACTGTGCGTCCCCGCTCTCCTAACCGTGATCCACCCCCTGCCGCCCATTCCCAGCTTCTAGCAGAGGCTAGGGACACGATTCCTACCCATTTTGGCTAATAAGTATTGATGGATCTAACCTCCGTGAGTTTAGCTAGTTCTTTTTTGAACCCTGTTAAAGTGCAGGCCTTCACAACATCCTCTGGCGAGGAGTTCCACAGGTTGACTGTGCGCCTCAGGAACAAAAACGTCCTTTTGTTTGTTTTAAACCTGCTACCTATTGAATTTTATTGGGTGATCCCTAGTTCTTAGGTGGATGCCTGCGACTGTAGCCGCTTCCTCCCGGGGGATCAGCAAGCACATGAAATAGCCCCCTCCCCAATATATATATATATCCAGGAGCACCCTAGCAAGGGCCACGCCATTCCCGCCGTAGCCGGGAGCAGAGCAAAGCCGGGTGATGTCTCGAAGGTTGTGGAGGAAGCTGATGCGCTCGGCATGGCTGCTTTCCCGTGGTCTGTCGCTAGGCGGAAGCTCTGAGCCAGAGATCAGCGTGTCGGCTGGGGAAACCAAAATGACTAATAACTGTGGGTACCTCGGGGCTCGCTTCCTGGCGGGGGGGCTTGTTCTCAGAGGGCAGGCCTTGCATGGTCTGAATTGGGGGGGTCCCCGTTGGTGTCCACCTTCAGCCAAGCAGGTGCTAAACCAGGTGTGGGACAGAGCCGGAGAGCTAGGAACAGCCTGTCCAACCAAGGTGGGCCTGGAAGTGTTTCACTCCACTCAGTGACCCTTTCCAACAGGGGGGCGGCTGGAGACACGGACGGGATGTCCGACCACGGGATGTCCAGCCGCACAAGATGTCCAGCCACGACTCCCTGAGTGGATTTCGCGCTGACCAAGTAGCTGGCTTAGCTGAGCAGGCGGCTGCGTGCACTTTGGCTGAACGGGGTTTGTTGCAGCCGTGGGAGAAGGCGGGGTAACCTACTTGCCGCGGCGAAGACGCTTGTGTTGGAGGAACGGCGGCTTGCGAACCTCTTGGGCTCGAGCGGAGGTCCACCCTGAGCTCGGCCCGAGCGCTGCAGCTTAGCGGAGCGTCTCGGATTCTGCCCCTTTTCCCGATGGAAGGCGCAGAGCGGCATTGGTGAACCCCTTCCCCCCAGTGGCACGGCCCCTTTCAGCTCGAGTGCAAAAAAACCCCAACCCCCCCCAAATTGGTGGCGCCGCGAGGACCCAGAATCAACTCGCCGGCACCAGGGAAGCAGCAGCACTGTCTGTTGGGGGCGGATTGCGAGCCGCGGTTATCGGTCAAAGGCTTCGATAGCGGGGATGGAGGGTGCCGGATCAAGGTGAAGGGTTGCTGCTGTTTGGGGTGGAAAATGGCACGCCCTCACGTTTTGCTCGCCCTCCCTGTGGAGCCGGTTTCGGTATGAAACGGCAGGGGGCGGGGGGCCCTCGCTCAGCACGCTCGCCTGTGGCTGTGTTGACAGGAAATGAGGTGGGACGGCGGTGCCGAAAGGTGTAAAATGCACTGGGAGATGGAGCTGATTAGCTCCAGCGCGTCCAATCCCCAGCGGCGGAGGGTGACCAGAAATGTTCAGAGGGGGGCGCAGGCAGGGCGGGGTGCTCGCACCCTGACGCGCTTTGCGGTGGCCTGGCGTGCTCAGCAGTATTTCATCAGATACAGCTGGGGGCTGGCGAGGCCTACGGTGCTACTGTGATTAATCTTTTGGCCTAGAGCGAGCCGTGGCTTGTGCCTGCGCCTTGTCGCTTCCTCCCGAGCTGTTCAATTCCAGGTTGAACCTCTCTAGTCTGGTACCCTCAGGCCCTGACGGTGCCGGACTAGAGAATTCGACGGACCACAGGAGGTCAATATTGTCCAGCAGCATTTCCAGCATTGACCGCCCCTGCTTGCTGGGCTCTGAGGAGACATCTAGGGGTAAGAACATAAGAACGGCCATTTTGAGTCAGACCAAAGGCCTATCTAGCCCAGTATCCTGTCTGCCGACAGTGGCCAATACCAGATGCCCCAGAGGGAGGGATCACAACAGGTAAACCTCACATGATCACCCACCTCCAGAGAAACAGAGACTAAGGTCACCATTCCTACCCATCCTGGCTAATAGCCATTGATGCCACCATGAATCTATCTAGCGCTTTTGTGAACCCTGTGAAAGTTCTAGCCTTCCCCACATCCTCTGGCAAGGAGTTCCACAGGTTGACTGTGCACTGAGTGAAGAAAAACTTCCTTTTGATTGTTTTAAACCTGCTACCCATTCATTTCATTTGGTGACCCCTAGTTCTTATATTGTGGGAATAAGTCAAAAACTTTTCCTTATTCACTTTTTCCACACCAGTCATGATTTTATAGATCTCTATCATGTCCCCCCCTTGGACTTTTCAGCTTGGAAAAGAAGAGACTAAGTCTTTTTAATCTCCCTTCATATGGGACCCGTTCCAAACCCCTCATCATTTTTGTTGCCCTTTTCTGAACCTTTTCCAATGCCAAAAGATCTTTTTTGACATGAGGCGACCACATCTGTATGCAGTATTCAAGATGTGGGCGTCCCATGGTTTTATATACAGATTCTCTGTCTTCTTCTCTATCCTTGTCTTAATGATTCCTAACCTATTTGCTTTTTCGACTGCTGCTGCCCACTGAGTGGATGTTGTCAGAGAACTCTCCACAATGACTCCAAGATCTTTCTCTTGAGTGGTTGTAGCCAAATTAGCCCCCATCATATTGTATATATAGCTGGGATTATGTTTTCCAATGTGCATTACTTTACATTTATCCACATTAAATTTCATTTGCTATTTTGATGCCCAGTCACGTAAATTGGAGCTAAATCACAGCGCACAGCACTGAGAGCCAGGACTGGTGACTAAACAAACTTTCTGAGACCTTAGGAAACTTGCCCACACCCACGCTAAGTGGACACCCGGCTAGCTAAAATCTGGACCACGGATGTTGCCGGTGCAGAGAGTGCCGGACTAGAGAGGTTCAACCTGTACTGAGATGGGCTGTCCCAGAGACTGCATCCTTTCCGCTCGGCTGGGCAGCTGGACTCTCAGGCTATGTCTACATTGGCACCCCTTTCGGAAAAGGGATGCTAATGTAGCACTTTGGAATAGGCAAATCCGCGGGGGATATTTAAATCCGAAAGTAGGAAAGTAGGAATAAGAAAGTAGGAATAAGAAATCCTCCAGAAAAGGCTTTATTTTCCGGAGAATAACGTCTAGACTGGCGCTTTTCTCCGGCTTTTCCCCAAGCTGGAAAAAAGCGGCAGCCATGTTAATGCAAATGCCGCGGGGGATATTTAAATCCCCCGCGGATTTGCCTATTCCAAAGTCTACATTAGCATCCCTTTTCCGGAAAGGGGTGCCAATGTAGACACAGCCTCATGGTCCTGCTCTCTGCCTGCACAGCTCCTTGTGGCTGGCTGTCAGTAGGAAAGATGGTTGAAGCCGCCGACCGATCCGAGGGTTTGTAGGCTGTAAGGAGCCGTTCCAACCAGCCAAGCTGGGGTGGGTGTGATTCGCCCCTATAGCTGCATGACCGTGTCTCCATCATCCGCAGCCAACCTCATGGTTCCACTAAGCTAGGGGGAGAGGTAGATAGGTTGGAGGGCAGGGATAGGGTCCAGAGTGACTTAGACAAATTGGAGGATTGGGCCACAAGAAATCTGATGAGGTTCAACAAGGACAAGTGCAGAGTCCTGCCCTTGGGACGGAAGAATCCCAAGCATTCTCACAGGCTGGGGACCAACCAGTTAAGTAGCAGTTCTGCAGAAAACGACCTGGGGGTTACAGTGGATGAGAAGCTGGATAGGAGTCAACAGGGCGCCCTTGTAGCCAAGAAGGCTAATGGCATATTAGGTTGCATTAGGAGGAGCATTGCCAGCAGATCCAGAGATGTCATTATTCCCCTTTATTCAGCGTTGGTGAGGCCACATCTGGAGTATTGTGTCCAGTTCTGGGCCCCCCACTACAAAAAGGATGTGGACGCATTGGAGAGGGTCCAGCGGAGGGCGACCAAAATGATGAGGGGGCTGGAGCATATGACTTATGAGGAGAGGCTGAGGGACTTGGGTCTGTTTAGTCTGCAGAAGCGAAGAGTGAGGGAGGATTTGATAGCAGCCTGCAACTTCCTGAAGGGGGGTTCCAAAGAGGATGGAGAGAGGCTGTTCTCAGTAGTGGCGGATGGCAGAACAAGAAGCAATGGTCTCAAGTTGTGGTGGGAGAGGTCCAGGTTGGATATTAGGAAAAACTATTTCACTAGGAGGGTGGTGAAGCACTGGAATGGGTTCCCTAGGGAAGTAGTGGAGTCTCCATCCCTAGAGGTGTTTAAGTCTCGGCTTGACAAAGCCCTGGCTGGGTTGATTTAGATGGGATTGGTCCTGCCTAGAACAGGGGGCTGGACTTGACGACCTTCTGAGGTCTCTTCCAGTTCTATGATTCTATGATAAGGGGATGGGTTGATGAGATAATATGATCTTGGTATCTAATTGACCATTCATTATCAGTGGGAAATATGTCAATGGAGGGATGATAGGAGTTACTATAGAGAATTTCTGGGTGTCTGGCTGGTGAGTCTTGCCCACATGCTCAGGGTTTAGCTGATTGCCATATTTGGGGTCGGGAAGGAATTTTCCTCCAGGGTAGATTGGCAGAGATCCTGGAGGTTTTTCGCCTTCCTCTGTAGCATGGGGCACAGATCACAGCTGGAGGATTCTCTGCATCTTGGGACCTTCAAAGTATTTGAAGGCTTCAGTATTGGAGATATAGGTGAGAGGATTATTCTAAGAGGGGTGGGTGAGATTCTGTGGCCTGCACTGTGCAGGGGGTCAGACTAGATGATCATAATGGTCCCTTCTGACCTTAAAGTCTATGAGTCTGAGTTCCCCATCTGATGCAGGATTTAATAATTGGCTCTTCTCCTCTGTCTCCATCACTAGACACTCCTGTTTCTTCCTATACAGCGGGTCCCCGACTTACAAACGCGTTACGTTCCGAACACCTGCTCGTAACTCGATTTGTTCATAAGTCGGAAATACGTGCTTTTACATATGGCCGCGCTGTTCGTAAGTGCGGATGGTCGTAAGTCGATGTGTTCGTAAGTCGGGGACCGGCTGTAACCGTATCTCTGCCAGGGCCCTATACTTGATTTGTTGGCTGCACCTCACTTAGTGGTTCCCACCAGTTGTAGATCGGAACGGGGAGTCTGACACCCCTCTGGCACTCCCAGGCGGGGTGTAGCCAGCAGGGACTTGACCCTGGAACATCTGTCTCGAGAGTGATTTTCCTGAGCGCGGAGTCTGATTGTTGCCCCAGCCTGGCCACTCCCCGGATTGGTCCCCTGCGCGATCTCGCTCTCAGCCGTGCACGATGCTGAGGATGCGCCGAGAAGACGTGGCCTGGCCCCTCACGTCAGCCAAGAGAACGGCCCCAGGGCGAGTCTGATTGGCATCCTGTGGGGTTCTCGGGGACGCAGGCCTAGCGCAGGGAATAGTGCCCAGACCCTAAGATGCCTGGACCCTGAGATGGCCCTGGCACAGTTAGGAAGGCAGCAGGCTAGTTCCTGGGTGTCCCAACACCAGCCTCCAGGCACCTTAATGTTCAACCATTGTTGCTACAAAAGGAAAAGCACGAAACCCGGGTCTTGGTGGTTAAGCTTGGGGACGGAGGCCTGCGCTGCCATCACTTTAAAGGAGGACGCATTGCACTGGCTTAGTGCGTGCCATGCCGCTCTGACGGTCCCTCACCCATCTCTGCAGTCCTGGCTGAGCACGGCCTGCAGGGCCACCCAGCTGCCTGCCCACCCAGCTCTGGCCTGCAACCAGACACGTCCTGCCTTCAGCAGGAAAAGCCCCTGTGCCTTCTGTGGGTGGGCGTTCGGAAGCGGGGGGGCAAAGGGAGCTTGTGGGGGATCCATTTCTGCATCCCGCATGCAGCACCCAGCGGAGCGATAGTGGGTAGCAAACTCCCAAGGCTGCCTGCCTGATCCTGCCAGGAGAGGGACAAACTGGAGAAAGGGTCTGAGGTAAACAGGATGAAGTTTAATAAAGACAAATGCAAAATGCTCCACTTGGGAAGGAACAATCCGTTTCACACATACAGAATGGGAAGCGACTGTCTAGGAAGGAGTACGGCAGAAAGGGATCTAGGGGTTATAGTGGACCATAAGCTGAATATGAGTCAGCAGTGTAATACTGTTGCAAAAAAAGCAAACACAATTCTGGGATGCATTAACAGGAGTGTTGTGAGCAAGACACGAGAAGTCATTCTTCCCCTCTACTCTGCGCTGGTTAGGCCTCACTTGGAGTATTGTGTCCAGTTCTGGGCACCGCATTTCAAGAAGGATGTGGAGAAACTGGAGAGGGTCCAGAGAAGAGCAATAAAATGATGAAAGGTCTAGAGAACCTATGAAGGAAGGCTGAAAGAATTGGGTTTGTTTAATTTAGAAAAGAAAAGATCGAGGGGGGACGTGAGAGCCGTGTTTCGGTATCTAAAAGGGTGTCATAAGGAGGAGGGAGAAAACTTGTTCATCTTGGCCTCTGAGGATAGAACAAGAAGCAATGGGCTTAAACTGCAGCAAGGGAGGTTTAGGTTGGAGATTAGGAAAAAGTTCCTAACTGTCAGGGTGGTCAAACACTGGAATAAATTGCCCAGGGAGGTTGTGGAATCCCCATCTCTGGAGATATTTAAGAGCAGGGTAGATAAATGTCTATCAGGGATGGTCTAGACAGTATTTGGTCCTGCCATGAGGGCAGGGGTCTGGACTCGATCTCTCGAGGTCCCTTCCAGTCCTAGTATTCTATGATTCTAGGGGGTGATGGGGGTTCTGCATTGGTTGCTAGGCAGGCAGGTGGGATTCTGGGTTGGAAAGGCAAAGTGGCGCGCCACGTGACGTCCCTGTTCGCCCGGCGCGTGGCACACGCTTCTGCAGGCGTGTGGGTGGAGGGTTCCCAAAGCGGCGCATCTCCCCCTCGTCGCAACCCTTCCGTGCAGGCAGAAGTTGGCCTCTGACTCCTTGAATGCTCGGCTTGCCTGGCCAGGCTCAGCTGCTTCGGAGCTGCCGCGGGGATGGCGAGGCTGTAAACGTGCCACTCACCTTGACAACACGTCAGGCTGCTATCAGGGGCAACAAACATGCCCCCTTTCTCCCCCCGGCCATGCGCCATCTGGTGCCGCCGGGGGCTGGGAAGCGCAAGGTGCCGCAGCCTTAATGTCAATATTGACAAGGCAGGCGGAAGCCACGTGACCGCGGTGACGGCCGGCGTCTGTTGACTGGGTGGTTGCTCTTCCCTTAGTGGCAGGTCTCTGCTCTCGCCTGGGGGGAGTTCTCCCTTTGCACCGGTTTGCTCCGAGGAGGGATGATGGACTCTGAGTGGTTTGATGGTTCTAGGTGCTGCCGTTTAGCTGTTAGAAAAACAAGAGGGACCACTTAAAACACAGGGAGGAATCTCAGATCTGGCAACTCCCCAATAGCTTCCTTTTCCTCCTCAACCCTCTCCGCAAATCCTCTGCCCTCTCCGCGAATCCCCTAACTGTGCTGGAGCCAAATTGTGGCCTCTTCAGCCTTGAAGCTTGAAGTTTTGAGCATCCCGCTTCAGAGCTGCGGGTGTCTCTTGCTTGAGCGAAGGTAGGAGCGGTTACCACTATAGGGCTCATGACACACAGTGGAGGAATTACACTTCCATCCAGCAGAGGGCAGTGGTGCATACACTCCCAGCTGGCAAAAGCTGGAAGCGTGGGATGCAAAGCGTGCTGAAGAGCTGATAGAAGGGGCCCAAAAGCTATTAATGCGGGGAGTGGGGAAATTCTGGCGGTGGTTGTTTTAATGGAAATAAGCTCCCGGAGCCTCAGTCTGAGCAGCCGTTTTGTTTTGGGTGTGGCTTGCTCTCACTGCTGACAGTGAAGGCTCAGCAAACTGGAACATAAGAACGGCCAGACTGGGTCAGACCAAAGATCCATCTAGCCCAGTGTCCTGTCTGCTGACAGTGGCCAGCGCCAGGTGCCCCAGAGGGAGGGATCACAACAGGTAATCCTCACGTGATCCCTCCCCTGTCACCCACCTCCAGAGAAACAGAGGCTAGGGACACTATTCCTACCCATCCTGGCCAACAGCCATTGATGGACCTAATCTCCATGAATCCATCTAGCTCTTTTTTGAACCCTGTTAAAGTTCTAGCCTTCACCTCATCCTCTGGCAAGGAGTTCCACAGGTTGATTGTACGCTGAGTGAAGAAAAACTTCCTTTTGTTTGTTTTAATCCTGCTGGAGAGGTGTTGTGGGACTACATGGGAGTGATCCCTCCTTTTCGAGAGGCCTGCTTGTATCTAGGAGCTCTGCTTTGGAATTTGAACTATCCAAGCCCTTTGTAGAGGATGATGACTTGCTGAGTTGCTGGCCAGGCTTATAGCAAGAGCCCATTAAAAGTTCATAAAGAAGTTAATAGAGAGGTTAATAAAACATTAATCCAACAGGTCAATAAGCTATTTCTAACCATCTAGACCAGTGGTTCCCAGCCCTTTTTTTTATTTTTTGAGAAACCCCCATGCCCCTCCCCTCAAAAAAGCAGGAAAACGTGTTGAGCAAAAAAAAAAAAAAAAAAAAGATTGCCCTTTTAAGAACAATTGCCCTTTTAAGGTGGCCATTCTGAAGTCTGCCCTAGCCAGCCCGAGCTGCGTGTGTTCTGGCGGATGCCCAAGTGGACAGACGGACTGGGCTCGCTCTTCAGGGGTATTGACGGGGGGGGGGGGGCAGCTGGATCATCTCGTGCCCCCCCTGGAATTTCTTCAGTTTGGGAAGCCATGATCTAGACCATGTGCTGCTGGTGCAAGAGGAGCTAGATAAATTCATGGAGGAGGGGTCCATCAACAGCTCCTAGCCTACTATTAGCATCCATGTGCCTCTGGTTCTTTGGGCTGGAGAGGGAATTGATTTACTTTTTTTTCTCCTCCTTGGGAAAGGCCTTTGACTCTCAGCTGCTTCCCCGGGAGGGCAGAACAACCCCATGGCCTTGCAATGGAGAAGACCCCAGCCTCTCCTGCAGGGCTGGAGCAGGGGAAGCAAGGCGATGTGCTGTGATTGGGCCAATACGGGGGGGGTTCCAGCTTGCTGAGCGACGGCGCCTTGTTTTGGAAAACAGCATCGTGTCAGGTCGCCACCCTCCGGGAAGGGCCAAACAGTGCAGTGAACAGTCTACTGTGGGCTACTGTGTTTGGGTACCACTTGAACAAGCCCTGATGTCTGGGTTATTTTGGTGGCGGGGGGAGGTGGAGCGGGGGCGGGGCCTTGGGGAAAAGGGCGGGGCCTCGGTTACCAGCCATTAGAAAGGTGACATTCCTGACTGGAGAGGAGATGCTTTAGGGGGTAGCCGAGTTAGTCTGTACCGGTAAACTGAAAAAACAACAAATAGTCCGATAGCGCTTTATAGATTAACAAAACGCGTCGGAGCGTCGAATACGCCGACGTTGGGTTTTGTGAGGTGCTGGAGATGGGCCAGCCGCTGGTCTAGAACTCTGCACCCCGTGCCGTAACTGCGGTTGGATATGGAAGGAAAGGGTCGGACGGGCTGCTGTTCTGGGAGGCCCTTTGGCCGGCCGAGCCTAGCTCCTCTCCGGACTCCGCGTCCGAGCCGTTCCGCCAGCGTGCAAAGGCCTGGGCGTACGAACGCGCCATCGATCTGCCAAGCTCGGAGCTGCCAAACAGGCTTTGCCAGCCGGGGAGGCCCGGGTGTGAGCCGAGGCCCAGGCCGGCTGTGTGAGCGTGCGTGTCTGGACGTGTATTTTCTGGGTGTTGCGTGCTGTGCGGGCTGAAGCACGCCCCCACCTCTCCGAGAAGGAGTCTCGGTGAGCGAGAGCTGCAGCGCGGAGAGCAGCGCGGGGCCCCGGCTGCACGATGGTATCTCAGTGCCTCAGCGGGGAGCGTGTGGTAAGACCCGGTCTCACGTGGCTTCAGCTCTGCGAGCGCTGCCGGGGCTTCCGAGCCCCTGGGGAGCTCACGGGGGAGTCTTGAGAGTGTGAGGCTCACCCCCGCGGCTCTGCTGGGATGCTGGCTTGGGGGCTGCCTCCCCTTGGCTGGGCATGGTGGCAATGAAAGGCTCCAGGGGAACCAGGCGTGGTCCTATTTCTAGTTAGACCCCGCCTTAAAAATGGTGCGTGAAAGTGGGGGGGTTAAAAAACGGATGTGAGGCAGTGGAACCTAGTGCACAGAGTGCTTGATCGACTGGGTGACCTGGCTGGGGCACGGTCCTCTCGTGCCTCAGTTTCCCCCTCTGTAAATTGGGGATGATCGCTGGCCTTGGAAAGCTTATGAGCGCTACGGGGAAGAAGATTTGTGGAGGAAAAGCTGAATTTTGCCAGCCACAGGGTACCCTAGGGATGAGCTCTTCTCCCCCCCCCCCCCACCACCTCAAAGCCTCAGAGGAGGATGTCCCCACCCAGCCCTCTTCCTTCCTCTCAGCCTACGTGCCGTCGTCTTGACATTTGGGTCACGCTCTAAAAATATTGCCTAGCATTTTTATAGCACTCAACAGTCGGTTCCTTTCGAACCTGTCGAGAGACGCCCTCCTTAACCCTCCCAGCATCCCCGGGAGGCAAAAAAGTGCTGGTGGTCCCACTTTGGGAATGGGGAAACTGAGGCACAGGAAGGCGATGTGACTTGCTCAAGGTCTATGGCGGCGGTTGGATTAGAACTCAGGGCCTCTGCTGGACTGCAGCCCTGAGCTTGTCCTGCCCAAGTGGCTTTGCCCCTTTCTTCCTGCTGCCCCGTTTGCCGGATGGGAATGAGATTTGGCGGCTCGGGTGTGGCTCGGGGGAGAAGGAAATGGCTCAAGTCATCCCCCGGTGTTGGCCGAGTGCCTGTGTGCCCGGGGAGTGTTGACTTGGCCTTTGGGGCCCGGGAGAAACTAGGGCAGAATGTCCGAGTGAGCGAATGTTTCTAGCCCCTCCGGAATCCCAGCCGCTCGGTATTTCTGGGCGCTGCCTCGTGCAAGGCCGGGCCCCGCTGGCATGGCCTTGGAGGCCACACCGCCGCAGTGTGCGCCGCAAAATGGAGTCCCCGGCAGAGATGACAACTTGCACATACAGAGTTGGGAAGCGACTGTCTAGGAAGGAGTACGGCAGAAAGGGATCTAGGGGTCAGAGAGGACCACAAGCTAAATATGAGTCACCAGTGTGACACTGTTGCAAAAAAAGCAAACATGCTTCTGGGTTGTGTCCACAGGAGTGTTGTGAGCAAGACACGAGAAGTCATTCTGCCGCTCTACTCTGCGCTGGTTAGGCCTCACTTGGAGTATTGTGTCCAGTGCTGGGCACCGCATTTCAAGAAGGATGTGGAGAAATTGGAGAAGGTCCAGAGAAGAGCAACAAGAATGATGAAAGGTCTAGAGAACATGAGACCTATGAAGGAAGGCTGAAAGAACTGGGCTTGTTTAGTTTAGAAAAGAGAGGACTGAGAGGGGACATGAGAGCGGTTTTCAGGTATCTAAAAGGGTGTCACAAGGAAGAGGGAGAAAACTTGTTCTCCTTGGCCTCTGAGGATAGAACAAGAAGCAATGGGCTTAAACTGCAGCAAGGGAGGTTTAGGTTGGACATTAGGAAAAAGTTCCTACCTGTCAGGGTGGTGAAACACTGGAATAAATAAATCTCCAGGGAGGTTGTGGAATCCCCATCTCTGGAGATATTTAAGAGTAGGTTAGATAAATGTCTATCAGGGATGGTCTAGACAGTATTTGGTCCTGCCATGAGGACAGGGGACTCGACTCGATGACCTCTCGAGGTCCCTTCCAGTCCTAGTGTTCTATGATTAGTAGCACCAGATAGGGGACAGTCTAAACCCAGCCTGCCTGGTGCCTGTCTGTCTGTCCTCCCCGAGGCTGTGCCGCCGGCAGCTGGTGCTCCAGGCTTGCCCTGGACCAGCAGGGGCAGTGGCTAGGGAAGAGCTAATTGATGTTACCACTTTCCCTACGGAAGAGGCTGCCTGGTCTACACTGGGGAAGGCCGGACTGAGCTGCCAGAGGTCTCATTCTCCTGGTTTTGTGCTCAGTAAGAGAATACTCAGCTGTGTCGTGCTGCTAGAGGCTGTTTGTGCTGAATGTTCTATTCAGGGGGTGTCCTGTGTCGGGCGGGGCTAACGTTGGGTTAGCCAGTGGGCCAGGGCCGCCAGGTGGTACGGAGAATGCAAGGTTGATACCCCGTTAGGATCTGACTGTATTGAAGAGGTGGGTGGTAAGGACGCCACGGTCATGGATTTCTAGGGCAGATTTCGCCCACCATCGCGGGAGAGTGGATAACACAGGCCAGGGCATCTCCCCCCAAGATTCCCACCTGGAGGCCAGTAGCTTGTGGCTGAAGGAGAGCGGCTCCTTTATGAATAGCTTTGTGCGTGTTGTTGCCGAGCGAGGAGCCAGGGAGGCCCTGAGGTGGGCCCAGCTGCTGAGGGCGTATGGAGGAGACGAAGGGTTTCTGTGCTTTGGAAGACTGGGGCGGGAGAGGCCGAAAGCGTTCAGGGAAAAGGGGATCTTTCTTGAAGGGCGACGCCAGGCTGAGAGAGGCTCTCCTGCGCGCCGGGGCCCCGATCCTGGCGCTAAGGCAGCGAGAGCGACTGCTTCGGTGCGCAGGATAAACGACAAGCGCCCCGAACCAGCTTGAACTTGGAACAGCCTCCAGACCTTCCGCCTGGCCTGGGGCCAGTTTCCGTAGCTCCCTCAAAGGGACAGCGGCTTGGAATTTCTGGAGCCCCTGAAACCAGCAGAGCAGGCTGAGAAACGTGGCGCCCACCCGCAGCTAGTGGCCCTGACGATGGTGCCAGCAAAGCTGTTTCACGCGGGACCCATGGCGGGATTTGAACCTGCCAAGGTGGCATCCTGGTGCCGTTCCCCTGAATGTTGTCTGGGCTAACGCGGGTCCGTTCTTGCTCCAGCAGGGCAGGAAGGATGGCATCAAGGTGAACGCTCAGCTGTTGGTCTTGCATCCGGACTAGGGATGTACAATTGTGGTTAATCACTTAACCAGTTAATGTTTAACTGGTTAACTGTTATCCCATGGGACGGGTGAAATGGGGGGGGCGCTCTGACCAGGAGGGGTAGCACCCCTTGCCCACGCTGGCCGGGTTGGAGCGGGGCTACCGCTTCCATACGGCCAGCTGGGGTCCTGCCTGCCCCCTAGTGGGCACAGCTGGGGTCCTGAGCTATGCCTTTATGGCTGGGGCTGCTGTTTGCTGCCCTGTCTAGGTTCCTTCCCCCCAGCCTGGTTAACCAGCTACCTATCCAGGAAGGCTAATGCTTACCAGGTAACTGGATAACCACTTACACCCCTAATCCAGACTAGTACTTAGCTCAAGGACTGCAAACCCTAGGCAGACCTTGCATGTAGAATAGTAATAGAGATGTAGCCGTGTTAGTCTGGTCTTGATGAAACAAAAGACAGGACGATGCAGCACTTTAAAGACTAACAAGATGGTTTATTAGGCGATGAGCTTTCGTGGGCCAGACCCACTTCCTCAGATCAAATTGTGGAAGAAAATTGGCACGACCATATATAGCAAAGAGATACCATCAAAAAAATGTGAACACACATAAAATTGACAAATCAGATTTTAGAACAGAAGGGGAGTGAAGGTGGGAGGTTAGTGTCTATGAGATAATGATATTAGGGGTGATAATTGGGGAAGCTATCTTTATAATGGGTAAGATAATTAGCATCTTTGTTAAGGCCCATTCGTAAAGTGTCAAATTTAAGCATGACACTTAACCCTCAGCATTGTCATTCATGCTTAAATTTGACACTTTATGATCTGCCCAAGGTGGCCTAAGAGGGGAAGAGGTCAAGCCAGAATAGATCTCCTCTATCCAAAAAAGATGCACTGGCATTAGAAAAGGATCAGAGAAGGGCAACTAAAATGATGAGGGGTTTGAAACGGGTCCTATATGAGGAGAGATTAAAGAGACTTGGACTTTTCAGCTTGGAAAAGAGGAGACTAAGGGGGAATATGACAGAGGTCTATAAAATCATGAGTGGTGTGGAGAAAGTGAATAAGGAAAAGTTATTTACTTGTTCCCATAATATAAGAACTAGGAGTCACCAAATGAAATTAATAGGCAGCAGGTTTAAAACAAATAAAAGAAAGTTCTTCTTCACCCAGCACACAGTCAACCTGTGGAACTCCTTGCCTGAGGAGGTTGTGAAGGCTAGGACTGTAACAGGGTTTAAAAGAGAACGAAATAAATTCATAGTCCATTAATGGCTATTAGCCAGTATGGGTAAGGAATGGTGTCCCTCGCCTCTGTTTGAGAGAGGGTGGAGATGGATGACAGAAGAGGGATCACATGATGATTCCCTGCTCTGTTCACTCCCTTTGGGGTACCTGGCGTTGGCCACTGTTGGCAGACAGGACATCAGGCTAGATGGACCTTTGGTCTGACCCAGTCTGGCTGTTCTTATGATCTTGTGCTTCTGTGCTCTAGCCACTAGGCCACTCTGCACCCCATGGATTCCCTTTTCTGTGTTGCCTCTAAATCCTATGGAAATGTTAAAACCCACCCCCCATGGCCAAGGAAGGCCGTCTCAGACAGTCGATAACTCCCCTGCTCTGTACGCCCCACGCCCGTGTCTGGCTCGGTCTCGAATGGCAGCGGTCTCGCAGAATGAGTGAGCCGGGGAGGACGGGTTAAGCACCTGAATACAAGGCAACCCAGTCAGACCCCGAGGGACCGGCCCAGGCAGCGGAAGGCTGATCTGATGGGGAGCCAAGCGCTGAAGCTCTGGGAGCAGTCTGCGGCGCAGCAGGCGAGCCAGTCTGTCACATCCTGCCTTGTGGCAGCGACTGGATTTGAATACAGGTCGCTTTCTTTTCTCACGGCCACCCCCTTCCCTTTCCAGGAAACACTCGCCCGTGTGCTGCCGCGCCCGCCGCCCCACGAGGCCGCGGTGTATCCGGGGAGCAGGCGCCACGGCCGCGAGCTGGATGCTAGTCACGCGTTAGAGCGAGACTCTGTTCCAGTCACATCTGCTTCAGCAGAGATATTCACGTTCATACTGGGGGAGCACTCACAGGCCTTCCGGTGCTGGGCCCAGTTCTGCTAGGTGCTGTGCCAATGCCCCACCCTTAAGAGCCTGCTGCTTGAATTTCAGGGAGGGAGTGCAGTCTAGTAGCTAGAGCAAGTAGGACCGGCTTTCATTTCTGATTCTCCCGCTTACTCACCGGGCAACCTTGAGCAAGCCTAACCTCTGCCTCAGTTTCTCCCTCTGTAGGATGAGGGAGACTATGGCATGCCTCATGCTTCCATTAAACAACATCCCTCCCAAAGAATCATAGATATGTGGTTTTCCAACTGTCTCAAGGCAGGAACGGAACCAGCTGCTTTTATATTTGATATGTTCACATGCCTCTATATGATACAAATAGCTCATGGGCGTGTCGTGACCCTGTAACAAGCCCTCTTGGTTTCACAGTAAAACGGCGCTGGCGTGTTCTAGTGCAAGGTGGAGTCGAACCCACCTTCCCCCCCACTTAGAGCCAGAAGCCAGGAGGGTCCAGCAGGCATAAAAACTGTGCTGCTGTTTAAAGTTATCAGATGCTCCTCTGCTGGTCCTCCTTCTGACTGTCAGCGTGTTCCATTGCAACACCACATCTTTTAACATTGGCTTCGCCGCTGGCTCTTTCGTAGGATCCAATTTCATGCTTCAGGGCGCCACGTGATTATCCCAGGGATCAGGCAGGCTCGGGGCGGAGGGGCTTACCCATACGCAGAATATGCAGTGACGTAGGACATCCGAAAACTTGGGGCACCACTGGGTCTTAATGTCCCCCCTCCTGCCTCTTCCTGTCATTAGGTTGGACATTAGGAAAAATTTCCTAACTATCAGGGTGGTTAAACACGGGAATAAATTACCTAGGAAGCTCGTGGAATCTCCATCTGTGGAGATATTTAAGGGTAGGTTAGATAAATGTCTATCAGGGATGGTCTAGACCCGTGGTCCCCAACACGGTGCCCACAGGCGCCATGGCGCCCGCGGGGGCATTTGTATGCGCCCGCCAAGTGCTCGGGGCTGGCCTGGCCCTGGGCACATGGCGCATGGTGAGGGCCGGCCCCGGGAGTGCTGCAGATTGGCTGCCCGCGCTCTGTGTGCGGGGCGCTTGCAGGGGGCGCCGGCCCCGGGCGCGCGGCGCTTGGGGGGAGGGGAGAGCGCCGGCCCTGGATGCGCGGCGGTTGGGGGGAGAGCGCTGGCCCCGGGCGCGCGGCGCTTGGGGGGAGGAGCACAGACCCCGGGCGCGCGGTGCTTGAGGGTGGGGGCGCCAGCCCCAGGCGCGCGGCGCTTGGAGGGGGCACCGGCCCCGGGCGCATGGCTATGGGGGGCCCCCGGGCATGCGGCTATGGGGAGGGGCGCCCCCGGGCGCGCAAGTGTCCCCGCCCCCTGGCGCCCAGCGGGCGAACGGCCACGCCCCCTGGCGCCCGGCAACCTCAAATGGTTGGGGACCACTGGTCTAGACCAGTGGTCCCCAACACAGTGCCTGCGGGTGCCATGGTGCCCGCTGGGGCATTTATGTGCGCCCCCCTAGCGCCACGCCCAGGAGCCCCCCCTGGGCGGCCCAGCAGCCCTGCGCGGCGCCCACCACACAAAAAGGACCACTGATCTAGACAGTACTGGGTCCTGCCGTGAGGACAGGGGACTGGACTCCATGACCTCTCGAGGTCCCTCCCAGTCCTAGTGTTCTATGATTCTATCCTGCCGTCCTATGTCCCCCTACCGCCTCTTCCTGCTGTAGCCTGGTGAGTCTTCCTCCGGAGAGGAGCTCGTGAAATAGCCTTCTAGCAGGCCCATTTGCAGAGCCCTGACCCTGTGAGGGAGTCATTCCAGTGGGAAAGAAGCCGATTGACTAGTCCGTCCTGTCAGTCATTTACTGCGAGTCGACAGGACCTTGGTTTAAAATGTGCCTTAATAATATTTCATGCGTGTGTTCCTGAAGATGATAAAATCACATCTCTTAAAACGTCGTCCCTGTCCCCCAGCCTGCAACTGGGCATAAGGGCACCAGTTTACTAGTACGGCGCAGGGTGCCGTAAAGCTTACGGATGGCCCAGGCATTGTGGGATTGATTCACAGGCATTGTGGGATTGATTCACATCAGGTGTTGGCTACTGCAGGAGGTCGCTTGACTGGGCCAAATCTGGTATGGAGAGTCTTGTGTGGAAGGAGTTAGCCCGCTAGTGACGCTGTTGTTTGAGTGCCTGTCCTATGAGGCCCAAAGAACCCTCTTCTCCTATTGACTTGAACACCCTGTCCTATTGTCTGAGGCCTGTATCCTCCTATGAACCGCCTCCCCTTTCTCATCATGGCTTTTCTGGTTGCCCTGCGGTTTTCCTTAGGGAATGGGAGGGAGAGCTGGCTTGCAGATCAGCTACCCTCCTTTGCCAGATGGCACGGTGTGAGCCATGGTGAGCTGTGACCTGGGCGGACGCACCCAGCGCAGGTTGGTTTAACCACCTCCTCTTGCCCAATATCCTGAGCAGAAAGGGGATTGCAAAACTCTTGCTTGCAATGTGGGAAGCGTTCAGGGGCCTCTGCAAATTCTTCCTCCTGTGGCTGGATGGGGGCTGCTTGTGGCTCGCTGCCTTTCCTCCGGCCCGCTGTTACGGAGAAGGGATCTGGTCTGGCGTGAGGAGAGGCGGGGCCAGGGCAGCCTCTCCCCACCGGGGCGGCTTGGGAACCTTCCCCTGGTTGAAAAGGGCCTGAGAGCCGACTAGTGCTGTGTGCCGAACTTTGGGGGCAGTCGGCCAAAGTGTGGGGCCCATCTCCAGTGCCGCGATTGGTAAATTATAAGGGCAAAAGGGACCCGGGGGATCACCTCCCCTCCTGTCTAGCACTGGCCACAGGTTGAATCAATTCCTGCTTGAACCAGAGCAGAGCATCCAGGAAACCAGCCAGTCTTGATGTAAAACCTGTAAAACGTACCACAACCGCCCCCGGTCGGCTCTTCCAGTTCACAGCCTCTGGGCTTCATGTCACTGTGGAACGCCTGGCCAGATTGCACAAGGGTGGGATTCGGTACCTCTAGAAGCCGATCAAATACAAACGGAGAGTGGACGTGGGCAGAGGAGAAACAGAAGGCCTGGGAAAGAGGATGGAGAGAGGCTGTTCTTATGGGGGCAGATGGCAGAACGAGGAGCAATGGTCTCATGTTACAGTGGGGCTGGTCTAGGTTGGATATTAGGAAAAACTATTTCCCTAGGCGGGTGGGGAAGCGCTGGGCTGGGTTCCCTAGGGAGGGGGTGGAATCTCCATCCCTAGAGGTTTTGAAGTCCCGGCTTGACCACGCCCTGGCTGGGATGATGGAGTTGGGCTGGTCCTGCTTTGGGCAGGGGTCTGGACTCTGACTCCTGAGGTCTCCAGCCCTGATTCTCAGACCAGTCCATGTTAATCGGAGCACTGCCAAACTCCGCTTCCCTCCGTGGGATCTACAGCCCCCTCCTCCAGCCCTTGGCTGAGCCGTCAGCGGGTGAACTCTTCCGGTGTGCCCCCTCGTTCCTCGCGGCGCTCCCCCGGCGTGAGTGCAGGGCGCTGCGTGAGTTCCGTCGCGCTCGCTTCGAGGCGGGGGGCCAAGCTTTGGGGCGCGGTGCGCAAGCCGCACGTGGCTCCGTGTACAGGCGCCCCCTGCTGGAAGAAGACAGAAAACGGGGAGCATCCTAGGACGTCTTTCCTAGCCCTCTGGAGAGCTGCGACGGGAATTGTGTCCCCGGTGTTGGCAGCCTATGGGACAGCTCTAACCCGCAGAAAAACCTGTCATGCGGCAGTGTAACAGCATCACCCCCTTACCTCACGTCTACAAGTCCATCTGGGACTCGCCGCTGCCTCTGGTCCACCTTCTGCACTCCCTCCCCTCCCGGGAACCTGGCCTCTCTCCCTCCTGAATTGTGGAGCACAGAACATAGCTGGATGCCCTTGCAAAGCGTCAGCTGTCTGGGGACCCTTCTCGGAGGCGTCCCTGCGTGTAGGGCCTGGTTCTCGTCTTGCTGCCTGCGCCTATCGCGCTCCTGTGAGCCTGCCCTTTGCCCTCCAGGAGGCGTTCCCATGGCTGGGAGCTGGGCGACGAGGCCCAGGGGCCTGGCCGTGGGTCGTTCGGGACAGCGCGGTGCCAGAGAGCCGAGGAAGCGAAGGCTGAGCATTGAGGTTCCTGAGTGGCAGAGGTGCTGGCATTAGGAAAGCAGAAGAGGCAGAGCAGAGGACTGGGACCAGCAAGAGATGCTGGGGCTCTGGTGTGAGGTCCCCCCGGCAGGGATGCAGGGCTGGAACAGCAGGGGGCGCTGCAGGGCAGGAGCCGGGGCCCCTGGTGTCTGGGTCGTGGGGTGCCGGCTGCTTCTGGCTTGCTTGGGCTCCCGTCTCTGGCGTTGCGCCGTGAACGTGGGCGGAGCGGGGCCGGGGCCGGAGCTGCCCCCGCGGCCTTAGCGATGGAGCCGGGGAGGAACAAGCCGGCGTTGTTCTGAGACCCAGCAGCTTCCCCTCCGGCGGGTGCTGTCGAGCGAGGGTTAGCAGCCAGCGCCGCCTGGCACCCCGGCCTGTCCCCCGGCCACCGTGGCGTTGGGAGAGGAAGTGTCGCGGCAGCTTCGAGTGACTTGGCATTTCCTCTTGACACAACGCTTTTTTTTTTCTTTCTTTTTTTTTTAAAGTTACTTTGTTTTGCTGCCTTTCACGCTCACGTTCTCCCTTTCCCCCGCCCCTTCCCGGAGCATCAAGTGGCTTTGCTCTCGGCATAGCGCCTGCATGGGTTCCCCGCTCAGGCGGCCGTCTCTGGATTTGACTTCGCCCTGGGTGGAGGATGGAGGTGCCAAGCTGCTGGAAGGGGTCTCCGGCCGTTACCTGCCAGGTAACACCTGGGCTTTGCCGTTGAGGGGACTGCAGCCCCCGCTCGAGTGGCGTACGGGCGGTGGTAGCACGCCGCGCTGCATCGGTGGTGGGTCTGTGCCGGTCAGGGGGCGTCCGCCTCTGATCTAGGGTTTGCCGGGGAGTGACAGGAAACCAGTTTTGCATCTGGGGCGTGAAAAGCAAGCGAGTCCTCGGAGCTTTCGCTTGCTCTCGCTGCGGCGGCGGGCGAATGGATCGGTCGCGTCTAGCGGGAGGGAGGCTAGAAAGTGGTGTGTGAGTGTGTCGGCTTTTCCTGGTCTGCTTGGTGCACACCTCCCTCTCCGGGAGCTCTGTGACTGGCAGGATCAGGCCCTTCGGAGGACACCCACTCCTGTTGCAATTGTCAGAGGATCAGCCTGCGGGCCGGGTATCTGCAAGGCTCCTGTGGAGCGGGAAGCCACTCCCCTTGCTGCGAGGCAGAGGTCCATGAGACTGGGCCCCAGCCATCTCTTCCTGTGGCGAGCAGCAGGGGTGGGGGGTGGGGGTAGGGAGGAGGTGCGAGACTAGGAAGCTGGCCAGACCAGACATTGGAAAAGCCCCGACACCTTCACAAGGTGCACGCTGAAAAGCCACAGTGGCAAGAGCGCGAAATCCAGGCCTGCTGAACGATGGAGCAGGGACCCGAGTCTCTTGGTTCCAGAGGCTGATCCAGACTGTCTACGACAGGGAGATGCGTCTCTACGAAAGCTGACGGCCCTTCCATAAGGGTGCGATGTCTCTGCAGCTTCCCTCCCTGTAAGCCCCTCCGTGGCGGGGCCTGGACTCGCCCTTGGCTTTCCTGGAAAAGTTTTTTTGCGGGGGTAGCTGCCCGGGGTCGTCCGGACGTGGAACCAAAGGTCCATCGCGCGCCCGCTGGGCAGGAGACCCAGGGACTCGGGACCTGGCTCCCACGACGTCCGGATCTAGACGGGCGCGGAGGACCAGCCTGTTGGTTTGCCTCCCGCAAACTCCACCCACCCAGACTTGCTCTTAAGAGCGCCCGCGGGTCTCTCGGCTCCGGACCGGGGACTGTCGTGAGAGACGCAGCCAGTCTTCCTGCAGCTGCTCTGCCTTATCGGCCTATCTCGGCTGCAGCGCTGTGGTGCACCAGTGACGAGTGTCTCCGTGAAAGCGGCTCAGAGCTA
The DNA here is from genome assembly GCF_052426305.1 of Pelodiscus sinensis. Lineage (NCBI taxonomy): Eukaryota > Metazoa > Chordata > Testudines > Trionychidae > Pelodiscus > Pelodiscus sinensis. The sequence goes on from NC_143053.1 coordinate 258,165,736, forward strand.
TCCGAGCTGATGCAGCATCAGATGGCTGTCTAGGCAGCCTTCCACTCGATGGAGGGAGGGGAAGCCCACACTGCTGCCCGGGCGGGGGCGGGGAAGAGCCCACCACAGCAGGGAAAGGAGAAGGGAAGAAAACTTGTGCAGCTGTCGGTCACCTGGGAAGCGCTTAGATACCAGGGTGATGGGCACCAGGCGGTGCAGCAGCAAGGGGGTGCAGAAGAAAGGGAGAGGTGCTCTCCTGGTTTCATATGTCCGTCTGACCCAGGAGGGTGGTTCTTGGGGGCAGGCCTGGATTGCCACGGGGTTGGGGCTGTGGTTCGTCTCCGTGAAGGTGCGGGTCGGTCTCTGGGTTCCACCAGGCCCTGCCTCACCCACGCGTGGGAACGTGCCATTGCAGCCGGTGAATCCCAGCGGCGAGGCCTGGTTCCGTGCCGCTCAGATGGCCCGAAGGGAGCAGAACCCTGCCTGCGGATTCCCCCACGGTCAGCGTGATGTGAGAGCTCTCTGTCTGGGGCCTGGAGCCAGCTGGCAGGAGGTAGAGCAGTCTGCTGGCTGGGCTGGGGCCACCTCTCCGCCCTGAGCCGGGGGAGCAGCCTCCCGAGCCTGCAGGACGTCAGCCCGCCCACGGGTGTTCTTCGGCGACCCCGGCTTCGTCGGCTCCCGGTGCGGGTCTGTGTCTGCCGTGTCATGGGATCCACTCGGCTGCTACTGCCTCGGAGCCAGCCCATCTGGTCCTTCCGCTCACGCAGCAGTTCCGGGGTCAGGCCCGGCAGGTGACCCTCGGCCTATCTTCACGGTGCTGCTCCTTTCTGTTGCTTGTTTGCACCGCGTGGGCCGTTCCTCCCCTCCCCCAAGGACCGCAGGGGCAGCTTGTCTGATGAGTAAGGACAGAAGGTGCTTCCGGTCCCCTAGACTGGAGCTCTGAGTGCTGTCCCTGGCCACTCGGCCAGCTCGCGCTCCACTGGCGGCGGTCCATAAAGCTCCTGCTCCTGGAGTCCTGTTATTACACGGCAGTCTCAGCTTCTGGGAATAGCGGCCAGCCCTCCTGCTTGTGGCACAAGACTTGACCATGCAACCTAAAGGCTCAGAAACCAGCCGGCGAAGCAAAAGAACCCAAAGGGCCTGACAAACCTCAGGAGAGTCAAGGCGGGGGGAGGGGGGTCTCTCTTGTTGGATCAACTTGTGGTGGGTTACGTAAACTTTCATAGAACACTAGAACGGAAAGGGACCTTGAGAGGTCATCAAGTCCAGTCCCCTGCCCTCACGGCAGGACCAAGCACTGTCTAGACCATCCCTGACAGGTGTTTGTCTAACCTGCTCTTAAATATCTCCAGTGATGGAGATTCCACAACCTCCCTGGGTAATTTATTCCAGTGTTTAACCACCCTGACAGGTAGGAAGTTTTTCCTAATGTCCAACCTAAACCTCCTTTGCTGCAATTCAAGCCCATTGCTTCTTGTCCTGTTCTCAGAGGCCAAGGAGAACAATTTTTCTCCCTCCTTCTTATAACAGCCTCTGAGGTACTTGAAAACCACTATCATGTCCCCTCTGTCTTCTCTTTTCTAAACTAAAGCCCAATTCTTTCAGCCTTCCCTCATAGCTCTTGTTCTCTAGACCTTTCCGCATTTTGTTGCTCTTCTCTGGACCGTCTCCAATTTCTCCACCTCTTTCTTGAAATGCGGTGCCCAGCACTGGACACAATACTCTAGCTGAGGCCTGATCAGCGCAGAGGAGAGCGGGAGAAGAACTTCTCGCGTCTTGCTCACCACCTTACGGGCAGCTTTCGGGCTTACCGAGTGTCGCCGCTCGTTCCAAGACCAGACAGATGCTCGCTGGCTCATCCTTTGGAATGGGCGCGAACTGCTTGTGCTGAGTCATCTCTTTGGGCTTGACTTTAGCTGTGACACCAGACGTTTCCTGGACTTGGAGAGCTCAAAAGCTCGTTTCTCTCTCCTGCAGAAGTTGGTCCAATAAGAGATGGCTTGGCCCGCCATTGGCTAGGAACAGGTCACCAAGGTGAAGGCCCAAAACCTCTCTGAGTTCCCTGGAGGATGCTCTTTGCTCTCCTGTTTGGATGGCCGGCCGTTCTCCGGCATGGTTTACGATGTGGCACATGGCAGCAGGTCTGTCGTGGCTGGCTAGCAACATCCCCCTGCCCTCCAATAAGGGGCGTGAGTGGGACCATGCTCTGAGGATCTTAAGGTCCTGTCAGCTTACGGCGGAGACTGAGTTGCTTGCTCTGTTACTGCTTGTGTTTGGAATTGGAGCGAGTTTATGGAACGTGCATTGAGTACCGGGCTGCAAACCACTGATCGAATCATAAAACACTAGGACTGGAAGGGACCTCGAGAGGTCATCGAGTCCAGTCCCCTGCCCTCATGGCAGGACCAAATACTGTCTAGACCATCCCTGATAGACATTTATCTAACCTGCTCTTAAATATCTCCACAGATGGAGATTTCACAACCTCCCTGGGCAATTTATTCCAGTGTTTCACCACCCTGACAGGCAGGAAGTTTTTCCTAATGTCCAACCTCAACCTCCCTTGCTGCAGTTTAAGCCCATTGCTTCTTGTTCTATCCTCAGAGGCCAAGATGAACAAGTTTTCTCCCTCCTCCTTGTGACACCCTTTTACATACCTGAAAACGGCTCTCATGTCCCCCCTCAATCTTCTCTTTTCTAAACCAATTCTTTCAGTCTTCCCTCATAGCTCATGCTTTCTAGACCTTTCATCATTCTTGTTACTCTACTCTGGACCTTCTCCGATTTCTCCACATCTTTCTTGGAATGTGGGGCCCAGAACTGGACACAAGACTCCAAGTGAGGCCCAATCAGCGCAGAGTAGAGCGGCAGAATGATGCTTTGTAGCGCACAGACGAGATGTGCAACCTGCCCCTCAGAGCTTGCTCTCCGGCAAGGATGAACCCAGCAAGCAGGAGAAGGGGGTTAGGACTGTGCCTGCTTCCTCTCCAGGCTCTGCTGTTCAGGGCCAGGCTTCCAAAGGGCAGAGGGCTAGCGGGTCGTCTGCGGGCCAAGGCTGTTCAGAAAGGCAGGTGTGGTAACAACTGCATTGCACAACCTATGTGGTAATCTCCCCTCGCGCTCTCCGACCACAGCACTGCCGAGATGCAGCCCGCTCTGGGGGGGAGGCCTGCAGCCAGGCCGTGTGTGTGTGGAATGCCTCTGAGGAGGAGAGAGGGACCGGAGCCAAGGTTACTTGGGTGGACGGTCTCTGTTGAGCAGACGGGGGGCGCCCTGCGAGTCAGGGCACATTATAGAGCCATGCAGGGCTGAGCCAGCCTTCGGGATGGACCGTGGGTCCTTGCACAGCCTGTTGGTGATTGACGACAGTGCAGCGGGAGAGCTCCCCTTCTGGATTTGGGCCCTCCCAGGTGTATGTCACGTGGGAGCGGGCTCAGAGGCAGGGCCGGACTAAGGGGCGGGCTAGCCAGGCAGCTGCCCAGGGTGCCAACCTACGGGGAGCGCCCAGCTCCTGGCGGGTTGCAGCGGCCGCCCAGGGCGGGGGCCATGTTAACCCCCGCAGCACCGGCCAGCAGCGCCCTTCCCCCTGCGGCCACAGGGCTCTGCACGGCCAGGCGCAGCCCTGGGCTGCGCGCCATCAGCAGTGGCTGGGCTGACCGGGCAGCGCATGCACCTGGAGGCGGGGCTATGCACCCCGGGGGCGGCACCGCGCGCCTGGGGCACCAAAATGGTTCAGGCCGGCCCTGGTCAGAGGGGCAGCTGCTTATGGGACTTGTCAGCCTGTCAAGGCTCGGAGCCCATCGCGCCCCCGTCAGGTCTCAACGCGCTGCAGTTGGGGTTCCCGGTAAGCTGGGCACTAGGGCAGCCCCTCCGGGAGAGATTCAGATGCTTCCCAGCTGATTAGCACAGCGCCCACAGCCGGCAGCCTGTCTCTCTATGGGCGAGGCAGAGGGAGCGCAGCCGCCGGTCCCGCTCACTTTTCCACGGGTGGAATCCGTTTTGTGATGTGCACGGCGTCAAAGTCCTACGATGTCCAGTCCAGAGGGCTCTCAGTCGGGCCCCTCTCCTCTGCGCCCGGCTTGGGGGGGGGTGGCTACGTCGGGCTGATAGTTACTCCCCCCACGTCTCACCCCCTCCTTGCTTTGCCTTTCAGAAAGACTTGACCTACCTGCAGCAGTGGCTGGAGGCGTTTGTGATGAACTTTGAAAAGATCATCGGGGTGCAGTCTCTGGACCCGAGACGGTGAGTCTGTCTTCCCCCTCGCGGGACTGGGTGGGGGTCCTTCCACCGAGTGCAAACACGAGACGATCCTGCGGGCAGGGAAAGAACCCAACTCGAATAGAACCAGCTCTCCCGTGTGCGGAATGAGCCGGTTTCTCTGCCAAGGGGCAAGGCAGATCCCTAGCTAACCGTGAATTGAACGGTGCTGGAACAATCGCGCTTCGGGCGACTCCTCTGAACCCCCGCAGATAAGGAGAGCCCGGGGCTGAGACGCAAAGCCAGATGCGTTCAGCCGAGTGGCACGTCAGGCTGGTTTTAGCTGCGCCGGTAACTGACCATTCCCCAGGGAGGTGGAAGATTCTCCGTCGCTTGCCAGCTTTGTAAATAGCCGCCAGCTGAACCAGACGCGCAAGAGGGGCGTGGTGGAGGACGTGTCGCTGACTTTCTCCCCCCTACGATGGTGGAGGTCAAGCGGGATGATTACAACAGGCTCTTCCAGCCCTTACAATGAAACCAACAATAAACTGTGATGAGCAACGGCACACGCTGCGGTGGGACCAGAACATTCCTCTGGGCTGGTCTCTCGAACAAGCCTTCGCTTGGTCCTAATCTGACCATTTTCTGGGGGCTGAGGCTCGTAGCTGAGGGCCTGCTCGGATTTTAGTTGTTCTTTTGAGGCCACCCGGCAGGGAGCTGGTGAGTGCCACCTGGTTATAGTTGCAAAGTGATACTGTCCTTCCAGGGCCTGCTCGGAGACGCCCCGTATCCATTGCTGCCAGCGTGAAACCAAGCAGCAGCAGCACTCGAGCCATCTGTTCACGCTGAGTCCGGCACCTGGGAAGTACATAAGGCCAAAACATAAGAGTGGCCACACTGGGCCAGATCAAAGGTGCATCTTGCCAGTGTCCTGTGTTTCAACAGTGGCCTATGTCAGGTGCCCCGGAGGGAACAGAATGGGGAATCATCCTGTGACCCCTCTTCTGTCGTTCATTTCCAGCCCCTGACAAACAGAGGCTGGGGACACCATTCCCACCCAGCCTGGCCAACAGCCATTGCTTCACGAATTTACCTAGTTCTCTTTTGAACCCTGTTAAAGTGCTGGTCTTCACAACACCCTCTGGCAAGGAGTTCCACAGGTTGACTGTGTGCTGCGGGAAGAAAAACTTCCTTTTAGTTGTTTTACAGCTGCTGCCTATCAACTAGAAGGGTTACCCCGTGAAATTCTTTTGTTATGGGAACAAGTAAATAACTTTTCCTTCTTTACTTTCTCCACCCCAGTTCTGATTTTGTAACCCTCTCTCATATCCCTGCCTTAGTCCCCTCTTTTCTAAGCTGAAAAGTCCCTGTCTTTTTAATAGCCCTTTGGCAGCTATTCCAAACCCCTCATAATTTTTGTTGCCCTTTTCTGAACTTTTCCCAAGCGCAAGAGATCTTTTTTGAGATGAGGTGACCACATCTGTATGCAGTATTCATGAGGTGGGCAACCCATGGATTTATACAGAGGCAATAAGCTAGTCTCTGTCTTCTCTATCCCTTTTTTAATGACTCCTACCATTGTTTGCTTTTTTGACTGCTCGGAGTGGATGTTTTCAGAGAACTCTCCACCGTGACTCCAAGGTCTTTCCCTCGGGGGGTCATTTCATTCATTTAGTCCTTGTCATTTTGTACGGCGAGTTGGGATGATGTTTTTCAACGTATCATCTTCTTGGCGGGTATCAACATTAAAATGCCTTTGCTATTTTGTTGCCCAGTCATCTAGTTTTGTGAGACGCTCTTCCCAGCCTGCTGGCACTGTAGCTAGTCAGAGCCTCGCGTCCTCCTCCGCCCCAGGCATCCCTTCTCCTGCAGGAAGAGCTGCGTGACCTTGCCTCGTGGTCCTGGATATTAGCATGGGGGCATCGTTGTGCTCGGTGTGTTACCTGCAAGGGAGGTGTCTGCCCCAGCAATCTTCCAGTAACCATGAATCTAGCAAGGATCCACAGGAATGGACGTTCCTCTCCGGCTCCACGGCTAGCTGCTGTTGCCTGGAAGCCGAAATGGACGTGTGCTCCTGGGGTGGGCGTGTTTCCGTGCCTGTTCTGCGACCTGGAGGCGCCTTCTCTCTGGATGGGGCGTGCGGGAGCGTGGGATTGGACTGCAGACTCAGTAGAAGAGCGTTCTACAGGGCAGGCCTGAGGATGTGCCTGATTGTCTCCTGCCTCCAGGGGAGAGTTCCCCTTGCTCCAGCTTCGGGGCTCTCGAAAACCTCCTAAGAGGGCAGAGTTTCTCCAGAAGCAGCAGCCCAGGATTGAGCTGTTCTGTGCCGGGAACGGGGCAGCAGGCGGAAAGCGAGCGACGCTTGCAGCAATCCCCCGAGAGCCCGTGGAGTCCGTTGTCCGCGTTCTCCGGGAGGGGTGCAAATCGTGTGGCTCACCTGTCGCTGCGGGACCACGGCGCAGGTAGCTCTAGCTGGTGCAGCTTTCCTTTGCGCGGCTGCAAACGCTCTGCTCTGGCCCCGACCCCTCTGCTACTCCAGTCTTGGGTCCCGACAATTCTCCTGCCTAAAGATCTGACTCATCCCTCCCTAAGCCGTGCTCTGTGCTGGGAGCCCAGAAAGAAAGCCAGGCTCCAGATATCAGCTCTATTTAGCAAGTCCCTTAATTGTTGTAATTGCTCTTGGCACCGCTCTTCTCTCCCTCCCTCCCCGCCCATTAGCAATCAGCTAATCTCTGCACTAGGGTGGCATTCGCGGCTGCTCTCCGGCCGGCGTGACTCGGGCAGAGCGCGCCGGCAGTGGCGTTGTGAACCATCGCACGATGCATTCGTTCAGGCCTGCAATCGCGTTGGGCGAACGCGCTATGAGGAGAGGAGGGGTGGGATTTAGGGCATGCGAGTCTTCTGCGTCATGATGCTGCTGTTTGCCGTGCAGGCGACCAGCCCTCCCTGCTCGGGCGTGGCCTTTTGCTTGAGTTTTATGCCCTGAAGCATGGGGATTGATACGGGGCTAACTTACATGAGCTAGTGTCAGTGCAGATTCATGCAGGCAGCCACAACAGGGCTCTTAGGTTCCTGTCCTGGGTGAGGGGAACTGTTTTTGGCAGTGGATCGCTAACGTAGGAATGGCCATGTGTAGAAACCTTTGCTTGCAGGTTTTACCGCCTGCCATGGCAGCTCCTCCGTCTCCCCCTGCCTGTGGTTAGCACAGGCACAGGGTCTATTTCCACATCCCTTCGCAACGTTTTGTCCGCGCGCTGCAATGGAACAAGCTGTCCTCGTGTCTTCCAACCTGCAATGCAATTTCCTGGTGGCTTCCCTCCTCTCGTAGGGGTGGGGCGGGAAGGCAGAGGGCTCAGTGTGGTACGGGGAATGGCGGTGGCCGCGAGGCGCTTTCCCTCTGCGGGGAATTTGTCACCTTCTGCAGCGGGGGGGCTGTCAGTTGGGTTTCCTTGTGCAGACTGCAGCGGCTCATCTCCATCTCTAATAATATACTATATGGAGTCAAGTATCAGAGGGGGAGCCGTGTTAGTCTGAATCTGCAAAAGCGGCAAGGAGTCCTGTGGCACCTTATAGACTAACTGAAGTGTAGGAGCATGAGCTTTCGTGGGCAAAGACCCACTTCGTCAGATGCATGTAGTGGAAATTTCCAGAGGCAGGTATAAATATGCAGGCCAGGATCAGGCTGGAGATGACGAGGTGGATCCAATCAAGGAGGATGAGGCCCACTTCTAGTAGCTGATCTGGAGGTGTGAATTCCAAGAGAGGAGAAGCTGCTTTTGTAGTTAGCAAGCCATTCACAGTCTCTGTTTAATCCTGAGTTGATTGTGTCAAACTTGAACTGTAGCTCAGCAGTTTCTCTCTGAAGTCTGGTCCTGAAGTTTTTTTGCTGCAGGATGGCTACTTTTAGATCTGCAATTGTGTGTCCAGGGAGACTGAAGTGTTCCCCTACTGCCGTGGTCCCCAACATGGTGCCCGCGGGGGCATTTGTGTGCGCCTGCCACGTGCTCGGGGCTGGCCTGGCCCTGGGCATGTGGTGCATGCACAGTGCCAGAGCCGGCTCCAGGCGCATGATGAGCACCGGCCCCGGGCGTGCGGTGCTTGGAGGAGGGGGGGGTGCACGGAGCTTGTGGGGGGAGGGGGCGCCGGCCCTGGGCGTGGAAGGCGTGGCTATGGGGGGCGAATGGCCATGCCCCCTGGTGCCTGGCAACCTCCACAGGTTGGGGACCACTGCCCTACAGGTTTTTGTAGGTTGCCATTCCTAATAATAATACTATATGGAGATATAGGATCTCATAGAGCTGGAAGGGACCATGAGAGATCATTGACTGTAGTCCCCTGTGCTTGTGGCAAGACCAAGTACCATCCCTGACAGATTTGCCCCAGCTCCCTAGATGGCCTCCTCAGGGATTGAACTCACAACGCTGGGTTTAGTAGGTCAATGCTCAAGCCACTGAGCTATGCTCCCCCCCCACTGCTTTGGAGCAGTGATCACCACCCAATAGATCGGGATCTGCTACTAGATCTTGCAGCCTTAGACGGGTGATCATGACAGGTTTGGCTGGGAAGCTTTCAAGTGCCAGCACTTCAGCTGCCCCTCTCAGCACGGCTGTGCTGCTCCTGCGCTCTGCCTTGGAGGGGTCTCTCACTCCCGGGAGCCTCCTGCTTGCTGTGCAGGGGATGGGAAGAAGAGGAAGCGGGGGCAGTGCTGGTGTCAGGGTGCCCCTCCCTCCACCCTGTACCCCATCTCCACAGAGCAGAGGGGGGCAAGGATGAAGAGTTTGCTGGCTGCTTTTGGGAGCGGTGCAGGGCCAGGGTGGGGTGAGCCTGCCTTTAGCCCTCGGCACCACCACCCAGGAACCACCTGTGGTAAGCGGAGCCCAGCTGGAGCCTGCATTCTGAACCCCTTCCCCAGTCCTGAACCCCTTCTGCACCCCAAATCCCTGCCCCTAGCCTGATGAAAGTGAGGGAGGAGGGAGTGAGCAGAGGCGGGGCTCCGGAGAAGGGGCAGGAAGGAGGCGGGACAAGGATGTTTGGATTTGAGGAAGATCCTGGACTGCACTTAAATTAAAGTGATCTCATGCTTTAAAAGGTTGGGGACCACTGCTTTAGAGGAAGGAGACTGAAAAAAAATTCTCCCAGCATACACTGGGGGAGTCCCTTCCTGACCCCTGCCAGGGGCTGGCTGAAGCCCTGAAGCATGAGCCTGGAAACACAAGATAGAAACCAGAAGTGAGTTTCAAGACCATTGTGTGTTCTTAGGGCTGTATATGCACGTTCTTATAAAGCCCCCACTACTGCATCACCCTGTGGTGGCTCGGACTAGGCTTTGAAAGGCTCTGAAAGAATCCAAATGTGAAATTGCGGAGCTATTAACTGTGGTTCGCAACCTGTCCTTTAAATCAGCTTCTGTACCTAGTATCAGAGGGGTCGCCGTGTTAGTCTGAATCTGCAAAAGCGGCGAGGAGTCCTGTGGCACCTTAGAGACTAACTGAAGTGTAGGAGCATAAGCTTTCGTGGGCAAAGACCCACTTCGTTAGTCTATCAGTTAGTCTATCCTCGCCGCTTCTGTACCTAGTGACTGGAAGATAGCTAACGTGATACCCATTTTCAAAAAGGCCTCTAACTGTGATCCTGGCAATTACAGGCCGGTAAGTCTAAGTCAGTACTGGGCAAATAAGTTCAAACTGTAATTAAGAATAGAATTATCAGATACATGGATGAACGTAATTGTGGGGAAAAGTCAACATGGTTTCTGTAAAGGGAAATCATGCCTTACTAATCTGCTAGAATTCTTCGAGGGGGCCAACAAGGAGGATCCAGTGGATATAGTGTACTTAGATTTCCAGAAAGTTTTTGCCAAGGTCCCTCATCAAAGGCTCTTTAAGTAAAGTTCATTCTCTTGGGGACACCCGGCATTGGCCACTGTCGGCAGACAGGATACTGGGCTAGATGGACCTTTGCTCTAACCCAGTCTGGCCGTTCTTATGTTCTTAAGGCCACACCCTGACCCAGAACAGGGCAGTAGAGAGGTCCTCCAAGCTGCCTAGAGTAGCTGTGTGGGAAGCAGCCAATCAGGGCCCAGCAGGTGAGTATAAGAAGAGCGGCAGGGCCAGACTGAGAGCAGTTCCTTGCTAAAACTGGGTGGTGCTTTGGGCTGTCTGCTGGATTCCAGCAGAAAAAGGCCCCGTGGCAAGGGTGAAGAATGTGCTAGCGTGATAGGAACTGTAGCAGCAGCACAGTTTATTTAAAGGGACGTGGTTGCTGGCTGCTATCTATAGGGTCCCTGCAGTGGGCTCTGGCATAGGGGGTGGACTTGGGTGCCCCCCCGACCTGCCACTAGGGAAGTGGCCTGGATTTTGGGGCACCCTAGAAGGGAAACTGAACTCTTTCGGGGCCCAGGTGAAGAACTGGGGCCAGAGGGTCGGGGAAAGAGCGGAGGAGGATGTGACCTGGCCCAGGACTGCTTAAAGAGCAGCGATATTTTGAGGGCGCCCAGAAGGAACTGAGACTATTTGGCCAGGATAGTGCGATAGGCCCTGCTGGACGGATGGGAGCATAGGAAGACCTTGCCAACGGCTCTGAAATAGGTCCCTAGTTGGATTTACCCTCCAGAAGGGGTTTGCTTTGCTTTTATCAGGTGAACAGGCTGAGCGTCTTGGTGGACCCAAGACCCCCTTACACACCCCAAGGCCTGACCCTCGTAAGGAAGTTTCACTCTAGGAAGACTGGTGGAGCTCGGAGCCAGCTCTGTAGAGTCCCCGGCTGCCTCTCTTACCACTGGGCCGTTCCGATTCTGCTGGTGGCACACGTTACTCTGAGCGCTGGGGCTGGGGAGAACGTGTCTCGCGCTGAACTGGCTCCCTCAGATGCGGAGAAACCCCTTTGCATTCTGGGGTGTGACGGACCGGGCCGGGTCTGGCCACAGCTGAGGGCGTCCGCTCAGGGCAAATTGCTCAAACTCACGGCTCTCTCTAGTCCCCAGACTGGAGACCTCTCCAAACAGGCCACACACCAGTCCCACAGAGCGCTTCAGCTGCCTGCCTGAAGCCTCACGAGCAAAACCCCTCCGACACCCCAGCAATATCCGTGCCCCAGATGGCCGCGGGCCTCATACACAGGTGAGGGGTCTTAGAACCCAATCCCACCTACCCCGAACAAGATCTGTCCGGTTCCAAGAAACCAGCCACAGATCCCTGGTCAATTTGCACTCTGGACCTTACCTACAAATCACGCTGAGCCAGTCCTTTAGCATCTAACATCTAAAGGTTTATTGCTACAAGAAAGAAAAGCATGAGAGTAAGGTTGCTAAAGTATCATACATTACATGCATCGAATCTCCCAGTTCTCGATGCAGGCTCTAGCAGAGATGTTACAGCTGCTGGCTTAAAAGTTCTTGTTGCACATCCTAGGTCAGGATGGGTCCACAGTTCTTTCCGGCTCTTTGATCCCTGCACTGCTGCCTCTGGGATGAAGTGCTGAGCTGAGTACCAAGATGGAGTCCATCACATGGCCTATTTATCCCTCCTTCCTGGTCTCTTCTTGGCTGCAGCAGGTCACCTGGCCAGCGGCCTATCCCTGTGTTCCCTGCTGGTAGCCCCTAGGTGTCGGTCACCGTTCCCGAGGTGTGTCCTTGGCCCAGTGAGTGCTATTGTCCCACAGGGCCTCGCTAATTAGCATGTCCATAGGCCGGGCTCTGCCCAATGCTCAACCACATTCAGAGAGACGTCCAGTCTCCATACAGATTACAGATTCCTAACTACACCCACAGTTCATTATCAGAGGGAAATAGGTCAATGGAGGGATGATAGGAGTTACTATAGAGATCTTTCTGGGTGTCTGGCTGGTGAGTCTTGCCCACATGCTCAGGGTTTAGCTGATCACCATATTTGGGGACGGGAAGGAATTTTCCTCCAGGGTAGATTGGCAGAGACCCTGGAGGTTTTTCGCCTTCCTCTGTAGCATGGGGTGCAGATCACAGCTGGAGGATTCTCTGCATCTTGGGGTCTTCAAAGTATTTGAAGGCTTCAATATCTGAGATATAGGTGAGAGGATTATTCTAGGAGGGGTGGGTGAGATTCTGTGGCCTGCACTGTGCAGGGGGTCAGACTAGATGATCATAATGGTCCCTTCTGACCTTAAAATCTATGAATCTATGATATTATACAGATATATGAAGAGCAGATACAGAATCAGAAGAAAGTAAGCTTTTGTGTGACCCCTCACATGGCCCCCTTTGTACCACTTTTGGGGCGAACACCCCCCCATGGGTGCAGCAGAGACCCGGCTGCTCCCCTCACAATCCAAGAACGTGACATGGGGTTCGCCTCTTGGATCCCGCGCGGGTCTATTTTCGGAAGGCGTCTGTGCGGAGTGGGGGAGAGCGTCTCATTGAGTGCCTAGATTAAGTAGCTTTAATCCCCTGCCAAAGGAAGCTGTCTCAAGTCTGTGTCTTTCCCAGGCTGAGGGTGTTTTGCAGGGCTTTCAGCAATGTGTCCTGTCCTCGGTGCCTCTCCTCAGAGAGGAGCATGCCAGCTGGGTTTCAATTCATGCCAGGCCAGAAAAAAGGAGGCTTTTGGGCCAAGTCTTATTTGCGTGACATATGAACGCTGTCGAGTCCGAAATGCTCATTTGAAAATCCCCAGTGTGATTGTGAAGGGCGTTACTTCCTCGCTGTGGCAGCGTGCAGCTTGCAAGGCACAGCAACAGTGTAAGCTGGGGGGGTGTCTGAAGCTGCCCCCAGTTTCCCGAATGCTGTTACTCGGAGCACTCCTCTTCCTAGTCCACCACATGTTTCTTGTCTCTCTTTCCTCTTGGATCCAGGCTGCGAGCATTGTGTGTGTCTGCTCTGGCCTGCAGTGTGGTAGAAGCAAATTTTGCATCAGAGAAACTGAGTTCTGTAGCAATGTGGATTTCTTCCAGGGTGCCCTTGTCGCCAAGAGGGCTAACAGCATATTGGGGTGCATAAGGAGGAGCGTTGCCAGCAGATCTAGAGAAGTGATTGTTCCCCTTTATTCGGCACTGGCGATGCCACATCTGGAGCAGTGCGTACAGTTCTGGGCCCCCCATTACAGAAAGGATGTGGGCGCATTGGAGAGGGTCCAGCGGAGGGCAACCAAAATGATGAGGGGGCTGGAGCACTTGACTATGAGGAGAGGCTGAGGGATTTGGGTTTGTTTAGTCTGCAGAAGAGAAGAGTGAGGGGCGATTTGAGAGCAGCCTTCAACTTCCTGAAGGGGGGTTCCAAAGAGGAAGGAGAGAGGCTGTTCTAACTAGTGATGGATGGCAGAAGGAGCAATGGTCTCAAGTTACAGTGGGGGAGGTCTAGGCTGGAGATTAAGACAATTTCCCTAGGCAGGTGGGGAAGCACTGGGATGGGTTCCCTAGGGAGGGGGTGGAATCTCCATCCCTAGAGGTTTCGAAGTCCTGGCTTGACCAAGCCCTGGCTGGGATGGTTTTGTTGGGGTTGGTCCTGCTTTGGGCAGGGGGCTGGACTCGGTGACTCCTGAGGTCGCTTCTAGCCCTGGGATCCTACGATTCTATGAAGCAGCTGTGTTTTCCAGGTAGGGGTGAGCACATCCCCAGCACCCCGAAACTGGAGAACTTTGCTTAGCAGTACCTGTAGGGGTGGTGCTCATGCCCTGGGACCCTTGTTGTTTAACTATAAAGGGGTGCTGTTGTCCTGACCCCCCCCCCCAGTTCCTTCTCCCTGTGCACAGCTAGAGTTGCTACTTGGAGTAGCGTTTTCAGTCTGCTCTGAGGGTTTTCCCCCCTCTAGGTGATAGTACTTGAGGTTGAGTTGAGTGCATGCAGAGTAGTTAGCTCTCACTGTGGTTCAAGCACCGTCCTATCTTGAGGTGCGCTCTCCCCGCAAGCGGCTTGTGTTTTGGTGAAGGATGCGCGGAGGGACAGCCCTCCGCCTGTAAGTCCTTCCAAGAGAGGCCTCGGGTGGCCGGAGCTGATGCCCCTTTTGCATCAGGCCTCCCAACTTCAAGACCCTCCTCTGATCAGCGGTTACCTTCCGACCCGGCCGGCGATGTCGCTCCACATTTGGACGCTGCCGTTTTCCCCCGTGAGAACGGGCAGTTCTCCCTCCTCTAGCGTGGTGAGGAAGAGGTCCCATAAAACTCATGGGGGCCTCTCCAAAGCAGAAGGAAACGCTTCCTCATCCTTTGAGGATGCGCCTTATTCCTTCCGGCACACAGGCTAGCGCAGGTCTCTCCAGCCGCTCCCTAGCACAGCGCCCAGGTCTGCACGGAGACGTGAAGTGAGGGCTGTAAATACCCGTTGACACAGTTAACCGGTTAAACAATTGCAATGATATTGTTGAACCAGTTAACCGTTCGAGGGCTGGGGCAGAGCAGCGGTGGTTGGGGTCCCTGCAGGGCTGCAGACCTACCAGGCACAGCGGGGGCTGCTCCCGTCCAGCCTGCCCCGGCTGGGGTCCTGTTGGCCGACCCATCGCGGCCAAGGGCTGCTCCAGGCAGAGGCTGCCATGGCTGGGGTCCTGCAGGCCAGCCCACCACAGGTAGGGAGACCCGTCAGCCATGGGAAGTGGGCTGCTCCACTGCACCGCAGGTAGGGGGACTGCTTCTCCCCTCCTCCCCCGGCCAGAGTTTGGGCAGGTCCAGTTAACTGGTTACCGGGTAAGCATGCAGGCAAGACTAATGCTTACCGAGTAACCAGTTAACCTTTTGCAGCTGAACCCCAGGTTCAGTTCATACTGAACTTAAGTTCTCATCCTAAATCCAAGGGTCCTAAACATCAGAAACCTTCATCCGAAACATCAGCTGGTCATCTGAAGAAGTGGGCTGTGCCCACGAAAGCTCATGATCCCATCGACATGGGTCGTTAGTCTTTAACGTCCTGTCAGACGTTATTTGTTTTGTTGTTTGTTTTTTTAAGTTTATCCTGTACAGACTAACTTGGCTACCCCCTGAAGCTTCTTAAATAACCAGTGTGTAGCAGTAGGAATATACTATGGACCACCTGGCAAGAATGGCAAAATGCTTGGGAGATTAGGTTACAAAACCAAACTCCAATAATAACAGTTATCCCATAATGGCTGGTTACATGTCACCCGAGTGCGGCACGCAGCGAGATACTTTCCAGACACCGTTAGTGACTGTTTCTTGGATCCCACAAGGTGAGAGGCGATTCTTAAATTAGTCCTAAGTGGAGTGCAGGCTCTGGTCCAAGAGGCCGAACTGCTCGGTAATAATGTAGTTCAAATTAACATTCCTAGGATGGGGAATACCCAAGAAACCCACCACCGTAGCATTTAACTTCACAAAGGAAGTACACCAAAATGAGGGACTAGTTAAATGGAAAATGAAAAGGGGCAGTTACAAGAGTAAAATGCTTGAAAGCTGTATAGGCACTTACTTTAAAACCCTCTTAAGGGAGGCTCGTACTAGAGATACATCTCAAATAAAGAAAACGAGGACCAAAATAAAGTCCCCGTGATTAACCATCTCTTCTACTCTGTACAAAGACCAAAAGAAAATCCTTTAAAAGTGGGAATCCTAGACTCGTATGAAACCTACAGCTGGAAGGAACGTAGAGAGGTCATCCTCATTCAGTCTCCGGTATTCCTGTCAGGACTAAGTCCAATCCTCTTGGAGAAAAATAGAAAGGTAGCTTAAATTCTGGGAAGTCAAGTGTAAAGCAGAAACCGCAGAACAATGAGCAAAAGACTAAAAAAAACCAAAGCTGTTAGTTTTATGTACCTCAGAAGCATCATGCCTTCCGAATGCTCAGCAGGCTATGGGCTGATGTAAGTGCTAAATAAGCACTCAAGAAAGATGAGAACTTTGCGGGGAAGCTAAATAAATTCTTTGCATCGATCTTCACTGCAAAGGCTGTAACAGAGATTCACACCTCTGAGCCTTTCCTTTCATGTGACAGGTCTGAGGAGAGGTTTTGGAACAAATTGAAAACATGAACCGGCACATTAAAATACTAGATGGCATTCACCCAAGAGTTCTGTGGGAACGCAGATACCAAATAGCAGAACTACTAGCAAGTTTGTAACTTCTCTCTTAAATCGGCCTGTCGGGGCTGTTGCCCACTCTGGCACTCCGAGTGCAGAAGGTGGGGACCTGTGACCATAAAATACCTTGCCTCTCAAGACTTCTGTTTTTAAAAACTCCATAAGGTCACAGATTCCCTGACCTTGGGCGGTAGCTGCCACCACAAGTGGTGGGGAAAAAAACCTCTTTCTTCTTGAACCCAGGAAGATTCACTTGGGATCTTCTTCCACAGGGCACCCCAAGCTTTTTTACCACAAACAGGGGACAGGCTAGCTCAGTGGTTTGAGGATTGGCCTGCTAAATGCAGGGTTGTGAGTTCAATCCTTGAGGAGGCTGTTTGGGGCAAAAAATTTTCAGGGATGGTACTTGGTCCTGCTGTGAAGGCAGGGGACTGGACTTGACCTTTCAAGGTCCCTTCCAGTTCTAGGAAATAGGCAATCTCCATTAATTTAATTTAAAAGAGATTGAAAATAAACAAACTGTAATCTCTGATAGATGACTTCTCAGTCTTAGGCATGCATACACCTCCTATTACCTTCCAGGACCTAAGAATCAGATCATAGTTTTTAAAAAAGGTGATTTTATTTGTAACCCCCTTTTTCCTCCGGGAGCAGGTCACACTCACAGGTGTGCCTGTGCGTGTGATGGCTTTAACATAAAAGGAGATCCTGAGTACCCCAGTGGTGATATTTAGTTGGGGAAACTCTATCCACCGCCTTGCTGCTGTCCCTTGCTTATAAAGAACATATAATGGCAGTGCCTCCACCTGGCTGGCCCTGTGCACGCTTAATGGTGTGCCTTGAGAGCCTCCAGAAATAAAATTATTCCAGCAATAATCTGGATCTAGCTACAGAACAATTACAAATCATAAATAGTATACATCTGATAGATTACAGTAGAAAGAACAACCTTTACGACGTAAAGGAATAGAACTGAACAGATTAACAGTGAATAACATTAACAAAGTACACAGAAATAATAGGAGAGTATCTATCTGGCATTTGCACTGCCCCTGTTTATTACACCCCAGAGTATGCCGTCCTCAGGACTCTCAGTACCATACTCTTGCTTGCATGGGCACGCTTGAAGATTTTGCAGCTGGAGTGGATGATTCTGGTCTCCTTCTGTGTGCTGGGTGCAGAGTAGTACTTCTAGCCACAGGTACAGCCAAAGGGCAATCGGAAGCAGCCGGCTAGATTCCAGTCCCAAAGGCTCTGAATCCAAGTCTGTAGCTGCAACCTCACAGCTCCTGGACTGGCTAAAACTCCTCCACAGCAGCCTGGCTTCTCTTTTCCAAAAACAAAGGGAAGAGTCTACAGACTGCTGAGAGTCTCTCCATACATGTGGAGAGACCCAGCACCCAAAACAGAGTCCTTCCTTCCTGGTTTCCTCCAGGGCTCATGGGAATTGTAGTCTCCAGGGCTAGATTGCAGCACACAGGATCTTTCCAGAGAATAAGCAGAGGCACCTTTAGTAAGGGGGCTACATATTAATGAAACAAAAAGATATATTTGGTTGCTAGGTGTTATAGAGTAGCTGAAAGAGACAAATTAAAGCACAGAGAATTGTTTCCCTGGGATTAAGTTTGTTACAGTGCAGGGGTCGGGGGGACAAATGTATACCTGGGTTCAAAAAAGAATTAGACAAGTTCATGCAGGATGGGTCCATCAATTGTTAGCTGAGATGCTCAGGGACACAACTCTAGCTGTTCCTTAGCCTCTGGCTGTTCCTTAGTGCCAGAGGCTGGGATTATTTTGGCCTTGCAAAGGGTTCAGAAAAGGGCAATTAAAATGATTAGGGGTTTGGAACGGGTCCCATATGAGGAGAGGTTAAAGCAACGGGGACTTTTCAGTTTAGAAAAGAGGAGACTGAGGGGGGGATATGATAGAGGTCTATAAAATCATGAGTGGTGTGGAGAGGGCGGATAAAGAAAAGTTATTTATTAGTTCCCATAATAGAAGAACTAGAGGACACCAAATGAAATTAATGGGTAGCAGGTTTAAAACTAATAAAAGAAAGTTCTTCACACAGCATGTAATCAACCTGTGGAACTCCTTGCCAGAGGAGGCTGTGAAGGCTAGGACTATAACAGAGTTTAAAAGAGAAGCTAGATAATTTCATGGAGGTTAGGTCCATAACAGGCTATTAGCCAGGGGATAGAATTGGTGTCCTTGGCTTCTGTCAGAGGCTGGAGAGGGACGGCAGGAGACAAATCGCTTGGTCATTGTCTTCGGTACACCCTCTCTGGGGCACCTGGTGCTGGCCACTGTCGGCAGACAGGATACTGGGCTAGATGGACCTTTGGTCTGACCCAGTACGGCCGTTCTTATGTTCTTATGGATTGAGCAAGAGGGTCACACAATAAAGTGCCCTGTTCATCCTCTCTGAAACACCTGACACCAGTCACTGTTGGAAGACAGGACACTGGGCTAGGTGGACCATCTGGCCGTACCTATGTTCTTTATGTTAGCCCTGCTCCCAGCTCAATGAATTGAGTTCTTTGGGGCCTCGCTAGACTCTACGAGGGCAAGAGCGTTTCGGCCAACAGGCCAGTTCCAGGTGTGTTAGCCACCTATGGCTGGAGCTGCAGTCTCGCCCCTCACATGGAGCATGCGTGTGCCAGGCCCTTCCTGCGCCAGGGTGGGGGTCACACGGCAGTGTCCCCTGACTAGTTGCCACTGGCGATGCGGTTCTTGAAAGGAATCCCTCCACTCCATCTGTCCTTTTACAGGAGCTCCATTCACGTCTCGGGCAGCTTCTTTCTCCCTTCGGTGAGAACTTTTTTCCTTGTGGCAATAACATCTGCCCGGAGGCCCCCTTCCACGCCATTCTAAAAAGACAAAGTCACTTTGCAGCCACACAATCATCTTTTTATCTAGAGTTTTTTCTCTGTTTCACTTGAACCAAGTTACATCCCTCCCCGTGATTTTTCTCTGGCAAAGTTTGGCTTTTTTTCTGGGGAAGACTAAACGTTTCCGTTCTTCGTGCTGTTTCATACGCAGACTGAATGAAGAGGCAAGCAGCTAAGTTTCCTCTACGCTGCACAGCCGCGCAGCTGCTTACTAAGCCCCATGCAGAGGCTGAGGACTGGGACAGGGACACCTGCTGGAGCTGCTGCGGCCACGCAGAAGGACGTCTCACTTGACCCTGAGCTGCTAATGCCTCCGGCCCGCACACACCCCAACACCCTGCCCCATCCCAGCCTCGGAATCCCTCAGCCCCGCCCCCACCCCAGATTGCCCACACGTGGAATGGATTTTGTGACATGCCCCAAAAGTTTTTGCTTCTCGCTTGTGTGCACCCCCCCCAATTGATTTTTCTGTGGGTCACTGGCCCCCGACCCAAAAAAGGTTCCCTGCCCCTCCATTAGAGGGTGCACAGGCAAGCACACGCTGCGTAGATGATCTCCGGGTGGTTAATTTCCTGTATCATGCCTGTCAAGGATGTATCCTACTATGGCCCCTCAAAGGGTGGAAGCTCATTCCATATAGTCCCAGGCCATGCCGATGACGTTTCTAGGTGATGTTCCTATATCGCGCGTTGCTGATCGTCTCAATCTATCCTCCATTCCTATCCCCCATCTCTCAGGTCAGGACTTGCAAATAGTCAACTGCCTAAACATTGATCATCCAAGCGGAATGGGGGCTTACGGTTTCTGCAACAACATGGTCTACAATTACAGAAGTGCGCAGCATAACCATGGCTATGCAGCCAGGTCTTCCTGCCCCCCACCTTTCCATGTCCCCAGGCAGACCTGCAGCAGACAGATTCCCCCTGCCTTGAAGGGGAGGGAGCCTTCAAGGTGGCATGTGGTTTGGGGCTGCAGAATCGCAGGCGTCCACAGAGCCATGATGGAGACGAATGGGCCGGTTCACACTTCTCCAACCTATCGGTTCAGGCTCTCTGCAGATTAAGACTGGCATTACCCCGGCAGTTCGTTGGCCAGGGTAGCTCATAGCCATGAAGGCTTGAAGCAAAATTCTGCTTCGTCCTGCATCGGGCAGATGGATTTACCTCACCGAGCTGGATACAGCTGCACATCTGTTATTGAGCCTATATTGCTCCAGGTAGCTACCTTCAGAAGCTTTACCATCCTATAGTAACCTCGTGGCCATGCTGTTGTGTGGCAAAGGGTGCTCCAGGCCACGGAGGGGTAATCCAGACTGGCAGGCTGTACTGCCTACATGGGTAGTGGCGGGGATGGTAAACGGCGATGGGAGCATGAATTGGCATTAACTGACAGGCCAATCTGGCCAGAGGGGGATGCCTCCTGGTTGTTCTGTAGCTTTGATCCTGGTATGCATTGTCGCCAGAGAGGAGGGGGCTGCTGCGGCTTGCATCCAGGAAGGATCCTGGACATCTCTCCGACCTCTCTTGCCAAGCAAAGGAAGGGATGCGCTGGCATCCACAGGACAGCTGAGTCTGGCTGCCCCTTCCGGATGATAATTGGGGACTCCCCTGCGTAGATCTCCCCTGCAGGCCTGCCTGGGTGTGGACAGGGAGATGTGGCCCCGGTTATGCCGTATGTTCTGGAATGGCTCTGGGCCGTGGCTGCTGTGGGTGCGATGGAGCAAAGGGTGTGCACAGCACCACTGCGGCAAGGAGTAGCTAGAGAGATGGGGAGCTTGATGCAACATCCAGCGAAGCTTATGGAAAGCAACTGGGCATGCCACTTATAGGCTGGGCGACTTGCTGTCATAGTTGCGCGTGCTGACCAGCACCCGGTGACTAAGGGGTTAACTAATGCCTCCTGTATCTGGCCAGGTATGGGGTGGTCAGCCAATAACAATGCAGGTAGGAATTTCAAACTGGAAGAGAGGGGTTTTCCTCTCTCTGTTCTTTGTCTGAGAAGCAGAGCAGGGTCTTTCTAGTACTGAGGGAGTCGGGAGACACTTCCCTTTCCAAGAACAGACTTCTTACAAGGTGTAAGTAGGGAAAAGTTTAGCTAGTCCATCAGGATTGATTGTTTTCCTTGTTTGGGGATGTGGAAATAATGTCTGAGCTGGTTAAGTGGTTTTTTTTTTTACTTCAGCCCAGGGATTTTCCCTGAGGATCTATATCATAGAATCATAGAACCATAGAGCTGGAAGAGACCTCAGAAGGTCATCAAGTCCAGCCCCCTGCTCTAGGTAGGACCAATCCCAACTCAATCAATCCGGCCAGGGCTTTGTCAAGCCAAGACTTAAACACCTCTAGGGATGGAGACTCCACTACTTCCCTAGGGAACCCATTCCAGTGCTCCACCACCCTCCTAGTGAAATAGTTTTTCCTAATATCCAACCTGGACCTCTCCCACCACAACTTGAGACCATTGCTCCTTGTTCTGCCCTCTGTCACTACTGAGAACAGCCTCTCTCCAGCCTCTTTGGAACCCCCCTTCAGGAAGTTGAAGGCTGCTCTCAAATCCCTCGTCGCTCTTCGCTTCTGCAGACTAAACAGACCCAGCTCCCTCAGCCTCTCCTCATAAGTCATATGCTCCAGCCCCCTAATCAAATGATGGCTCTTTCCATCTAGCCACTTTACTAAGCTTGCAACTGTAGTTTTGTGTTGATAATAAAGGATTGTTTTCTTTTTTTCTAATTAACCGGGATTGGTTGATGGTTGTGTCCTGGAAGGTCTGTCTGTGTGTATCTGCATGCCTGACTGAGGGGTCGACGACCACAAACTGCAGCTTGTTTTTCTCTCTTCTTTTTCAAGCTCTTTTGGGGAAAAAGACCTTGGGGTACCCTGGGGTTGGTTTCAAGTGTCCACCCGTTTGTGGGTTAAAAAGCACTTGATGGTAGCAGCAGATTCCCCAAAATCTGAGTATTAGGATTTTTTTGGGGGGGTGGAGTTTATGTAGCCAGAGCCTGTGAAGGCAAGAGTTTGGAGTGCTCTTGCAAGCCCCCAACTTCTGTATTCATCATGCCAGAGTGGGGAACAGCCCTGACACTTGCTTACTGCCCCTGTTCTGCTAGTGCGGAATGGGTAGCAGGTTTAAAACTAATAAAAGAAAGTTCTTCTTCACACAGCGTGTAGTCAACCTGTGGAACTCCTTGCCAGAGGAGGCTGTGAAAGCTAGAACTATAACAGAGTTTAAAGAGAAGCTAGATAATTTCATGGAGGTTAGGTCCATAAAAGGCTATTAGCCAGGGGATAAAATGGTGTCCTTGGCCTCTGTTTGTCAGAGGCTGGAGAGGGATGGCAGGAGACAAATTGCTTGGTCATTGTCTTCGGTCCACCCTCTCTGGGGCACCTGGTGCTGGCCACTGTCGGTAGACAGGATACTGGGCTAGATGGACCTTTGGTCTGACCCAGTACGGCCGTTCTTATGTTCTTATATGCCTCCCATGGCACCCAATGAGACACACCTAGGACCGTAGCACTGCCCAGACCCTGGCCTCATGCACTGTGGATGTAGCCAGCCAAAAAAGAGAGAGAGTGGAACTGGAAAAGGAACAGACAAGGGCAACCGAAGTGATCAGAGGTATAGAACAGCTGCCGTATGAGGAGAGACTGGTAAGACTGTGGCTTTTCAGCTTGGAAAAGAGATGACTAAGGGAGGATATGACCGAGGTCTATAAAACCATGACCGTTGAGAAAGTAAACAAGGAAGTGCTATTAACTCCTTCTCGTAACACAAGAACTAGGAGTCGCCCCATGAAATGAATAGGCAGCAGGTCTAAAACACCAGGAAATATTTCTTCATACAACGCTCAGTTAACCTATGAAACTCTTTGGTAGAAAATGTTGTGAAGGCCAAGACTACAACAAGGTTCAAGGAAGAGCTAGATCCATTCATGGAGGGTCAGTCTATCAATGACTACTTGCCAGGATGGGTAGGGATGGTTTCCCCAGCCTCTGTTTGTCAGAAGCTGGGAATGGGCAGCACTGGATTGTTGGCTCACACGATGATTCCCTGTTCGGTTCACTCTGTCTGGGGCAGCTGGCATTGGCCACTGTCCGCAGACAGGATCACGAACCAAACAGGCCTTTGGGGTGACTCGGTAGGGCTGTTTTTACTGTCAAATAGAAACAACGTACGTAGATCAATCAATACTTTATCATATGCATATGCAGGGCTCGATAATCTCTGTAATCTACTCACCCGTGGCGAGCAGATTACAACCCGGAAGAGCCGGGTTCCAGCAATCTGTGCATGCGCAGAACGTCGAAGAGCGCGGCTGGTGAGCAGGGCTCCCCACGGCTTGGCGAGATGGTACATTACACACACACACACACACACACACACACACACACTCTCTCTCTCTCTCTCTCTCCCCCTTGCCCCCACCTCCACCCCCCCACACACTCTCTCTCTCTCTCTCTCTCTCCCCCTTGCCCCCACCTCCACCCCCCCCCACACACACACTCTCTCTCTCTCTCTCCCCCTTGCCCCCACCTCCACCCCCAGCTTGTTGTTACCAATAGTGGCTCCTCCTAACTGCACTGGCCAGGTGAGTTAGATGGGGGAGGGGTGGAGCCGGGCTTCTGCCGATCCGGATCGATGCTCCGATGTTGACAAGACGAAAACCCGGGGTCCCTCTGCAAGATGCCTCCTATTTATCCCTCTCATGCAGCCAATTAGTCATCACCTCGCCTTCTTTAATGCTGCTTCAGAGAGGGTCCCTCCAAGGGCAGGCACTTGCTGCTTGACTCCCAAGCTGTCTGTATGTCCAGTCTTCTTTTCAGTGAGCTCACTTCACAGGTGTTGTCCTTGGATCTGGCTCCCAGCCTCTCTCCATCCTTGCAACTGCTGCTGGAGGTGCTCACCTTTCAGTCTCCATTCACACCTCATTCATTTCAACAGGAGAAGACATTTTTCTTTACCTTAACTATTCCTAAGACCTATAACACACGGGATACAAGGTTTCTCTTAATACAAGGGATTCTATAAGCAGGAAAAAATATATCTAAAAGGACAAGATCTATATATGTAAAACGTCTTACAAAGTTTCTCTTAATACAAAGTTATATGAGAATGATACATGGCTATATGGAAAAGTTACAGAGATTTATCCACATGCTAAGTACTGGGAGCATCAGTGAACTGGTGGTGACCATGGCCAAGGTATTTGCTTATCCTCATATGACGGACAAAACTGGACATTTCTTACGGCCACGGCCTGGTCTGCCCCAGTTGGTGACCTGCTTTGTGTCTCATTTGTACAGACCGTCCGGGGCCGGTTTTGTGTTTAGCTGAGTTTGGTTTTGGGTAGCAGCTAAAGAATTGGTTGCTTCAGTTGAATCTTCAGTCCTCCTTGCCGTCTCGTCCCGTTGGGGCCCTGGAAACACCACTTTGACAGCCCAATGCACATGGTAGGGATGTCAAACCCCGGTTATTTAGTTAACTCATTAAACATTATGTTTAACTGGTGAACCGATTAAACAGGGGTGGGGGGCCACTCCATCTGGGGGGGGCAGCTGTTAGATTAATTGTTCTCCTCCCTGCAGGCCGGAAGATTCAGTCTCCGAGATCCCGCTGCTCCCACGCGACGTCCTGCACGTGCTGAGCCAACAGCTGGCGCACTACGTGGCCCAAATTGCCCGGGAGGAGGCGGCTGAGGCGGGCCTTGGCCAGGCGCTCCTGCACGTCAAGTTTTTTATCATCATCTGCAGGTAGGCGGACGAGACAAGTCATTGCTGCTTTGCACTCGAACGCCTTGGAGCACCGGGTCGTACTTCCCGAACCCTCCAGAGCAGCGTTTCTTAAAGTGTGTTCTGTGGCACGCCGGTGTGCTGCAAGGCAGTTGGAGGTGTGCCGCGGAGAGAATCGAATTCAAAATGACCACCCTTAAAGGGACATGCCTCCTTTTTTTTTTTCTCAACAACTTTTCCCTGGGGGCTTTTTTTTTTTTTTTTTTTGGTCAACAATTTACAACATTTCCCTGGGGAATGGCCACCCTTAAAGGGGCAAGCCTTTTTTTTTTTCCCTCAACAAAAAAATTCTTGGTGTTCCCCATTAAAAATATATATATATTGTTGGGTGTTCCTCAGTCTTAAAAAGTTTAAGAAACACTGCTCCAGAGGCAAGCGTGCGGGGCGGGCCCCAGGATTTTGTATGCACCTGCCCCGGCGACTCATTTCATAAATGATGACTCTTGTTTTCTGATTTCTGAGACACAGAGAGGGTCTGCCAGAGGGTCAGGCTGGAAGACTGGCCGGTAGAGCTGGGAGGAAATCCAAAATTCCTGTCAGCCAGGGCGTGGCTTTGGCCGCAAAAATCGGCCTCCCTTCCAGTTATTCGCAGTGGAAAAGGACATGGAGGACCCGACCCCCTAGGGACCGAGGGGGATTCCCCTTTCAGAGAGCCAGCTGGGTATACAGACCCCAGGGCCTTGCTGAGTGAGCATGGCTTACGGTATAACAGTCAGGGAACAGGGGCGCAGGGCGAGTACGTGCAGGCGTTCGGGGCCGAGGCTGGAGAGGCAGAGGGGGAGCTGCGAGGCTGAGCTGAGGGCGTGTGGGGTTTTCAGCAGGGAAGAGGGATTGGCGTGGCAGAGTGGCAGGGAGGAAGGGGTGCGGGCTAATACCTACGCCCCTCGGGGTGGAGGGGAAGCCCGCACCAGGGGAGCGGAAGGAAACAGGCTTGGTCTGAGGGTGAAATAGGGAGCAAGCGTGTTTCTCTCCCACACAAAGCCAGTGCCCCCCGCTTCCGAGCTCCCCCCGCCAGGCTTTGGGGGACCCCAGGCCGAGCAATGTGCTGGGGAGGTCCCTGTAGCCATGACAGCCGCTGGTTGTAGTGGCTAGCCCCAGAGCTGTTTCCATGGAAACCAATCCACCATCACTTGCGATGGCCGTGTTTAAGCTCGGAAAAGAGACTCGCTTCTCCCCTCCCCTCCGAGCGGCCGCGGCCCTTCGGCAGCTGCCTTCGGACAAGTTCTGGAGGCAGCCTGCGGTGTCCCAGGCCCCGGCGTGGAGATTTCAATGAAGTGCCCTGGCCCATGGCCGCGGGGGCTGCTAAACACCCCGCAGGGCATCCCGGGGCCAGCATCCCGTGATCAGCAGGACTTCCGCTGGAGACTTTAACCGGGAGACGAGAGCCTCACGAGTCCTGCTGCTTTCCTCTGCGTCCTGCCCCCCAAACACCCCACAAGCTTCCTGCGCGTTCCCATTGCTCTCCGGCCCTGAGGTGGCGGGGACCTTGCGTTGCTGCCGTGGCTAGAGGAGGGTGTAGGAGTGAGGGCACCTTGGCGTTCCCCCCCTGGCGTGTTGGATTCGGGGTACGGTTCTCGTCTCCCTCGAGCCTAGTTTCAGATCACGATGGGCCAGGCTAGTTCCTGCCTGTGGTCGGTAGCCCTCCGCCCTGGCCTCCCCTTCCCCTTTCGGAGCACAGGCTGGCGGTTTTCCTTTCTGTTGTGGTGAGACCATCGTGTTCCTTCAACGGTTGCCGGCCTTGGCAACGCCAGGCTGCGTGGAGCCGTTAGTTTATCTGCCCACTATCTCGCCGCCCTGGCCTTTTGAAGTAGGGCGAGGGGGTGGGCCTGGGGCCACGTGGGGGGCAGGTGCTAGTGCTGGGGGGTGGCTCTGTTCTGCTTGGGGTGAGGTGCATGCAAGGCTGGTGCAAAGGGAGGGGGGGCAGCTTAATTCTCAGCCGCCTCGTCTCTTGGTGAGGGGCCTAGTCCTTGCTTACGTTTCATAGGGGCCAGCGGCTCAGGAAGGGGGAGTGACAGAGGAAGCGCGGGGGGTGGAGGAGCCCGGGAAGGGTGAGAGGAGGGTGGCTGGAGGGGAACGAAGGCAGAATGCTGAGGATACAAGGGCTCACCCTCCAGACCCCATCATTCTCTGCAATTCCCCACCCTCGGTGTGGCTCTTCCTACCCAGGTCTTTCTCTGGCCAGAAGATCAAAGCTCCTTGCCGTTGTGAATGGACTCGCAGTGCCCCCAGGAGATAGGGCAGTGCTGGTATCCCCATTCTGTACCCAGGGAAACTGAGGCACGGAGGGACTGACTTGGCTGAGGTCTCTCTCCGCAGAGTGGCAGGAGTAGAACCCAATCCAGGGCTCTCGCCACCGGCTTACGCAGTGTCTGTCCCGTCCTTCCAACGCAGCATTGAAGTATTTCACTTCACAGCCCCCCAGAGGGGCAGGTGTAGTGTTTCCCCATTCTACACTAGGCGCTCGCAGCATGACTCCGGCAGAGCTAGGGTAGACCCAGGAGTCCTGTCTCCCGGCCCTGCGAGACTCCGGCCCCAGCCCCGCTACGGGAGCCTTTGCTAGGGCGATGCAGCTGCATTGTCACTTTCTCTTCCTCCCCCTGCACCCGCAGCGAGAGTGAGAGGAGCTGGCGCGTTTGGGGGTGTGGTGTGGGGGGCAGGTCTGTTGGCTTGCCAGCGAAAGGGGAAGTGGTGCAAGCAAGGTAAAGAATAGCCGGCTCAATGCTTCACTCCTCGCTGCGAAGTGATGCCGCTTGGCTCTCAGCCACCACGGAGGGATCGGCTCCCCGGTCGCAGGGAAAGGCTAGGGATGGGGTGTGACAACCCGGCTCCCTCCGGCCACCAGGGAGGGCTGGGGTTAGGGCCATAGCACAGCAGCCCCGGCCCTCTGGGTGGCCAGGAAGGATTGTGTTGGAGTGGGTGGAGTTTGGCTCCAGGGGGCGTGGCCTCTGGCAAAAGGGGCGGGGCTATGCACCGGGAGATGGGCTACAGTGCAGGGTAGCTCCTGGGGTGTAAGAAACCTGGCTAGTCTGTGCTGTTGGATGACAGAGGGAGGAGGGTCTGTGTTCATAGCACTGGAGCACTGGCCCTGAAATCACTTCATTGCTCTGGGGCTTTGTCCCCACCCCCGTTTGTACAGGGCGAATGACTTTTCTTCCTCTCACACAAGGCCTTGTTTGTTTACATGGCATGCTGTTTTAGGGAAGCATCCGCCTGTACAGCGCCTAGCACGGGGGGCCCCAATCCATCTTGGCTGGGTGTCTAGGAGCAGAGAAGCAGCCCGCTGGTGCTCAGAACAGGGCCTGGCTTATGCGGTTCCTCTCGCATGACCACATGGATTCTTTCTCGGTGGAGTGAAAGAAGCCAGCGGCCATCAGGGGAGGGAAAAGGCTCCTATGGGGTCTGCCAGGCTGCTGATGTGTGGATAACAGGAGTGAAAACCTGGCATGTCAAGTGCATTTGAGCTTCTGTCTTTGCCAGCATTCCTAGCATCCTCCCTGTTGTGAAGGGGAAACTGAGGCACTGAGCAGGCAAACCCCTTGCCCAGAGCCGCACACAATATTGGCAGCAGAACTGAGATTAGAACCTGGGTCACCGTGCTCCCAGTTCCCTATTCTAGCCTCTAGATCAGGTTTCAGATGCTAAAAATGGCACGGTGGTGGATGTTCTTACTTCTTCCTGCCCTGTGTGCTGGTGCCAGGCTGGCTTGGCAGGAGATGGGGTATTGGTGGTTTTAGGAGAGGCTGTACGGCTTTGAACATTACAGCTGGCCTTTGGGGAGAGGACTATTATGTGATGCCCCGGTCACTTCCCATCTCTGTCCCTCTCTCTTTCGGCCTTTGTGTCTTTTCCCCCAGCTGAGGGATGGCCACGCTTTAGGATGATCCCTGAATGCAAACCTTGCTACCCGCCCGCGCTCTGAGTATGTCGACACTTGGGAGCCGGAGCTTATCCTGGAGTGGCATAAGGATCTTGAAGAAAAAGGGGTTTTTTTGGCGCAAAACAGAAACGGCTACACGGCTTTTTTGTGCAAAAACCCCTTGCACAAAAAGAATCGGCAGAAAATATGCTAATGACATCGCGATTCATGCTAATGAGTCCCTCATTAGCATATTTTCTGCCGCAAAAGCTTGTAGTGTAGTCATAGCCTAAGACAGGGGGTTTCAAACTCTGGGTTGCGGCTTGTAAGGGCAAGCTGCTAGCTGGCTGTGAGACACTTTGTTTACCTGAGCATCTGCTGGTACTTGCGACTGCAGCTCCCATTGGCCGCGAATCGCCGTTCCTGGCCAATGGGAGCTGCAGGAAGCAATGTTCTGGTCTGCATCTCTTCCCGCAGCTCCCATTGGCTGCGAATCGCCGTTCCTGGCCAATGGGAGCTGCAGGAAGCAATGTTCTGGTCTGCATCTCTTCCCGCAGCGCCCATTGGCTGCGAATCGCCGTTCCTGGCCAATGGGAGCTGCAGGAAGCAATGTTCTGGTCTGCATCTCTTCCCGCAGCTCCCGTTGGCCAGGAATAGCAATGTGCAGCCAATGGGAACTGTGGTCGCCCAGACCTGCAGAGGCTCAGGTAAACAAACCATCTCGCAGCTAGCTAGAGGATTGCCCTTACAAGCCGCAACCCCAAGTTTGAAAATCCCACCCTAAAACACAGCGCTTGTTTTGTTCTCTTTTTCCCCATCATAACTTGCACATATTTCTGTTTCCTGGGTACATTTTAATGGTAGACAAATTTAAAAATATCAGCTCTTCTGTGGTCTTACAAAACTCTCTTCTACAGCCCGGTACAACCCTCCATTAGAAAACATCGTGTGCTAGTGAGTTCCTCCTTCGTTCACCCCTACCTACACCCGGTGGCCTGCCCTAAGTGAAGCATGATAGCAGCATGACTGTTCTGTATTATGGTGGCAGGTAGAAACCCCATTCGAGATCACAGTCCCGTGGTGCTTGGTGATGTATGCCTCTAGTACAGTGTTTCCCAAATGGTGTTCTGGGGAACCCCAGGGTTCCGTGAAGTGAAAATAAGGGTTCCGCGAGAAAATTCCATTACAATAACATATTATTATTTTAAAAATAATAATGAATATTAAGCATTTATGAATTTTATTGAAAACAATTTTCATTTGTGTTGATCTCATGACCTTGTTTAGCATTTGTTTATTATTATCCTTACTTATTTGTGGTCTACTTTTTCAACTCCATATATAAGACTGCTAATAGGGGTTCCACAAAATTCTTTTGAGTTTAAAAGGGTTCCGTGGCCAAATAAAATTGGGAGACACTGCTCTAGTAAGAGACAGCTCCTGCCCTGAAGCATTAATGGTATAAATGGACCAGACCAGGGTGGAAGAAAGGAAGTAGTATCCCCATTCTGTAGATGGGAAACTGAGGCACGGAGCTTTCACGACATGCCCAAGTTTGCGCAGGGAGTCTGTGGCTGGGGCATGTGCAGTGAGGACTAGTGGGTGGAGCTGGAGTCTGGGGCTTGGAGCCAGAACTGGGAGCCAGAGCCCAAGGTCAGAGCTGGTCTTAGAAGCCAGGGACTGGGAGCAAGATGAAACAGGATGTGTCAGAGCAGCCAGCTGGGGATCTGCCAAGGGGCGTGCACACTTTCCTGGTGTCCCTGGGTTTATAGAGAGCACCGGCACTAGCAGCATGTCGTGTGATGCTTGGGCCCACGAGGCTCATGGCCTGTCAGTCGCCACTCAGCCAGAGCCGTCAGATGGCAGGGAGGACGTGTCAGCTGCCCGGGCATTGGCAGTCCCAGCAGGATCTTCATGCAGTCCTAGTCCCAGTAGGCGGGGAACTGTTTTTAGGTCGGGAGCCACCAGGGGCAGCAAGTGAAGGAAGGGCTGGAGGAGGCAACCCCCCAGCCCTGCCCTCAGCTGAGGCCCTGCCCCCCATGGAACCCAAGCCACCTCCGTGCCCCCCCCCTCCCGTGGGGGGAGGGGTACGGCCCGGCCTACTGGCCTGGAGCATGAGAATGGAGGAGGGTGCACATCCCCGGTCCCGAAGCACAGGGAGGGCAGGTGGCTCGCTAATCCTGCATCCCTGGCCACTCATCCTGCATCCCTGGCCAGAAGCACTGGGAGGGGTGGGTGTTTGGGGGCAGCCACCCTCTTCCCCCCTCCCCCTCCCAGAAGGCCTACAGTAGGTGTGCTGGGGACGGAGTGCAGGTGAGGCCAGGCTGGCAGTTTGGGACACCAGTACCTTCCTCCGCCTCGCATATCCACCACCCGCGGGGTTGCTGACCCACAGAAAAATCAATCAGGGGCCACACAGGTAAGAAGCAACAAACAACAACAAAAACCCTCACTGACATGGCCCCTGATTGACAAGGAGAAAGACACGCCCCACATTTCCCTCTCGCCAGAGTCTAGGGAGGCCCAGGCTAATAGATTTTGTGTGCTCCAGCCCTGTGGGGTGGCAGAGGGGGGAACCCCAACCCACAGGAGCCAGATCCAAGCAAGCTGGGGGTCTCATCCAGATGCCGGGCTTTAGGTTCCCCACTCCTGCTGTAAAGGTTTCCTCCTTCCTTTCACATGCATGTCCAGAGAAAGCCCTCGCTATCTGCAGATTTGTTGTTTGTGGTTTTGCATATTCACGGGGTGCTGCGCCCCACCCACCCAAGTGCATGACGCAGCACGGTGGCACTTTCAGCTGGCCCTCGTGAAAAAAGATTACGTTCTCTGAATTGTCCGTATTAACCATACGTCTGTATTAGCCAGACGTCCGTATTAACACTCCCCCCCTTCCTTATGGCACCGAAAAGAAACGCGAGCGATGCAGAGAATGGGCCAAAGGCTAAAAGGAGGGGGAAAAGGTGATGATTTGGAGCCAGAAAGTGGAATTATTGGCTACGCTTAACTTGCGAGTGGAATTCATTTTTAACTCCCACCATTCCATCATCATAATCGTCATTATCGTTGGTCTTATCCCCGT
This sequence comes from Pelodiscus sinensis, assembly GCF_052426305.1. Lineage (NCBI taxonomy): Eukaryota > Metazoa > Chordata > Testudines > Trionychidae > Pelodiscus > Pelodiscus sinensis. The sequence goes on from NC_143053.1 coordinate 258,197,513, forward strand.
CGTTGTCACCACCATTTTACAGAAGTCCAGCAAAAGGATGTTTGGTTTACTTTAGATATTGGCATGTGTTTATTGCATTGTTACTTGTACATATTAGTCGATTGCATCAGTAGCTCATTTTGCACAGAAAAAGGGCTTGTTTTGTGTCTGGAACGCCCCCTGCCCTCGGTATTCGTGGATTTCGCCGTTCACGGTGATCTCCAAAACTGATCCCCCACCCCCAAATGGCAAGGGTCTCCTGTAGCGGATGAGTGTCTCTTTCTCTCTTCCCCTTCCCCCTGCTTAATTAGTGCTTAGCTGGGTTCTTAACGGGCTCAGCCAGTCCCTGACCACCTCCCGGGGAGCTCCCGCTGATTGGCCCGCAGAGGTGTGTGTGTGTGTGTGTGTGTGTGTGTGTGTGTGTGTGTGTGTGTGTGTGTGTGTGTGTGTGTGTGTTGAGGTGTGTGTGTGTGTGTGTGTGTGTGTTGAGGGGGGATGCTTTGTTTCAGGTCTGTGAACTCACCTTCTTGGATGGGGGTGGAGGCCGTCTGCCTCCTCTTCCCCCTCCCCTCCAAATTTTCCTGCCAGTGTCCGCCCTGGCGTCGGGGAGTCCCTTCCATTGGTTGCAAAGAGTTAAATGCAACTGCTGTCCCCTTTCCACCCATCCGCACCCCCGGCCTGTTCATGTGGGATATTCCTGGAAAGGGGCTGTGGAAACCCTTGTTTTCTCTCCCTTCCTGCATTCCTGTCCGCTGGTGCCTGCAGTCTGCCAGCGAGAGATAAGGAAAGGCTGATAATTGACTTGTGTTCATGGTGGAGCTTGGTGCCAGGGGCTCTAATTCAAGCCGAGGGCTTGGGTGACTTGGCAGCCGCCTTCCTCATTAACTGAGCACTGGAGGGTCCCTTTGAAGCGCAGCCATGAGGGCCTCTCCACCAGCTACCTCCCGAGTCTCGCCAGGGCTCATCCCTGTCACACACACACCCCCGACCTCAGAACGGGGCTGTCTCGCGGTGTTGAGCTCTGGAGACGGGCCACTTCTGAATCACAGGGACTTGTGTGTGTGTGTGTGAGGCTTTGTGGCTGGTTTGTGCAAACCGGTGAGGTTCATGCCCTCTGGCTGGGCCGACCTGCTCTTGTGCTCTCTCTTAACCCTTGGAGCGGAGGAATTCCCACCCAGGGAGCTATTCCTTCAGCTCCTCTTAGTAAGACCACGTCCCATGACCGCCCTCGCCTGCCGCACCCCCCACAGCCCGCGCTGGGCTTCCTCTTTCTTCCCCCCAGCACCACCTCCCTTCTGCCATGGTGGTCATTGTTGCCCCAAATGCTATGGCTGGAGGTGCAGCCAGGATGGGGGCATTGGCATGAGCAGATGGAGTTCACAGACTGGTCCTGCCAAGCAGAGAGGACTTGATTAAAATGGGAGGGAGGGGGGAGTTTTGGCAGAAAATTTAGTTTTTTCATGGCAAAAAATTGAAATTTGAGCTAAAACCCCAAAGAATGGAAAATTTTGAAGAGCTGCCGCAATGCCTCATGGGAGTTGTAGTTTGGGTGATGTAGTCCACTCAGGGAATCCACCCCAGCCGAACTATTTTATTCCATGGAGTCAGGAAGTGGGTGGGGTGCGTGTCCCGGAGTGGCCTACATCTCCCATGAAGCAACATAGTCTCTCCCCTTTGGTCAGGGGAGGCTGTGCATCATGGGAGATGTAGTCCAACCAGAGAGCCCAGCCCGCAGTGAAGAATGACTGGGCCGGTGGGCAATATAGCCAAAAACTTCAGGTTTCCACACAAAGCAGATGCTTTTTCACACAAAATGGAGGGTTTTTTAAGAAAACAGTGTTTGTGGACCATTCGTGGCCTGCAGGTGCCTTGAGCGACTCCTCCCCCCGTGTCTGCCTGGAGCATTTGGCCTGTCGAGGTTCTCTCTGAGGGCCCCGCTGGACTAAGATGTTGGTGGGAAAGAGGAGAATCTCTGGGCCCGTGATGGCCCGTTGTAAACAGGGGTAACTGGAACCGGCTCTACGCCAACTGCAAACCCGCCCCTGCCAGACGAGGCCGGTCAGCGCCTTTTACTGACCCAGCCCTGGGAAATTCGCTTGTCTCTAGCAGTGTTCAGGTGGGATTGAGTGAATTTCCTCCAAGAAAATTGTGCGTGTGCCTCTTTGAGTCCTGATTGGAAAGTTCCTCTGGCTGAGAAGGGCTCTTGCCCGGTCTGACTGCCTCCATCCCATTGCTGGAGAGGTGTCTGGACAAATATGGCTGTCCTTTCCCCTCCTCCAGTTCACCACCTCCCTCCGTGGCAATTACCAAGGGACTTTCTTTGGCTTAGGGGAGAATCCGCCAATGCCTCTCTGTAGGCATGGCTGTAGCAGTGGGACTGGTTCTGCTTTCAATTCCCTTCCCATCAGTTGCAAGCACAGCTCTGCCTCTCCAGCACTCCATGCCTCCCCCTTGGGGATCTAGGGATGAACGCATAGTCAACCTGTGGAACTCGCACAGTCAACCTGTGGAACTCCTTGCCAGAGGATGTGGGGAATGCTAGAACTTTAACAGGGTTCAAAAAAGAGCTAGATAGATTCATGGAGGTTAGGTCCATCAATGGCTATTAGCCAGGATGGGTAGGAATGGTGTTCCTAGCCTCTGTTTCTCTGGACGTGGGAGATAGGGGAGAGATCACGTGAGGATTACCTGTTGTGATCCCTCCTTCTGGGGTATCTGGTATTGGCCACTGTCGGCAGACAGGATACTGGGCTAGATGGACCTTTGGTCTGACCCAGTGTGGCCGTTCTTCTGTTCTGTTGGGAATGAATAGAATGAGCAACCCTGCTACCATGTGCCAGCACTTAACTTCCAGTCATTGCTCCCTGTAAGCTCTGCACATGGGTGGCCGCCCATGAGAGAGAGTCCAGTGCTGCCCCAGTTGGTGAGTAGAACGCTCACAGCTGGCAGCATGTGTTTCTACTGGTGGTGCACATATCTCAGTGCACAGAACAAAATTTATTCCACACACTCGGAAAAAAAATTGGTGTGACAATTGGTGCCAACAAGCCCTCTCTGCAATGCTAGTCAGACAGCAGGGCTGGCATTACTATGAGCTCATGTTTGGTGTCTCCATCAGACTGCGCTGCCTTTAGGGTGCAGTGGAAGATCCATCTGGTCGAGTTACCTGCCCCCTGGACAATTTTCAGGGTAGTAGGATAATTGCTTCTTTTGACCCTCATTATGTGGCTATTGTATAGAAGTTGCCTCGAGCCATGGATAAATCCCTAATTAGCACGGTTATGGACTAATTCACTAAAAAACCAGGCACCGCTCAGCTGATCTCCCTCCCCCCTCTCCCTCCCTCACCAATCTATCACAAACAATGCAGTTCACAGCTTTCCCCTTTGCGCCCCTGATCTAAACCAATTGCAAGAATTTCTGATCCTCCCCCTTTTCTTCCTTTCTTTTCTCCCCTTGCAGGAATTTAGAAAATGTCCAAGCCGACAGGACGCCAGTTTTTATCCACGAGGTGCTTAGCTTGCTGGTTGCATGTACAGCCAAGGTAAGGGCCAGCTTTCTAGCATGTGTGTTTATGCCAGTCACGTGCCCAGTGAAACAAGGCTCTAGACTGGTGTTTCTCAACCCATGGTACGAGTACCCTTGGGGTACTCAAGAGACGTCTGGGGGTGCGTCAACACAACTGAAATTTGGAGAAAACGGAATTTTTGTTGTAAGTTTTACCGCGCTTTGTTATTTGTGTACTTTTTACACCCAAAAATGTCATCGCCCACCTGGCTACGATTAAGTTGTTTAAAGAAATGTGTTGCAATGGTAGAAAAAAAATGTGTGTGTCTGAAAACTGTAGGTACTGGGGGTGCTTATGTTTTTTTTTAAAGGGGTACTTTTTTAAAAAAAAAGGTTGAGTGTGTGGCCATTGAAGCTGCAGTGTAAGCATGTCAATGTGTTTGGCTGGGATTTGACCGATGGCTGAAATCAACCCAACATGCCTCTATGGCTGATGGATATGAAGAGGCCAGCAAAACGCAAGGGTTTCCTGTGGCGTGTGCTTTACAGGAGGCCATAGTAGATGATCAATGATTCCTTCTGCCTTGTAATCTATGAACGTGGACTAGACTGACGTCACACTGGGGCCAGGACACCGAATTCTGCAAATAACAGCCGCAGGGGACATGTTGCCATGCTCTGAGCTCTTCCAGCCCGGACAAGGTCTCCTATGCCACCGTGTGTGGCTCTTGAGTGGGGCCACTATGTCGGGGTGAACTGTTCCATTATGGAGCTCACATTTTCAGGATTTCTTCTGGGGGGATCGCTGCAACTTGCAAGTTCTGAGACCTGTCCGGTCCCCTACCCCTGGCAGCAGATGCACAAAGAGAAACCAAATCAGATGGTTCCTGGGTTTCTTTTGTGTTATGGTGAAGGAAGGCAGCTTGAAAACGCTGCTGCCCCGATCCAGTTTGGCATGCGAGACTTTAACTGGAGAGCTGCACCAAGACCTCATAAATATAGGGCAGGAAAGCTGAGTTCTTGCGAGGGGGAGGGATTTTTTTTTAACTATGCTTCATAGAAGTTGTTTTGGTAGCATTCATTTAATGCTGATGATGAATCCACACTGTGGAAAAAGAAGTTTTTGTTAAAGCCCCTCAACGCTTGATAAAATGCCCTGTGAGGATTTTCCTCAGGGTGGGGAGGTAGTTGTCTCTTTACTGTGTGTGTGTGTGTGTGTGTGTGTACACATACGCAGCACCTTGTACACAAAGGCCCTTGGATCCAGCCTGCACGCTCCCGATGCTACTTTTTTAGCACAAGTAGTCACAATGAAGGTGACCTTCAAGAGCAGCTGTGACAGCCTCAAACACATGCTCTTCTACTTCCTCTGAAGGAGCTTATGAGCAAACGAGTGAAATTAGCCTGAATAATAAGACCGCGTTTCAATAGCCCTTCACATCTTCAAGGCACTTTTCAGCAGCATGACTGAATGTTAATGAAGATTATTTAGTGGGGGGTGGGGAGGTGCAAAGGGTTTTTTTTTTTTTTTTTTAAATGCAGGAGATTAACCAGGTTTCTCTGTCCTTGCAGCTAAAGAGCAGCCCGGAGCAATGTGCGCCCAGCAGGTCTCAGCTAGAGACGGTCACTGTCTATGCACTGCACCTCTATGAGTGCCTCTTCGACCCCTACCAGACGTGGAGGAGGCAGCTGAGTGGGTGAGTGGTGCGGGGCGAGGGTCTCCATTTGCTGTGGTCTGGGCGGATTTCTGATCGCTCGGCCGGTCTGCGGGTCACATCCAGCAAGACGCCTCGATCCGTTGCTTATAAGGCTGGGATGTCGGGCCGTGGGGATTTGAGGGCTCACAAGCCATGTGACTCCCCTGTCACATTGAATGACTCAGCTCTCCCTCACTGAGATGCCTTGGCCAAGTATTCAATCCCCCTCTCCCCCCCCCCCGACCATCTGCCCCCAACTCTGGTTTGCTCCCTGTTAGCTGCTCCCTGCCTGGAATCCGGTCTCACTCCCCCCTCTGCTTTTCCTGTGTTTCTAGGGAAATTGTCAGCATGAAAGAGAAGAGCAAATACAAGTTTGCACCAGCTGCTTTGCCTCTCGAGTTCAGCACTTTCTTCCAAGGTAAATGCCAAACCACCAACTCCCCCTGGTTGGAGGTTCATCTTATGTCTCTGTTCAGGGGCCCTCCTCTTACCTCCCCAGGCTGCTGGAATGAAATGTCACCCTAAATTTCCAGCTGGTGGAAGGTCTTCAGTGGCCTTTGATTTCTCCCTCCCCAGCATCCTAAGGGTCTCTGTGGTTTAGAAAAGAACCAAGGGTGTGCACCCAAAACTAAACCATGCTTCTGCTTCCTAGATCGGTGCTCAACAGCCGAGACCTCCCCCCCCCCCCCCGCCCCGCCGAGACCTCCCCCCCCATAAGCAGCTGTGATCGCAGCTGTGATCTGGCAATACATATTGGGAGGGTGTATTTGCATATTACCCAGAATCCCTAAGTCCCTGTAGTGTATTTGCATATTACCCAGAATCCCTAAGTCCCTGTAGCGTGGGGACTTAGTGGACTTGTGCATTGTTTCAAATGGGGGGTGGGGCTGATGAAACGTACCAGTCTGCCAGCTTTGGAGACTGGACCCGCCTGTTCAGGCCTGCAGTGGTCCCATGGGGGTGCCCCTCTGCTGGGACTCTGAGCGCGTTCCTCCCAGCCTGCAGCGTTGGCCAGGTGGAGGTGGCTGTGGCTGGATGCTCCCCTGCGAGCGGCTGGGTTTGTTCTGATGTGGCGTCGATGCTGGGCATGACTCCTGCAGGCTTCCCTAGACTTCCCTAGCTGCCTCCTGTCCCCCTGCTTGCAAGGAGAACTCTGCTCCCTGTGCTCCCCTCTTGGCAAGGCTAGGAACACCTTGGCCCCACACCCCATGGGGCAGTGTAGAGCCTGGTGTTTCCTTCTAGGCCGGGTTCTCCCCACATGGCATTGCCTGGGAGCAGAGCACACACCGTCTTGGACTCCTTACCTTGCCTCTGGGGCTTCCTGGCCTCATTCCTAGGGGTAATGAATTTCCCATGCAGTGTGGTGCAGGGACCAGTTCTGTGGGGACCCAGCTGCTCTGCTCTGAGGAAGCCCGTGGGCTTTCACTTGTAGCCCTGGGGAAGCCTCCTCCCTCCCCAAGGGGGTAGGCTCTGAGGGGAGCAGACTGGCTGGCTGCGGTGCCGGTGCCTTCCACAGGGCTTGCCATGGAGGGAGCTGGTCTGGGACCTGGCACTCATAGAATCCTAGACTGGAAGGGACCTTGAGAGGTTGAGTCCAGTCCCTTGCCCCCACGGCAGGGCCGAGCACCATCCCTGTCAGATTTGCCCCAGATCCCTAAATGGCCTCCACAAGGAATGAACTCACAACCCTGGGTTGAGCAGGCCAATGCTCAAACCACTGAGCTCTCCCTCCCTCCAGCCTCCTGCGTGTCGCCCCGCTCTGAGGTGACCAGCGGGGACAGCGAGCCGGTACAGCCACAGACTCTGTGCCGACAAGGCCCGGTCCGGGGCGTCAGGGAGACACGGCACCGCCCCGGCACCTCTGCGGTGCTGCCTCCTCCGGCTCCCTCTGGAAGCAGCAGCCGCGCAGGAGAGCAGGGCGGGGGGAGGGAATGGGAGCAGTAGGGCAGCTGGGGGAGCTGTCAGCATTCAGATCCTTCCCCCGCCCAGTGTGAAAAGCAGCAACCCCGCACCCCCCCGCCCTGTCCCCCGGCAGAGCTGCTCCTGAACAGAGGCTGTGGCGGGGTGGGAGTCGAGGTGGGACCGGGAGAGGCAGTGGGGAAAGCTGCAGAACTACCGGCATCTCCTCCAGCGGCTGTACCGCCCCCAGCTCCCCCTCCGTCAGGCAGCATGGGATGGACGGGGAGAGTGGGGGGGTGCCGAGCTGGAGGCTGTCACATGGGAGGGTCACATGGCCCCCTTAGCTGGTGTGCCCTATGCCCCCCCTCCCAATCCTCGCACCAGGAAGAAAATCACGTCCCGTTCACCTCTAGCGGTCACACCCCGACCCTCCTGCCCTTTGTGTCTCTTGCCCTTGGAGACTGTAGGCTCTGCGGGGCAGACACTGGCTTGTATCCCGTACAACCGGGCCCGGATCAGCTTATGAATTTCAGCCGCCCTCCAGGAGGGGGCAGGGCAGCAGAGAGAGGGGGATGCTACAAATTGGGACAATGGCATGGGTGCCCCCCGATCAGGTGGGCCCCAAGCTGGGCATGGAGGGACAGCTCTGTGGCCAGCACTGGTCCCTGGCATGCAGTCTCCCCACTAGTGCGTGTTTGCCATCCGTGGCCCACAAGGGTCAGCCCTTGTCCTGGTCCATCCAAGCGGCAATTGACGCTCTGGGGAGCATGACTGGTCTTGTTAGCTGCCAGAAGAAAACAGCAGTCATGTAACCACCACTAGGCAGATTTGAACCTGGGGCCTCTGGAGCTTAGTAGCGGAGTCTCCACCCTCTGAGGTAAAAGCTGGCTCGCAGCTGGCGCTGTAGAGGTCTCTGGGTTTTATCTGTTGTTATGGACTAAGCACCTCTGCACGAGACTGTGAACCACACTAGGGCTATGTTTACGCTGGCACGATCTTGCGCCAGAAGTATGCAAATGAGGCTAAGCGTGGAATATCGCCGAGCCTCATTTGCATACCTAATGAGCCGCCATTTTGCGGAAGAGGCTCTTGCGCTAGAAGAAGCTGTCTACACTGCTGAATTATCCTGAAAATAATCAGCGTAGCAGCACTGCTCAAGAGGGTTTTTCTTGCGCCAGAAGGGGCAGTGTAGACAGCTCCTTCTAGCGCAAGAGCCTCTTCTGCAAAAATGGCGACTCATTAGGTATGCAAATGAGGCTCGGCGATATTCCACGCTTAGCCTCATTTGCATATTTCCGGTGCAAGATCGCGCCAGTGTAGACATGGCCTAGGTGTGTGGGTTACACTAGCACCGGGCCAGTCTCGTTAGCCACCATAAATAACCAGCGTGAGCACCCGGCCGGTCTCTTTCCTTTTTGAAAGCCCCCTTCCCCACTCCAGCTTGGTGACTTTTTACGTTGGAAACGCAGGTCTTGGCCAGCCCGCTGCTCTTGGAGGACTCTCTGGCTGGCCGGAGTGAAACCAGATTTAGGGAAAGGGATTCTTTTTGTTTGCTGTGGAACTTCTGGGTTTGCGTCACTCCCACACTGAGCAAGAGAGAGGCCTCTTTATGCACCATTCATCCATCTTCAGTTAAGTGTCAGTTTCCTCTCCCCCCAGGAAGTTCTGCTGGCTTGTTTTAGAAGTAGCAGATTTCATCTTCTCTGTTCCTGGGGGAAGTCTCATTGGAGGACTAGGGAGTTGGAGTAAGAGCTTTCTTAGCCGTCCATGGAAGGAGGTTCATGATTGTATTGGGTGTTTCTCCCAATTGTTTCTTGGGTATTGCTGTTAAATAGGTGATAAGCAAAACAAACACCTAATTCAGATGGTCTAAAACATGGGTTCCCAAACTGGGAGGTGTGAAGAAATTCCAGGGGGGGGCGCAAGACGACTCAGACTCCCCCCTCCTATCAAGTTTTGCTGCCCCGGTCAGTTCCTTTTTTGGCTCAACAAGTTTTGCTGCTATTCGGAAGGAGGGCGTGAGGTTTTTTCAAAAATCAAAAAGGAGGGCGTGATGCCAAAGTTTGAGAACCACTGGTCTAAAACCGTTTTCATCCCTCCATGCTTTGCAGGAGTTGCTTCCCAGATGACACAACCTCGTTCCTTGTCCTGTACTTGGAAATCTTTCAAGAACAAGACCTGAATTTCGAACGTAAAACATTGTTTTGGGAAATAACCCTTTTTCACAACACTGTTAAGAAGGAAGAAAGTCCGCAAACCCTAAGCGTCACTGTATTTCCCAAAGTAACTGCATTTCCAAGTTACATTTTTAACTAGCGTGAGGGGGGGCTAGGTTTCATGAAATATCTCCCCCTTTTTCTCAATATAGCCCCTTGTTTTCTAAGATTATCTTGAATTCACCCGGGATTGACTGACAAATGGAGGTGTGTGCTATCGGAGATAAAACAGAGCCGGGATTACAGAGAAACCCTGGATTCACGCCCCGCTATATTGCAGATGGGGTACAGATCACAGCTAGAGGGTACAGATCACAGCATGGGGTACAGATCACAGCTGGAGGACTCTCTGCATCTTGGGGTCTTCAAAGTATTTGAAGGCTTCAATATCTGAGATATAGGTGAGAGGATTATTCTAGGAGGGGTGGGTGAGATTTTGTGGCCTGCACTGTGCAGGGGGTCAGACTAGATGATCATAATGGTCCCTTCTTACCTTAAAGTCTATGAGTCTATGAGATGGGTGAAATCCAAATCCGAATCCGGATACATATTTTTGAAGAAGCCCTATGTTTTCTTGAGGGGCTGCATTGAAGTCATGTGCTTTTCTTGTGGCAAAGAAGCGGCATGGGGTAGCTCCTTGCATTGGGAGATTTTAGATCGGATCTTGCCTTAAACACATTGGACTGCATGAAGACACGCGGGTTACATATGCGCACGTTGGAAGTGACTGGATAGGTTAGATAAATGTCTATCAGGGATGGTCTAGACAGTATTTGGTCCTGCCGTGAGGGCAGGGGACTGGACTCGATGACCTCTCGAAGTCCCTTCCAGTCCTAGTATTCCTACTATTCTATGATTCCTTTAACCTCTGTTCCCCCAGACTCTTGGGTGTAAGCTGCAGAAGCACTGGGCTGGATCCACTCCAGTAGCCCCTGATGCCAGGTGGGTGTGTCTCTTAGACAGAAGGGGGCCTCGCTGGGTGACCCCTCCTTAAGACGACACACGTCCCGGTGCTTAATTTTACACCCCTGACGTAGGGCCCCAAGCCAGGAGGCTGTGAAGCTGTGAAATTTAGAAGAGCTAGGAGGAACCCTTGGTCAGTTTTGTTTTGTTTTTTAAATAAATCAAGCAGCCAGAGGTCGCACTGAGATTTTAACGCAGATCGCTCGATTCTGAGTGCTGACCGTTATACCATGCACGGCTGCCCAGGTGCAGAAAGTTAAGTATGCCTAGGTCTGATTGACAGCGCACGGCCAAAGGCCCTGAAGCTTGCAGTATTGTGGTTGGACTGGATAGCTTGAAGGACTGGCGTCTGGCTCATCAGTTGTCCCTTTCCAGTCGTGACAGCAGAAAAAGCCCCTAAAACTACACGGGAAGGTTTTTTCTCTCCATTTGACTACATGGTGTAAATCCCCTCGCCCAAGTTGAGCCATTTCAGTTATTTTTAGGGAGAGAAAAAATCCCTCTTGCACCTGGGCTGCTGGCTCACATCGCGGGTTCCGTCCCGGTGCCTGTTGGGAGCGAAGGCTATAAGCACAGCGCACCTGCGTGGTTGGTTAAACTCCCACCTCGTCCTCCAAAGAGCCAGGGTGCATCAGGGAAACCTCCCGAGCCCGTGTCCAGCACCCCGTCTCACTGATGGGCTATGACATGCACGGTGAGTTTTTGCCCAAGAGCAAGCGTCTTCAGATGCGTCTTTTCTTGGAATTAATTGGAAAAAAAATCCTTTCGGGGTGGGAACCTGCTTCTGGGCTGTCAAGCCTTGTGGGGTTTTCAGGGCCTGGCGTTTGTATGGATGCAGGTAGCTGAATCCCTGACCTGCCATAGCATTGAGTCGTTTTGTACATACAGTTGGATGATGTTTTCCAATGGGCGTTACTTTGCTTTTGTCACCCTTAAAATTCATCTGCCATAATGTTGCCCTGTTGGTGAGATCCTTTGGAAGCTCTTCACTGTCTACTTTGGTCTTAACTAGAGCAGTTTGGTATCATCTGCAAATTTTGCCACTTCACTGTTTACTCCTTTTTCCAGATCATTTATGAATATGTTGAATAGGATTCATCCCAGCATAGACCCTTGCAGGACACCACTAGTTACCTCTCTCCATTCTGAAAACTGATGGGGACTAATTTAGCTATAACCGCTCAAAAGAGAGATCTTGGAGTCATTGTGGAAAGTTCTCTGAAAACGTCCACTCCATGTGCAGAGGCAGTCAAAAAAGCCAACAGAATGTTAGGAATAATTTAAAAAGGGATAGAGAACAAAACGGAAAATAGCTTATTGCCTCTGTATAAATCCATGTGACCCCCACGTCTTCAATACTGCATATAGATGTGGGCACCTCATCCCAAAAAGGATATCTTGGCATTGGAAAAGGTTTGGAAAAGGGCAACAAAAATGATGAGGGGTTTGGAATGGGTGCCATATGAAGAGAGATTAAAAAGACTGGGACTTTTCAGCTTAGGAAGAGGAGGGTTTCTAGCCAGTGACCCACAGAGCTCAGTCAGCAAGTCACGCCAGCAGAAAGTTGTTGGGGGACAGTGTGAGACGTGATTACGGGACTTGGGGAAGGCTGCTCCAGGGACAGCCTACAGGGCGACTGACAGGAGGCGTCATTCTCACTCTCGGTACTTTGCATCTGGGTTGGCTGGAGTGCGCTTAGTCCGTCTGTTATGTTTGTAGTTGGTCTGTTGCGCTTTCTCCTTCTCCCCCGGGTTGGTGGCATTTCCCCAGGGGTGTGAGGAACACACTCTCTGCAAAGCATGCTGCACAAACACTGCTGCCCAAAGGTCTTGTGGCATGTCTTGGTCTCTGGCATTCTGTGTGTGTGCAGCATTTTGCACAATGGGCCGCTGATCCTGGGTGGGTGATATCTGGAGCACGCGGTAACTCTCACAGCAACGATACGGTGACCGATGTTAACGACGTGCGCTTCCCAAGCTCTCAGTATACCTCGTAACGGCTGTGGGGGCTCAGGGTTAAATGGCCTGCCCAAGGACACAACGGGCAGTCTGTGGCAGAGATGGGAATTAAGTGTTTCTCTCAAGTCTCCCTCCAGTGCCTGAGCCACGAGGCCTCTGATGCTACCATGAAGGGGGGGACTTTTTGGCAAAGAAATCTAGGGTAAACGCAGGTTGTGACAAACCCGGCTCTTGGTCTCGTCTGTTTGCAAAGATGCTCTCTGGGGGGAGAAGAAAGATGATTATGAGCTAGCAGCCCATCCGTTTTCTGTCTCCAAGGAGAGCTCTGAAACGTTGAGTCTTGTGAAAAGCATTTTGCATTGCCTCCCATGTGTCCAGGGAGGGACCAGTAGCCCAGGGCTCTGCAGACCCCGTGTGTCTGGTGAGGGACCAGCAGCCCAGGGCTCCTCAGGCACATGGGTGAGCGGGAGGTCTTGGCCTCTGTTCCATGCCTTGCTCCGGGCCTGCTGGGACTTGGAGCGCTTTCGCAGTCGCTGGCGACGGGCCGTGCTCCAAGGATGAGAGATCAGGAGCAAGTGCTGGTCTTGTCCCACCTCTCACAGCGGGCGCCGGGCCCCTCGGCAGGAGGGCAAAGGAAACCGACCGTCTCTGCTTGACAGGTGCATGCTGTGCTCGCCGCAGGCACAAGCCGGCCGGACAGGTTCTCCCCACGCTGCCTCCGCCGGATTGGGGGCGGGGGGTGGTATTCTCCTATCCTCAGTTCCTGGTCTCTCCACTGGCTCTGCCCCCGAGGGGGAGCTGATTGGAGGTGGCAGGAGACCCCGTGGCCAGAGATGAACGTGGTGGCTGTTTGGGGGCAGCAGACCCCCATAAAGGGTGGCCAGGTTGGGAATGGACCCCGGGTGGGTGCTGCAAGTCTCCTGGGACTTGCTCTATTGGCACGCGAGGAAGGCAATCCCAGGTCATGCTCCCCTTGGTCGTAACTCACGGGCCTCCCTTCCCCCCCATTACCCCACACCGGCTATGTGCTAGCAGGATGCTCCCCTCCCTTTCGGAGGAGCCGTGGGGCTTGGGGGGGCACCGCGGGAGCTCCTCGCTCTGGCTGTGCACTGCAGCCGGCTTGCAGGCATTCAGCGGCGGGGGGTGTTTTGTGTCGCTGGTGCCGGCTGAACCCAGGGAGCTCGGTAGCTTGTCACTCGTCTGTGTGTAGCTTCCCGGGGCCCTTCCTGTAGGAAACGGTGTGTTTGGCGCGCTGGCTGCTTCCCGGACGCGAGAGGTCGCCTCTCAGGCGGCTGCACGGCGAGGACTCAGCCAGCGCCCTTGTCACCTTCACAGCGCTTCCCGAGTGCCCGTCAGTTCCCCTTGGAGCTCACACACTGGGCTGGGTTTGATGCCGAGGGGCAGGGCCCATCAGACCCTCTGCCCTGCCGGACCCCGCCATCCCTGTCGTGGGGGGTGTCATGGCTCCTTCCCCACTCTGGCACAATAAATGCAGAAGTGGGGGCCAGCAAGTGTACCCCAAAGCCTTATCTACCAGGCTTTGGTATAAAACTTCCCCCAAAATCTAAAAAACTTAGATTTTGGGAATAAAACTTCCGCTGCCACCACCCAAATATTAATAACGAGATTAGGGGAAAGATCATTTGGGAAATCTCACCCCTATTATAAAAATCAGGACACACACGTAAGCAATGCCAGGTTAATAAAAAGAAAAGAGAAAACTTTTATTATTACAACAATATTCCTGTTGCAAGCATAAGGATGAGATGGAACGGTAACCAAATATACTCATGGAGGAATTACATCATGGGCTAGAAGTTAGTTAAAAAGAAAAGCCAAACATCTCTTAAGCAGTGCCAGATCTCAGATCCCAGACCCAACCCGTAAAACAATAAAGCCTAACGAACCTACCTAAACTTTACCCTACGTACAGAAAGTGAAGAATTGTTTCTTGGAGAGAGAGAGAGAGACATGCTTGTCCCTCCCTGTAGCTGCAGAGCACTCTCTCTCTGAGGGACAAAAGGAGAAAGGAAAAAACCCAAATTCCTTTGTCCCTGTTTGAAAGTCCCACCTACATTCCTACTGGTCACTCCACCTGGCTAGATGCAGTTAACCCCTTAATCCCCAGGCTGCTGGCTAACCCTCTTAATCATGACAGGGGGAAAGCCGTCCCACCCTCCCACAGCACCCCTTCTATCAGGGGCAATCCATAGCTGTTGCAGTCTCTCTCCTGCCCTGCCTGGGGTGGCTCCGTTCCCTGTGTGCTCTAGGGGCGATTTAACCACGAGCATGTCAGGGAGCCAAGGAGCCGGGGAGAGCGTTCCAGTAGTGAGCCAAGTCCAGGGCTGGAAGGAGGGAAGCAGGGGACAGCCTCCAATTATGGGAGGGGAAACTGAGGCCCAGAAAAATTCTAGTCCGTGACTCAGGGGCAGAACTGGCAGCACGACCCCAGCGCTTGGTCTCGCAAGGGGCACTCACACCCCACCCTCGCTAGCATGATTTTCTCCTCCTCTGGGGACGTGGTGGGGGCCTGTGCCCTTAATGACTGGATTGTGTGGAGCGTGGTCACGCGAAGGTCTCATGGTGCTCAGGGCTCTACGTGCGCCCGACGCGAGCCAGTCGCTCTCCCATGGAGCTCACAGAAGGGAAGCTGAGTCATTGTCCCCTGGGGAAACTGAGGCCCCAACCCACGAAGAAGTCGACCTGAATCCCTGGGAACTCTTTCCATTGATCTCTGTGGGCCACACACGCTGTGTGAGGCCCAGCCTGGCGCTGTCACCACGAGGCCAGCCTCTCCTCCCTAAAGAAAGCATAAACAGGAGAGCTCCTTCTTCCTCCAGTTGCCAAGCTGTTGGCATCCCCTGCCTGTCACCTGCCTGGCCACCGGTTCCAGCCTGCTCCTGCCCCTGCTTTTGCTCGGTGCTAAACGAGGCTGTCCAGGTGCCCTGCTGTGGGAGTCCAGGTGCCCCGTCTCCAGCTAACAGGCTAACGGGCTCGCTCCTCTCGCCCTTGCAGGTTGTTTCCAGGATGAGGAGCAGCTTCCCAAGGCGCTCCAGCTGCGACTCATCCACCTCTTTGGAGCCATTATCTCTGGAGCCAAGGTAACTTGTCCTTAGCTGCTGTCGTCCCCTCCTTCCCGACAGCCAAGCTCCGCCCCTCGGGAGGGGGTGTGGCAGTGGGCGGGGCCCTGTCTGGAGTGGCGGAAGGGGCGTGGAATCCCCCTCTTTGGAGGCCTTTCAGGGTTCCGCAGCCAAACGCCTGCCAGGCACGGTCTAGGATCGCGTGGTCCTGCCTCAGGGCGGGAGGCTGGACTGGAGGAGTCCTCGCGGTCGCTCCCAGCCCTGCATTGCTCGGACCTAAAAGCAAACTGAAATCCAAGCACCTGGGCAGGTGTAAACAGGCTCTGGGTGCCCCTGAGGCAGCTGAACCGAGAGCCGTGGAAAGATCCGGTTCGGATTTCATTGGGAAGCACTGGGCATGCTACAGAACGAGCTTTCCCCGGATCCCCTGGCCTGACAGTCCCAAAGGGGCCAGCGCTGCCTTTAAATGTCGCTGGAAGGGGGAAATCGTTTTATTCTAGCTGTGCCGATGGGCCCCTGCAAGATCCGGCCCACTGTGCAAGGTGCTGCACGTGCAAATAGGGAGAGAGTCCCTGCCCGAAGGAGCTCCCAGGGAGACCAGGCAGATGGCGGGAGAGGAGAGGATGCTGTCCTCGTTTTACAAGCAGGGAGCTCAGGCCTCAAGAGACTGCGACAATACTTAGCCACTGGGAGGCAGTGTGGTTCAATGGTTAAGGGCGCTAGACTGGGGAAACGAGAGACCAGGGTTCTTAATCCCACCTCTGCCCCAGTGACCTTGGGCCTGTCACGTTCCCTCCCTTTGCCTCAGTTTCCCTGCCTGCAAAACAGGGAAGAGGCTACTGATCCTGTTGGGCATGAAACATGCCATATGTCGCATCAACTGGCGAGCATTCAGAGTCCTGCCTCTGCCAAGAGGAGGGCTGAACGGAGCCCCCACATCTTTGTTCTGGTGGGGAAGGGGGTGCGGGACGAGAAGAGAGCCCTGCGTGCTTTGGGGGCCTTAGGAATCCGAGGGGGGGCAGATAGAGGGAGGTGGGGAGTGCCCCAAGGATCAGTTCTAGGGATGGTTTTTTTCAACATCTTTATTAATGACCTGGATGAGGGGATGGATTGCACCCTCAGCAAGTTTGCAGATGACACTAAGCTAGGGGGAGAGGTAGATACGCTTAAGGGCAGAGATAGGGTCCAGAGTGACTTGGACAGATTAGAGAATTGGGCCAAAAGAAATCTGATGAGGTTCAACAAGGACAAGTGCAGAGTCCTGCCCTTGGGACGGAAGAATCCCCAAGCGTTGGTACAGGCTGGGGACCGTCTGGCTAAGCAGCAGTTCTGCAGAAAAGGACCTGGGGGTTACGGTGGATGAGAAGCTGGATATGAGTCAACAGGGGGCCCTTGTAGCCAAGAAGGCTAATGGCATATTAGGGTGCATTAAGAGGAGCATTGCCAGCAGATCTAGGGAAGTGATTATTCCCCTTTATTTGGCTCTGATGAGGCCACATCTGGAGTAGTGTGTCCAGTTCTGGGATCCCCACTACAGAAAGGATGTGGACACACTGGAGAGGGTCTAGCAGAGGGCGACCAAAATGATGAGGGAGCTGGAGCATATGACTTATGAGGAGAGGCTGAGGGAGTTGGATCTATTTAGTCTGCAGAAGAGGAGAGTGAGAGGGGATTTGAGAGCAGCCTTCAACTTCCTGAAGGGGGGTTCCAAAGAGGATGGGGAGAGGCTGTTCTCAGCGGTGGCAGAACAAGGAGCAATGGTCTCAAGTTGCAGTGGGGGAGTCTAGGTTGGATATTAGGAAAAACTATTTCCCAAGGAGGTTGGGGAAGCGCTGGGCTGGGTTCCCTAGGGAGGGGGTGGAATCTCCATCCCTGGAGGTTTTAAGTCCCTGCTTGCCCAAGCCCTGGCTGGGCTGATGGAGTTGGGGTGGGTCCTGCTTTGGGCAGGGGGCCGGACTCAGTGACTCCTGAGGGCTATTCTAGCCCTGGGATTCTAGGATTGTGGGTGTCAGCCTGTCTGAGGCCGATTTCCAGCGGGGGCACTAGAGCGATTGCAGACACCTCCTGTGCTCTCCGTCCCTTCCCTCCCCTCCCATTAGCACCCGCCTCCCTGTGGGCTGCAGCCAGTAGAGGGCGGCCTGATTGCGGGGTATTATTTCCGCCTGACGATTACTGCCCTCTGCTGGACAGGGTTTGCAGAACAGACCCAAGCCGCCGAGCCCGTGATCAGCCACCCTTGCGGGAGTCTAGATGAGGCTAGCCCAGGGCACCGCCACCTGCTTTGGCCCAGATTCCCTGGGGCGTGCCCCGTGCCGCACAGAAGCGTGCTCAACACAGGGCGGGTGCGAAGTCCCCCTTTGGGGCTGCGTCTCTGGGCTCCGGGCCCTGAGCGCGGCCGCGTGGCGCTTGGTTTCCTCTCAACGGGCTGCTTTGTGTCCCCAGCAAAACGCCCTGCAGGTGATCACGCCGGCCTCCGTGGAAGTCCTCATGCTGGTGCTCAGGCGCTGGTGCTCCCCGGGGGACAGGGACACCAGGGACCCCCGGCTACTGCAGCTGACCTTGAAGAGCCTGGTGGGAATGATTCACACCTTGCACACCAGCAGCCCGGGCCAGCGCCAGATGGAGATCAGGACCATTTTGGACAGCTACTTCAAGGTCCTCAACTCTGACCAGCCCATGGCCTGCCTGGAAGGCCCGCCGGCCGCTCACTGGGAAGAGGGCCTGATTACTCTCAGGGTAAACATGCTGGGTAGGTAGCCCTGGGCCTGGAATTCGGGGTTGGAGGCATGTTTCCGGTGGGGGGCATGCGTCTGGGTGGTGAGGTTTTTCTGCAGGAGGTGGGTACGGTTCCCTGGCCTTCCACCAGGCTGATGGGAGCTGCCGGCCAGGTTGCTCTGTACCCCTTAGTAGGATGATGCAGGTTGCTCCGCATCCTAGGCCAGCAGGGCTCAAACGCCTCGACTGCCAGGACGGCTGCCACTAATGCTAGCGAAAACAGGGCACCGCAGTCCACTGCATTGTAACCGCCTGCCAAGCACTGCCCATGCGTTGGCTCGCCTTCTCCGACGATGCCGGGCTCTTCCCTGGCTCCCATGCCCCTGGTGCAGACCGAGGCCACGCAGCCTGATGTGACACTGTTCCGAAAAAAGCCAACGTGCTTCGGGGCTGCATTGACAGGAGTGTGGTGAGCAAGACAGGAGAAGTCATTCTTCCGCTTTATTCCGCACTGATGAGGCCTGGCCACCGGTCTACTGGAGGATTGGCCAGCTGGAGGATTGGGTCCAGTTCTGGGCCCCACATTTCAAGAAAGATGCGGAGACATTGGAGAAGGTCCAGAGAAGAGCCACAAGAATAAAGATCTAGAAAACATGAGCTGTGAAAGAATTGGGCTTGGTTAGTTTAGAAAAGAGAAGACTGAGAGGGGACATGAGAGCAGCTTTCAAGTATCTAGAAGGGTGTTACAAGGAAGAGGGAGAAAAATTATTCTCCTTCACCTCTGAGGACAGGACAAGAAGCAATGGGCTGAAATTTGAGTGAGGGAAGTTTAGGTTGGACATTAGGAAAAACTTCCTACCTGTCAGGGGGGTTAAACACTGGAATAAGTTGCCCAGGGAGGTTGTAGCATCTCCATCACTGGAGATATTTAAGAGCAGGTTGGACAGACACCTGTCAGGGATGGTCTAGATCAGGGGTTCCCAGCCTATGGGTCGGGACTCAAATATGGTGGCGATTACCAGGGCTCGCCAGCCGCGCTGTCCGACGTTCTGCGCATGCGCAAATCGCCTGAACCCGGCTCTTCCAGGATGTAATCTACTCGCCACGGGCAAGTAGATTACATAGATTGTCGAGCCCTGGCCATTACATTTCAAAAGGGTCACCCAGTGTCTCCCATGTGGCTCTGTCCCCTCTCCTCCCCCCGTTTTTGAATTGCCTTGGGTCACCAAGTCTTCCTGCATTGTCAAAATGGGTCCCCATCTGGAAAAGGTTGGGGACCGCGGGTCTAGATGGTGCGTGGTCCTGCCGTGAGGGCGGGGGCAGAACTCCATGACCTCTTGAGGTCCCCCCAGTTCTGGGTTTCTGTGATTCGATGTAGGGGAGGCCTCGCTGTTCCTCTGGCATGAAATCAACATGCTCTGAGAGAGGCTTCCGCCTCACGCCCCCCCCCCCCCCTTTGCGCATCTCTCCGGGAGGGGAGGATCACCCTGTAAAGGAGACACCCTGCTGGAAACCAAGCACCTGCTGCGTCCCAAGTCTCCTTTCGGCCCCCCAGGAGCTCTGGGAGTGGGTCGCGTGGGGCCCGTGAACTCTGCTATCGGGGGTGCTCCATAGCCGGAGGCTCCTGCGGGGGGTTTCCTTCTGCTCCTCTGGCTGGCGCGAGTCTCCAGCGGCGCTCCCCGGGCGGCTCGCGTTGACGGGCGGCTCTTCTCTCACCGCCAGACGCGATTCCGGAAATGCTGAATTGTGGCGACCGGCCTGTCCTGCAAGCCATATTTCTCAGCAACAACTGCTTCGAGCACATCATCCGGCTGATCCAGAACAGCAAGGTATGCTCCCCGGCGCGCTCCGCGGCACAGGTGGGGGGGGAGGGACGCTTCCACCTGCCTGGAAGAGCCTGACGCTGCAGGGCTGGTGTGAGCGGGGGGCTTGTTCTAATCCAACCTAACCAGGCCGGGCTCTGCAAGAACGTGAGTAATTGACTTGGGGTTGCTCCTTTTCTTCAGGCCCATTAACTGTCTCTTGAGTCAGATCCCCTGAAGATCTGGAGCAGGCCCAGTGTGGGAGACTAGCTCAGCCAGCTCATGGAGCCTTGTACAGGCTCTCCAAGAGGAGTCACTAATTCATGTAAAAACGAGGAGTCCAGTGTCCCTTTAAAGACTAACGCATCCGTTAGGGTGTGTGGCAGCCCATGCTAGCAATGCCTCTCTGCCACGACCATCGCAGCAACAGGGCTGCCTCGAGGCAAGCGAATAAATGGGCACACATCAGACATGAAGAATGGTCACGCCCAAAAACCTGCGCGGGAGCTTGTTGACCTCCCTGGACTCGCCGATTTGGGCTGGCAAGTTGCCATTCTCAGGCAGAAAAACTTCAAAACCAGACTGCAGAGAGGAACTTAAAACAAATAAAACAATACATCTGAAAACAATTTAAAACAAATAAAAGGAAGTTCTTCTTCACACAGCGCATAGTCAATCTGTGGAACTCCTTGCCTCAGGAGGTTGTGAAGGCTAGGACTATAACAGGGATTAAAAGAGAACTAGATAAATTCATGGAGGTTAAGTCCATTAATGGCTATTAGCCAGCATGGGTAAGGAATGGTGTCCCCAGCCTCTGTTTGTCAGAGGGTGGAGATGGACGGCAGGAGAGAGATCGCTTGATCATTACCTGTTCGATTCACTCCCTCTGGGGCACCTGGCATTGGGCACTGTGGGCAGACAGGACACGGAGCTGGATGGACCTTTGGTCTGACCCAGTCTGGCCGTTCTTATGTTTAAATGCGGAGTCGGAATTCATGTGGAAATTTGATACCCTCAACCAAGGATTCAGTCGAGTGGGGAACCTAAGGCCGGGGGGCTGGATGCGGCCCCTGGCTTGCCTGGATCCAGCCCCCCACGTTCAGGGCTGCCCCCCAGCATTGGGGAGCCCACACTAGCACTCCAGGCTCCCCACCGTCCCATGGGGCTGGAGCACACAAACTCTACTCGCCTGGGCCCCCCCAGGCAAGAGAATGTGGGAGTGTCTCCCTCTTCCATTAGGGGCCGTAGGGGCCGCATAGGGAGGGCTTGTTTCTTTGGGTTTTTTGCTTTGCACTTGTGTGCGGCCCCTGATGGATTTTTCGGTGGGTCAGCGACCCCTGGCCCAAAAAAGGCCCCTCAGCCCTGGTTTACATTAACACTTGGAGTGGTTCTTGCATTAGAATAGGTCAGTGTTTCCCTGACTTGGCACTGCCCCTCCCTCTCCCGCTCTTAAAGAGACAGAGCCTCTTTTTTTTTTTTTTTTTTTTTTTGCCAGACAAATTTTAACCCGGCAACCCTAGGGGTTCCTTGAAATTCAGGTTCTCTCAACTTCTCACGGCTGCTAGAGATGAGCCCCTTCCTTTCAGTTTTCATTAGCACCGTTGTCACACTTCCCCCTCTGAATCCCTCCATCCGTCCGCAGCTGAGGACGTGAGTTGTAGCTCATGAAAGCTTCTGCCCTAATGCTCTAATCCATTTGTGAGCCTTGGAAGGGCCCCTGGACTCCCTATTGGTTTTGCTGAAACAGACAAACATGGCTCCCTCTCTGAAACTAATTCTTGTGGTGCTCATCCGCCCGGACCCACTCTGGGTACACGGTAGCCTCCGCTTCACCCTCTTGTCTGCCGGTTGCCATTCGGATGGCAAGCTTGGGGAGGCAGACTGATTTCCTAGGTGTGTAGGGGAGGCTACTGCACACAAACGGATCATTGTCATTAGCATGGAGCAAGCATTGTGTCTCTGACGCTAACCCCCCACCACCAGTGCACATTAGAAATGCTAATCCACTTTTCTCAGGACTCGGATGTCCACCCAGCTGTCCTGGCCAAATTCTAGCAGGGCCCTATATTCCCTGAATGTTTTCACTTGCGCATAGCATCCTTCACCTCTGTTCACTCCTTGCCTAGTATTCCTGTCTGCTGTGAGCCAGCACCCCCCGGAAGTGGCTGCCTCTCTGGGCACGTGCATGCAGATCCTGTCATTGATTAGTTGGGGAAAAGGCGGAAAGAGCCCAGCACGGGGTTTTGGGTCTGCAGGCTGCCTTTGGGAAAGAGCTGTTAACTTACAGAGCAGGTTTGCCCTGGACACGGGATGGATGCAGGTGCCACACTCCCGTTTCTAATCATAACGCAGAGATCCATCCCCGATTCAGCTGGCTGCAGTCGGAGACCACTTTTTAGTCAGCTCACTGTTAATTAAAAAAACCCCAACATCCTTTTTGCTCCTCGATTCACGCTGCCTGTCCTGCAATGGGTCTTTGGGGCTTGTCTCCCGCCAGGAGCGCTGTGTCGGGTGTCCCTCTTGCTGCAGTTTCCAGGACTGGCGAGAACACGCCAGCCTGTGTTTGGCCCCGTGCCTGTTCGTTCTGCCTGGAAAACCCCTTCAGTCCTTCTGGTATCCAAAGGACGATTTACATCCACTAGTAGCCAGCGGAAAGCGGGACCCTGCTGGAATCTTGCTCTCCCTCTCTTCGCCCGCGTGTTATTTTTAACTTGGGTTTAAACAAACCAGGTGCAGGCTGGCTGGAATTTTCCCGTGTATGGCGTTGCCGGGAGCGGTGGCTCAGAACACGCCCCGTGCGTGCGCCCCTTCCAGGTGCCCCCTGCCCATGTTTGGCATTGAGGGAACATCTTGGCTCCCTCTTCAAAACCCAGGCTAGCTGGGGGCGTTCGTCACTCAGCAGCATCCACCAATAAGGTGCCACTCGGGCAAAGCCTGAATACCAGTGGGCACTGTTGCCAACACATGCAAGGAAGAGAGGGCCTGGGAGAGGCTGAAATTGCCCATGGTCCTGAGTAGCTGGCTAGAGCAATGATTACCAATCTTTTTCCCATGGAGGAACCCCTAAAACAATTTTTCATATCCCAAGGAACCTTAGATATGAACTGACCAAAATAAAGAGGCAGTCGGTAGCATATGAACATTACTCCAGTATTGCCAATTGCTGGACAAAAATTCCCACGATATTTCTCCGCTCTACTCTGCACTAGTTAGGCCTCAGCTGGAGTACTGTGTCCAGTTCTGGGCGCCACATTTCAAGAAAGATGTGGAGAAATTGGAAAGGGTACAGAGAAGAGCGACAAGAATGATTAAAGCTTTAGAGAACATGACCTATGAAGCCAGGCTTCATGAACTGGGCTTGTTTAGTTTGGAAAAAAGAAGATTAAGGGTGGACATGATAGCGGTTTTCAAATATCTAAAAGGGTGTCACAAGGAGGAAGGAGAAAATTTGTTCCTCTTGGTTTCTGAGGACAGGACAAGGAGTAATGGGCTTAAAGTGCAGCAGGGGAGGTTTAGATTGGACATTAGGAAAAAATTCCTAACTGTCAGGGTGGTCAAATATTGGAATAAATTGCCAAGGGAGGTGGTGGAATCTCCCTCTCTGGAGATATTTAAGAACAGGTTAGATAGACATCTGTCAGGGATGGTGTAGACGGAGCTTGGTCCTGCCTTGAGGGCGGGGGGCTGGACTCGATGACCTCTCGAGGTCCCTTCCAGTCCTATGATTCTATGATTCGAGGGGTATTTGGAATTGTTCACGGTATTTCAAAATTTGTATTTATTTATTCCACAATTTCTCGCGGTACCCCCGATGACGGTCTGTGGAACCCCAGGGTTTCGTGGAACCCTGGTTGGGAACCACTGAGCTAAAGCTACAAGAAGATTTGTTTTTCTTCTGGCAAAGCCGAGGGTCCCTGCAGCAGGTGGTGATGAGCCGGTGAAGGTGGCTTGGGGTTGGAGAGGGGAGACAAGCAGGTAGTCGAATAGGTTGAGACCTAGCGGCAGCTACTCCCTTCACCAGGTCTCCTTTTGGCTCTTCAGACCTGGGCCGCTGTGGGGTGGTTTTTACCCCTTCGCAGCCCTGCCGGGGCTCTCGGCTCTTCTCAGTGTTTCTGACCTTGGGAATCACCCGGCAGAAGTTGCCTGGCACTGGATGCTTGCACCATGCTTTGTGCACACTAATCAGCCCTTGGCAGGGGCGGGAAATGACGGCATAACTCAGCTCTAGGGATCTTCGCAGGAGGAGAAGGGGGGTGACTTCCCGGATGCAAACTCAGGACCTCTTGTCTCCCCAAGTGCCGTGAGGGGGTCACGCCACTGACATGTGCCCTCCGGGTGCCCGTGTCCCACCCTGGCAGGTGGCACGAACCCTTTGGCACAGACTCCCGCGGCCTTGGCTGGGGCGTGCTTGGAGTCTCTGCCGCAGGCGGAGGTCTTGCGAACAGCCCTGCCTGCAGGCGGATTCTCAGAAAATCAAGAGCAGCTGGGTGGCGCTTTGCTCCCTGCTCCCCTGGCCTGCAAGACCAACCCTTGGGGAAGCTAAGAAATGATTTTCCCTCTCTCTCCATCTCTGACGTCCTGGCCAGGGGGCGTGCAGCCTCTGGGCCGCCTGTGGCAAATCTGCTGTTGGCTGCTTGGTCGGAAGCAGCTGCTGCCGGGAGAACAGAGTGCCGGGGAGGTAACTTACAATGGCCAGCTCTCAACACGGCCTTCCCAACGCCAGGGGCAGGCTGTTCCCCAGTGCTCCAGGGGGCTCCGTGCTGCTAGCAGCCACTCCGGTGCTCCAGGGAGGAAACCAGTGACAGCGGCACCAGGCGTTGGTCTCTGCCGGTCTCATCTGCCCCCCTCTGGAAGCAGCTGCGCAGACTGGCTGCGCCACTTGGCTTTCGGACAGTCGGGTGGGTGCCCTAGCAGGTGACCCACATCCTCCTGTGACTGTCCTCCCAGGCTCCCTCGGAGCATCCTGGTTTCCGGGGCGTCCAGCTCTTTCCAGTCCCCTCTGGGTGCCCTGCTGACATGTGACTGGCAGGAAAAGCTTTTTTGCCGATTCCCGAAGGCCTCGCGGTTCCCGGTGGCCACCGCTACGCTGTCTGTCACTGGCCTGTTAAGGCAGACCCCGCAATGTCGATGCCAGGCGTTTCCTCTCCTTCCTCCCCTCCCCCTTCCATGCTGCACCCTGCTCTCTAAAGTGAACGCGCAGGAGAAATACCAGCTGAAAATATTGAGAAAAATGAATCATTCTTCCATTGAAACCACTGGGCTGCCTGCCATTTTAATATATCGAACCACCAAGGTCATCTGTTCTTAATCGGGACAGTCTGGGGTTGCATCAGTAATCATTGAAAAGTACTTCACATCTGATGCTGCGGAGCTGAGACGTCATAAACCCTACGTCAGAGGCAGGCGGCCGTCCGGAGTTCAGACCCTGACCCAGGACCCGTGGGGAGGAGGGGGGAGGGGGCTGTGCTTTGGATCAGGCCCAGAGCAGGAGTTGTGACAAGCTGGGCTTGAACACAAGACCTGAGGGGAAACCCCATGGGAGTTCGGAGGGTCTCTCTCGCCCCGGCCCCTCTGGCTCGGGGGGCACCCACGTTGGAGCTGCGTCCCAGCGGTGGCGGAATGCGGCTCTGTCGACAGCCTGGCTGGTTACTCCTGCGCCTGTCCGCCGCGTGCTTCACCCTCTGTGTCTCCCCCCTGTGGCTGACGGAGCTTCTCTGACCCCCTTTCCGACAGCTCTACGTGGGCGGGGCGCGCCGGGCGGACGCGTCGGGGAGCGAGCTCGCCGCACACTTGCTGATGGAGAGCGATGTCCAGCAGGTACTGCCTGTCACTTGGGGGTGGCCCGGGCACCGCACAGACCGGGGGCTGCTTTCGCGAATGTCTGTTGTGCCACAACAAACCGGGTCATGTCAGCAGCCCCGTCCAGTCAGGGCAGGGGGAACGCTTTTGTCTGTGGCTCTGGGCCCTTTTCTCAGGCCGGGTCGGCCGGCACCGTCCAGCGAGAGCGAGGAAGGAAATAGCGAGACCAGACCTGAGCCAGCCCAGTACCCTTTGGCTTGGCTGGGGGGGGGAGATTTTCGCCCTTGCTTGGTGATTTCCGTTCCCAAGAGCTTTGCACAGAGGGGGAAACTGAGGCAAGGCCCCAGAGCTGGCAGTAATGGAGCAAAGGGGATGCCTGGCTCGCCACTCACCCTCCCCGCTAAAGCTAATGTTGCCTGCATCCAGACCAGGACTAGCGCTCTGAGCAGAGCCAACAATAATGCTGCTCCCCCATGGTACCTGAGGGCCTCCCAGCAGCCCTGAGATAGACACAGGCCAGTATTCTCATCCCCCTTTGGCAGGTGGGGAAACCGAGGCAGACTGAGTATTAGTCCTAGAGCAATGTTTCTTAAACTGTGGACGCCCTTAAAGGGGCAGGTGACCTTTTTTTTTTCCCCTCAATAACTTTCCCCTGACCCTTTTTTTTTTTTTTCCTCACAACAAAAAAATCCTTAAAAAAAAAATATTGTTTGGTGTTCCTCAGTCTTAAAAAGTTTAAGATACACTGTCCTAGAGTCAGGCCGTTCGAAGCTGGAAGGGCCCCCCCCAGAACATCTGGCCTCCTGCCTGATACGGGCCCCCCACATCAGCTCCCCCCAACCCAAATGGAAGGAGACCCAAGTGTCGCCACCCGCAGGACACTGCAGCGGGATGGGGCCCGAGCGTAGGATATTAGCGACTGAGGCGCTCCAGTGCCTGAAGCCGTGCAGTGGTAGAGGATTAAGTGAGACCCCCCTACCCTCGGTGAGAGCCCTGTGCTCCAGAAGAAGGCAACCCGCCCTTCCCCCAAGCCACGGCCAGTCTCAGCTGGGTTGAACCCAGATCTCCTGGGCCCCAGTCTAGCCCCTACTCTGCCCCTACCCTGTCCCGCCTGCCTTGGGAGCTGGGGCAGATTTCGAGCGGTAGCCATACCGCATGACTGGGCCCTGCCACGGTCTCGTGCCCACGGCAGGCCTGTCCCCGCTGTGGCTAGGTGGGAAATAACCCAGCCCCGTCACTGCTGGCTGCACGAGGCTCTTTGAACCGGCTCTAAGCGGCTCCCTGGGCGCGATGGCCTGGCGTGCCCCAGAGCCTGGGGGAAGAGAGCAGCCGGCGCTTTCCCGGGGTGCACCCTGTTGGCTGTAGGAAGAGGGTGGAGTCAGAGGTTAAATGGTGGTGTGGGGGGAGAGCTTCCTTTGCCCCTGTAACGGGACCACGTGGACGCCCCTGATGCTGACATCCCCGGTTTGGGCACGGTGATGGCACGGTGGGGGTGAGTCTGCACCAGTTGCATGCGTGCATGCGTGTGTGTGTGCACGCCATGGGAATTTCCCGTCCCTCGCTCCGAATACGCCGGCTTGCTTGTGTGGAGGCTGAGGGGGAGCCGTCTGGCGCGGGTCGTGGTGACGTGCTCCTCAGCCTTCCACGGGCACGGGGGGGGTGGGTGGGGAGGTGCGGAAAGGCTTCAGCTACTTCCTGTCAGGCCGCCGAGCCGAGCGCCGGGAGAGCAGCCGCCGGCTGGTGCTGACCGAGGCCCTTAGCCAGGAACCCTGCTGTCCCGGGGGTAGATTTCCCAGTGGTGTTGGCAGGCCGGCAGGGCCCTGTCCTGTCAGGTGCCAGGCCCCGTCCAACGCCAGCTGTTTCCGTGAGAGTTTGCCGGTGGGCAGGATTGGGCCCACAAAAGCCACTTCCACGTGGGACACTCCTGTTCCAAATCTGATGCCAGCTGGCTCCCGGGGGGGCTACTGAGGGATGGGGGGGGTGTCTTTATCCCCTCCTAGCTGCAAGGGCCTCCTGTGGCGTGGGCTCCCCCATCGGGAGCGACCTGCCCAACCCCCCGCTCTCCTTGGGCCTGAATTCCCAGCCCGGGAAGAATGGGGAATGGCTGTTTGAGTAGTCGCAGGAGCCTGCCTGCCCAGCTGGAAGGTGCTGACCCGTGTTCCTGGCTTGCCCTTCCTTGTCGGCTCGGTAGCTAGGGAACCGAGAGAGGGTGGCTGGGCAGACTGGCCCTTCTGGCTGGCTGCCTTTGAAACGGAGCAGCAGCTTAGCCGAGGAGGGAGCCAAGACCGTCTCCTAGCAAAGGGAGGCGGGTAGCCGCTGGAACAGCTGAGAGGTGTTAGCAGCTGGTGGCACGATGCAGTTTCATTCCAGAAAACCCAGGCAGGCCAGACGGTTCCCTCCCTTTCCGGCACCTGGCTGGCTCCGCGGGAAAGCTTGCCGCGCAGTGTGTGATTCTCCCGCGCTTGCCCCGCGCATGTGCCTCTTGGGAGTGGGTCTCGCGGCATGCCCCGGGGGTGCAGCACTCCCAGAAGGGGGGCGGGGGAGCCCTTGCTGAGTCTGCAGAGCGGGGCGGAAGAGGAGGTGGCTGAGGTGAACTCCTCTCTTTCCTCTGCCTCCTTCGCATGCCTCCAGGCCAGGGGGAGAGCCTCAAGCAGCTGTTTACACCAGTGGGGCTTCAAGCCCCTCACGGGCTGCAGGGTGAGTGGGGTGAAAGTCTTTGAGGCCCAAAAGAGGGTCCGGGGGGGAATGACCTGGGTTGGGGGAGCAGGCCTGGGGAACCCCTCACCGACTCGCCTGTTTTGGGGTAGGAACTTGTCTTTGCTTCCGACCCTTCCTTCCCTCCAGGCCTGCTCTCCTTTCAAGCTAGGGTTGCCAGATACTGTCACCAAAAATCCCCCACATGGCAGGATTGAGCAAAAAAATCTGGAGGGTCCACTTTTGTCGACAAAACCCTATAGACTGCAAGGCTCTTTCGAAAGAGGCGTTTGGAAACGCGCGTCTAGGCGACAAGCAGTACTTTCGGAAAAGCGAGCTGCTTTTTCGAAAGAGCGCACCCCGGGAGTCTGGCTACTCTCTTTCGAAAAAGCACCGTTGCATTACAGAGCGCCGTTTTACGAAAGAGCGCTTTCGAAAAAAGCCGTGCTTCTCGTAAAATGAGGTTTTCCGCCGTCGAAAAAACAGCCGCCTTCTTTTGATTTCCTTTCGAAAGAACGTGGCAGCAGTCTAGATGCAGGGGAAGTTTTTTTGAAAAGAGGCCACTTTTTTTCGGAAAAACCCTGCCGGTTACATACACCCCTAAAGGCCTTAAAACAGCCCGCAGATGCAAGGCCCGGGTGCGCTGAATTTCTCTGCAGATGCAGACGGGGCCGGGTGGCATGGGACGACCACGCCACCCTGCGGTCACCTCCTGTCCCTGCTGGGTCTCCCCCGAGGAAGACGCTGCCACGTGGCCCTGGACATGACCTGCGGAGTTTAGCATTAAACCTAGCTGCATCTGAGCCTGCACCCCCCAGAGCTGGGGGCATTCTCTCAAACAGCTGCCCAGGGGAATCTACTCCCGGGGGTAGAGGGGACAATGGAGCCCTTCTTTCCTGCGGACCAGTCAGGCCCGGCTGTGGCGCTCGTCTGCCTCGTCCCAGGCATCCTACCGCTTTGGTGGCTCTGGGGAGCTCAGGGCGCAAGCTCTGGGATCCGCAGAACTAGGATCCTCCCAGCCGCTGACACCAGGCAGAGACCCAGCAGCTCCCCGGTGGCTTCACGATCCAGTTTCTCCATGAGGCTGAGAGACCTGCGGCCCCCCCCGGGCAGTCTCAGCTGACAGGGTCTGAGCTTGGCGCCCGTGTGCTCGCCAGCCTGGCAGCGGCCGACCTCCCCGGGCTCGGAGGCCTGGCAGTTCTGGGCTCGGCTGGTGCTGCGGTGAGGCGGCGGGAGGAGCTGTGGGCGCGGGGCAGGAGTAGGTTACCGGCCCAGCAGATCTGAACCGGAAAGGGTCAGCGCCCAGTGATCCCTCGCTCTCCCCCGCCTGCAGGTGTTCGACCGCAGTTCTGACGCCATCACGGTCCATGCCATCAGCGTGCTCACCTCCATCATGAGCAATTCGCCCTCCGCCAAGGTAAGAGGGGGAGGCCTGACCGCCTCTGGGGTGCCGGGCGGGGGGGGGGGGGGAGCGGGATGCAACACGTCGGTGGAAGGGGGAGGGAGAGAGGCCAAGGGGAGAGCGCACTCCGGTTCTCCGGAAGCCTGTGTTCAACTCTCTTTCCCCACCCCGTGCCTCAGTTTCCCCATCTGCGAACTGGGAATCGTCACACGAACCTCCTCTACCCAGTGCTTTGAGATGGCTGAGTGACAGCCAGGAGGGAGAACACACTGGAATCCAAGCCTAGTCGATTGCCTGCTTGAGGAGGGTCTGGAGATCGGGTCCTAAGGGGAGGTTCTGCCACCCTGCGTCGGAGCGGTGTCCCCATCTCTGCCTCATCACCTTGTTGGCCCCGGGACTCAGCGCAGCGTCAGAGCCCCCTCCCGGGGAAGCCTGGCTGCCCTCGGGCCCCTTCGCGGTCTCCAACGGGAGCTTCCAGCCCTAGAATTGTCAGTCAGGTGGAGACAGAAACCAGCCAAACTGCCGCTTGCGTGAGAGTTCAGTCTGGCCGCGCAAACACCCGCTGGCAGCGTGAACGGCCGCTCCCGGCTGCTGGCCTTTCTGGCGGAGGAGCGCCGGACCAGCTGAGGGACGGCGGTGTCAGGGGTAGTCCCGCCAGGCGGAGACGTGGGCTGGGGATGAGACGGTTTCTAACCAGCGGAGGAGTGAGGCCCGGGAGCGGCCTCCCCGTAGACGTGGGGGCAAAGAACCGAAGTAGATGGAAGAGGGTGCAGGGTACGTGGCTGGTGGGGATGCCTGTGAAAGAGGGGAATGAAAGACCATGCTGGGCCCGGCTGGGAGAGCAGGAATCCGGACTCCATGACCCCTTGAGGTCTAATAGTTTATGACTATGAATTTGAGCTGACGTGGTCCCTATTCCCCAGCTGCCTGGCTCTGGCCAGATCTTTTTTTTTTGGACGGTTTTCTCCACATAGATGGCTGCGGGGAGGAATGCGACTGGGCTGCGGGTGGGTTTCTGCTCACCCCGTCAGACTCCCTTTGCTGCTCCCCGCGCGCTGCACCGCGGTTTCCCGGTGGGCTGCCGTGTCTGTGGCCTGCTCGCGGGGAGCTCGGTGCCGGCCGCACTGCCGGGCGCTCGGTCCGCCGGGGGCTGCGCTGGGAGCGCCTCTGTTCGGTGCCGGCGGGACGAGGCCCCTGGGGCTGGAGAGCATGCGGGAGAGTTGCAGTGCTCTCCCAGGCAGCCGTGTGTCGGGTCCGTGCAGGGCGGGGGCTGGCTGCAGAGGGCAGTGAAAGGGACAGGCTGAGGGAAGGCAGCAGGATACTGAGCGTAGATGGGAGGCGCACCGGGCGGGTGTGTACGGGGCTATGCGGGGTGTATACTCTGCTGCTCTCTCTCGGGGGTGTACTATCTACACTGCTCTCTATACTGCACCCCCCCCCCCCCCCGGCACAGCTGTCTACATCCAGGGCGGGGCCTCAACTGGAAGGGGTGGGGCCTAAACTGGCAGGGCGGGGCCTAATCCAGAAGAGGTGGGGCCAGGATGCTTCTGGGCTTCTCCATCCCCAGACCATGCTTGGTCTTGGGGTGAGGGGACCCCTTTGCTCCCCCCTTCCCACGAGGCACCCATGCCCCTGGAAGGGCGGGAAGAGGCTTCGCACACTCCCCCACCCCCAAGCCAATCAGGGCTTGGGGGCGGGGCAGCCGGCGACGTCTCTTCCCACCCCGCGAGCAGCACAGGGCACTTCAACGCATCGGTGCTCCTGGCAGGGCAGGCGGAAGCTTCCCGCGTCCCCCGCCCACAGGCCGTAATTGGCCCGGGGGCAGGGGAGCGGCAGGGCCTCCGCGGGACGGATCAACCCGTTTGGTGGGCCGGATTCGGCCCACGGAGGCCCCTTTGCCCACCCCTGGTCTACGTGCTACGTAGTGTCGTGATTTTGAATGAATCCTCCGAGGCGGCTACTTTCACCGCGCTGGTGTTGAATGCCTGGGACGAGGCGGCTGGTTTTTCACGCCCAGGAGGATTCTGCTCCCAGGGCGTCCAGCCAGCGTGTGGCTCCATCCGGTTCAGGTTCGACCGTATTCCCGGCGTGCCGGTTCCGTGGCGGTTCCAGCCACCGCAGACCTGTCACGGGTGGGTGACCCGTTCAGACTCCGCTCTGGGGGAAGGGAATTGAAATCGAGCCTCTTTGGGTTGGCTGGTTGGCGGGAGTTCATTTTTTAGCTTGGCGCGGATGTTCCGGGGGGCCTCTCGCGTTGTCCAGGAAGCAGGAGTTCGGTTTCAAAGAGCGGCGTGGCTGAGCCAAGGCTCCAGCTGCTCATATCTGCTCGTTTGTCTCGAACCTCTGCCGCGATGGGACACGATGGCGCTTGGAGCCTCCGGTGGGGGACGGGAGGAAGGAGCTGCCCTGGGATTGGGGCTGGTAGGAGGATGCAGAAAGCTAGGGAGCTATTTCCTTTTGCCTCGGGCTTGAGGGAGCAGCTGACCGCTTCTCTCCCCCGGGGGCGTCTCCAGGGGCGTGTCTGCACTGCGCTGAAAGACCCGTGGTGCTGAGGCACGGACCCTGAGTCAGCTACCCCAGGCCCTGGGAGTCACTGCTGGGTAGGATTTGATTACTGTGGAGACATTGCTGGAGATGGTTCATCTATCTCTGGGAGCCACCAGCTGCCTCATGGGTCATTCCAGTAGCTCCCCGAGCTTCCTCTCCTTCCCTACTCTCGTGGGCTGGCCTCCTCCCTTTCTGTTTTCTCTTCTACTCCTCCTCTTTTACTTGTTCCCATACCACAAGAACTAGGGGTCACCGAATGAAATGTATAGGTAGCAGCTTTAAAACAAACAAAAGGACGTTTTTGTTCATGCAGCGCACAGCCAACTGGTGGAACTCCTTGCCAGAGGATGTTGGGCAGGCCAGGACTTTACCGGGGTTCAAAACAGACCTAGATAGATTCATGGAGGTTAGGTCCATCAATGGCGATTAGACAGGCTGGGTAGGAATGGTGTCCCTGGCCTCTGTTTGTCAGAGGCAGAGAATGGATGACAGGAGATGGATCACTTGATGATTCCCTGTTTTGTGCACTCGCTCTGGGCATCTGGTGCTGGCCACTGTGGGCAGACAGGACACTGGGCGAGATGGACCTTTGGTCTGACCCAGTCTGGCCGTTCTTATGGGCAAGGCCTTTCTGAGAGCTTGCACAGGCCCATGGGACATTTGGGGCTTTAACAACGGCAGTCGGGTCAGAGTCAGGTTTGGTTTCAGTATTGATCTTACAAAGGGCAGAGCCTTTGTTTCACCTGGCAACCTGCATTCTTTTCCCAGCTCAGTGCAGGTTCTAGGTAGACAAACGTGGGGATTCCAGCTGGTTCCGGTGCCATTCCCTGTCCCCCCCCCCCCTCTCTCTCTCTCTCTCTCTCCCTGTCCCTCTCTCTCTCTCTCACTCACACACACACACACACACACACACACACACACACTCCCTGTCCCTCTCTCTCACACACACACACACACACACACACACACACACTCCGAATGCCCATGGCGCACACCTGTTAACTACATGAGTCATAGAATACGGTTCCTTATCATCGACTGCTAAAATCGGACCGTGACTTCTCACACAAACACACCCTCTTCCTGCATATACAGCAGCTGACTTCTATTCGGTGGTTATCTCAAGAATACACCTTTGGGTTCCTTTGTCTTTTACATAGAAACATTCATCCCTTTCTCGTAGATTCTTATCCTCACACACACATCCCAGATGTTCCTGGGTCACACTCGGAAGCATGTCCGTGGTTTCCCGTTGTTGCTTTTCTTTATGATGGTCGGTGGGAAACGTAATCCAATGTTTTGTGAGCTGGATTCCCATAGGACAGATAGTTAGGCTGGGGTGTGCGGTTACTACCTATTCTTGTAGAACTGTGGAATGATTAAAGATTGAATGAAGAAAGGTCTAGAGAACATGACCTATGAAGGAAGACTAAAAGAACTGGGCTTGTTTAGTTTGGAAAGGAGACCGAGAGGGGACATGAGAGTGGTTTTCCGGTATCTAAAAGGGTGTCACAAGGAGGAGGGAGAAAAATTGTTCTCCTTGGCCTCTGAGGATAGAACGAGAAGCAATGGGCTTAAACTGCAGCAAAGGAGGTTGAGGTTGGACATTAGGAAAAACTTCCTACCTGTCCGGGTGGTTAAGCACTGGAATAAGTTGCATAGGGGGGTTGTGGACTCTCCGTCACTGGCGATATTTAAGAGCAGGTTAGACAGACATCTCTCAGGGATAGTCTAGATCAGCGTTTCTTACGCTGTATTCCGCAGAGAACAACAGAATTCAAAATGGCCGCTTTTTTTTTTTCTTTTTCGCTCAACAAAAAATCCTTGGTCTTCCTCGTTACAAAAAATGATTGTTTGGTGTTCCTCAGTCTTAAAAAGTTTAAGAAACGCTGGTCTAGATGGTGCTGGGTCCTGCCGTGAGGGCGGGGGACTGGACTCGATGCCCTCTCGAGGTGCCTTCCCGTCCTAGTGTCCTAGGGTTCTAACTATTGAATCTTTGTTTAGGGTAAAATCTTTGTTTACCAATTTCCACCAGGTCTCTTCCCTTCTGTAACATTTTCCCACGGCAGTTTTCTTATTTCCAAAGGCAAATTTCCTTGCAGACTTGCCCGGGTGATGGGAATGACCAATTGCCGGCTTTCGGGAGACATTTTCTTGCATTGATCCCCTAGTTCCTGCTGCTGTGCTGCTCACCCCTTATGGGATGTTTGTACACACGACACCCATCTGCACACCTTGCTTGCAGGAGGTGTTCAAGGAGAGGATCGGCTACTCCCACCTGTACGACGTTCTCAAGAGCCAGAGCCAGCCCACCACCCGCCTGCTGGAGGCGCTCCTCGACATGGTAAGGACAGCACGCCGCTGCAGCGTGCCTCGGGGCTTCCCAGTGCCTGCCCCACACAGCCCAGCCCCCCTTCGAGATTGGGGGGGATGATGCTCCACTACCATGTGACTCTGTCCCCTTCTGCGTGGGCGGCCGTGCGGCCTGGAAGCTGAGCGCTTGGGCAGCCACGCGAGAGAGATTCAAATGCTGCCCAGCTACTTAGCAGAGCACTTGTGTTTCTACTGGTGGTGCACATTTGCATATGTCTCGGTGCACAGAACAAAATGTATTCTGTGTGTGGATGGAAACAATTAGAGCAGTGTTTCTTAAAGATGGGTGGCAAACAGAGTTCAAAATGGCTGCCCTTAAGGGGGCAGAGTGACTTTTTTTTTTTTTTTTTGCTCAACAAAAAAATTGTTGGGTGTTCCACATAAGAAAAAAAATTAAGAAACCCTGAATTAGAGGGAACCATGGGTGGGACAGAGCTAGAGGCTTGTACTGCCTCAGCCTGGTCCTTTGCCTCACCAGTAGAAGTTGATGGTTTCACAGCCAGAGGTCCTGGGTTGCTGGTGGCCCACCCAAGGCTCTTGCCGAAGCTGTACTGCCAGACACAGCGTGTCCCCATGTGCTACAGCACATCCACTTTCTCGCGGGCCGAACGGTGAAGTGATGAGATGCAGCTGGTCCCTTTTCACTCCTCAGTACAGTGGTGGTGTTTCCACGGGCCTGACCTTTGGCATTTGGTGGGAATTTGGCCCATGCGAAGGTGGCTCCCTGTGTGTGGCCACATGGTTGGTCTGGACTCATGCCAACCCCACCTCACGCCCCACCCTGTCCCTGCCTCGTGGGCCAGCCCAGCTGGGGAACCGCAGGTCTGCCGCCATGTCCTCGCACGGGAGGCCAAGGGCACGTGAGGGAATGAAACTCGCGACAAGCTCACGGTTAGGTAGCACGTCCGGCATCCTCAGTCCAGACGACCGTGAGAGACAGCACTTTCCCGCGAACGCCCCGGGTCCAGTGTGATACCCACACGCGCAGGGGGCCCTGCCCGCCGGTGCCACTGAGTCAGGCAGCTCCCTCGTGCCGGCACGCCCAGGCATCGGAACACATGTTGCGGGGCCTGGTCTCCAAGTGCGTTCGCACGCATCCCAGGCTCTGGGGCAGACTCTACCAGTCGTCCAGGTCCAGCGTGCGTACGGGCCCGCGCTCGCGTTCAGCGCACTAGTGCGCTACGTGCAGGAGCGTCCTGGCGGGATGGGCCCCGCGATGATCCGTATCCTGCTCCCCGCCCTCCCGCCAGAGCTGCTCTTGTATTCGCCCGCCAGCTCAGTCAAAGCAGGGGGCGGGCGAAACCTTTGACAAAGGAAGAGTTCTCTCCACTTTCTATGGAATGGGACCCAGGGCTGCCCCAGACGCCAGGGCACGTCCGTTCCACCTGCTTGTTCGGGTGCCGCCTGCCAGGCCGAGGCCTCGGCTTTCCCTAGAGATTGGGATCGAGGTTTCTCTTCCTCCCCCGCAAGCGGCCCGATGACTCTGGCCCCAGAGGTGGGGGGCTGCAGAGCGAGCCCTTTCCCTGACGTTGCAGGCGATGCCGAGGGAAGGAAGGGAGGCTCGCTGGGGAAGATGCCTTGAGAAAGGGGAGGCGGCCGAGTCCGGGGGTTCGAACGGCGAGCGGGTATTTCCCCAGCCATGAGAGCAGGGGCCGAGATCTCGGCCGCGGTTTTGACGTCCGTTCCAGCGATACCGTCGTCTGCCGCGCCTGGCCCCTTCCTCGCAGGGCTGGGGGCGGGTGAGGGAGGATCCTGCCTGATCCGCGAACCGGTTAAATGCTACGTTTCGCCGGCTAACTGGTGAAACGGGGTTTTACATCCCTGGGGAGTGGGGAGGGGGCCTCCTTGCACATCTCCCTGGCAGCCGGGCGGAGCTGCTTCTGCCTCCCAGCCGGGTGCGCTCAGGGCAGAAGGGGCCGGGGCGAGCGGCCGAAGGCGCCGGGATGAAAGGAAGGCCCAGGAGGAAGACAGAGCCCCGTTCCCCCGCAGATCACCCGGGGCAGGGAGAGCGCTATGGCCCCGGGACGTGACCCCGCGGTTTGTGTCTCGCCAGGCCGTCGAAGGCGACCACGCCGCCTTCCCCGTGCGGCTCATCCGCAACGAGCAGCCGCTGCTGCTGCTCACCGCCTGGCTGCCCGAGCTGGCGTCGCGGGACCTGCAGGTCTTCCTGTCGGACTGGCTGAAGAGGATCTGCGACGCCTCCCCGCCCAGCCGCGTGACCTGCGTCAAGGCGGGCCTGGTCGGCTGCCTGCTGGACGCCCTGGGCGCGGAGCGGGCGCTGGACCGCCAGTGCGCCGAGAACCTCATCTACCTGCTGCAGGTGCTGGGTGGCCTCTCCATCCGGCCGGGGGAGCTCCGCCAGCTCCTGCGGCTGCTGTGGACCCCGCCCGGGCAGGAGCCGCATCCCTACACCGCGCAGGTCGTGCGGGCGCTCTCGGGCATGGCCAGGAGGGAGCGGTCCGAGAGGGCCCTGCAGTACTTCGACCTGACGCCCAGCATGGCGGGGATCATGGTGCCGGCCATCCAGAAGTGGCCTGGGAGCGGCTTTGCCTTCCACGCCTGGCTCTGTCTGAACGAAGAGCCCCAGGAAGAGCTGGATCGGCCCACCCAGCTGAAGCGGAAACAGCTGTATAGGTAGGGAGGGGGCAGGGGGCCGGGGGGGGGGGTTCCTCTTGTCTCCTTCCCTTCCTGGGAAACCCGCTGTAGCTCCCTGGAGTTGGGAACCCAGCAAGCCCAGGGTTAAACCCGCCGGCCGCTGCCTCGCGAGCTGGTATTTGCCCGCTCCTGATTTAAAACAGTGGGTACCAAAGAGACTGCCCAAGGTTGCAATTTTTATCCCATCTCCCTCCGTAAAGAAGTTGCATCCCAGGCCAGCCCACAACAGGGCGCGCGCTTCCTACGGGAGATTTCTCAAAGGTGTTTCAGGGAATTGCTCCTCCAAGATTGCCTCTTGTGCGGTCGTCGCTCACCTTAGCAATGGCGTTGAATTCCTGCAGTGCTCACCCATCTCTGGAGAGGGAACTGGCGTCTGCCCTGACTCGGACAGTAGCACAACGTTGCATGAGGGGGAGTACGGCCCAGTGGTTAGGGTGCTACGCTAGGACTGGAGAGACCTGGTCCCTGCTCTGCCACAGACTTCCTGTCTGACCTTGGGCATGTCACTTAGCCTCTCTGAGCCTTGGTTCTCCCGTGGTTGTGAGGATAGATCTGGTTCTGTGAGGGGCGTGAGGGAGGCCACATACTTAGAGCCGAGTTGATAGCCAAGCTCCTGCCAGGCCGAACTCGGCTCTCCCACCCCTAGCAGCCCCAGTGTGACTGGGGGGGGGGGGTACATGAGGTTGCTTGGGGCAGAATCTGAAGACCACAGGGTCGCGGCTCCACTGTGAAGGGCTGATCCTTTATTACTGGGTGAGAAGAGCCCAGCTTGCTCTCGGGATCCTGGGGGCAGGAAAACCACCCTGGGGCATGGAGACCCGCTTCCCAGCCATTCCCTTCCACATGCGCCCTCCCGGCTCCTAACACCCGCGTCGCCACTCTCCCTCCCTCCTGATGACGTCCCCCTGCAGCTTTTTCACGGCCGGCGGCACGGGCTTTGAGGCGTTCTTCACGGCCGAGGGGATGCTGGTGGTGGCGGTGTGCACCAAGAAGGAGTATATGACGGTGGCGCTCCCGGAGTTCCCCTTCAACGACTCGGCCTGGGTGAGTACGGCCCCCTTCCGCTGGCATGGGGCACCCCCTTGCAGTGCAGCTGAAGGTCCCGCGCGGGAAGAGTCCTAACTAGGTTCACAGCAGAGCTGGAGAAACCCACGGCGGACAGGTCCCTCCGTGGGCATGAGGGCCCTGCTATCTTCACAGCTATAAAGAACGCATCCCAGACCGGGAAATCTGCTGTGCCCCGGTGCCCCATGAAAGGGGGCTTCCTCCCGCCGACTGGGCCGGGAGAGGGCAGAACCTGCCCTGCTCTGGCGGGGGGAGGGAGACCAGACCAGACCCGCCTCTCCCCCTTGCAACCTCCTGCAGTTGCTGCCTTTGGAGTCCAGTCCTGAAGGCAGCACAGAAGGGAGGGTGACAATCCCATGCCCCCCTCCAACAGGTTTGTGACCCCCCCCCCCATAATCTCCTTTTGGGTCAGGACCCCGTGGTTACAACACTGGGAAATTTCACATTTACACAGTCGGAAACGTGCCATTTACCAGTGTTCACATCCTGTGGCTGTGAAATTGGCCGCAATGGACTGTGAATTTGGTAGGGCTCTCGCCAGTAGGCAAGCTGGCCAGGGATACAGCCCCGTGCTCGGGGTGCCAGAGGCTGGGAAGGGAGAGCCAAGCAGGGCCGGATGGGTGCTGTACGTGGCCCCTGAGGCTCCGGTATTGGCCACTGTGGATATGGGATAGTGGATGGTGGTCTGTCGGTCTGTCCACGCTGATGCGCTTCAGCTCCCCTGACCTCTCCCGGGCCTGCACTGAGAGCTCTGAGACCGACAGCTACCCCGGCCACCGTCTGTGTGGCACACGCTGTGGCAGTGGCAGGCCTGCCCTGCAGCCGAGCCGCTGGCTGTCCCGGGCAGCACCTGCTCCCCTGCCGCGGGGCCCGCTTGGGCTGCGCGCGGGTCTCTCGCAAGCTGCTCCGGGCTGAGCCAACCGGCGCTGGCCCTGGAGACCTTTGGCGAATGCTTGAGCAAAGCGTGGGGCATTCGGGAGGCGGCGTCCGTCCCCGCGAGGCGCCTCCGAGGCAGCGGCCCGGCACGGAGCCCTCCCGGATCCTGTGCGTCTTTCCTGAGGGCAGAGGTGCCTAACCTCCCTCGCTGGCCCTGGTCCCTTCTCACTGCGCTCCCCTGGGTTCCGTGGGGCGCGGTGTCCCCCCCCCCCCAGCCCTGTGGTTGCTTCTGCAGCCGGGCGCTCCGGAGAACGCTGCTTGTCCCTCCCCCGCAGCCTCAAGGACCTGAACCTCCGTTGATCTGGTAGCCGGGTTCGCCTTCCGATCCTGGGGCTGGAGGAGACCTCAGGAGGCCTCGAGTCCAGCCCCCTGCCCAAAGCAGGACCAACCCAACTCAATCATCCCAGCCAGGGCTTGGCCAAGCTGAGAATGCAAAACCTCTAGGGATGGAGATTCCACCCCTCCTTAGGGAACCCAGCCCGGCGCTTCCCCACCCACCTCGGGAAATAGTTTTTCCTAATCTC
Source organism: Pelodiscus sinensis (assembly GCF_052426305.1). NCBI lineage: Eukaryota > Metazoa > Chordata > Testudines > Trionychidae > Pelodiscus > Pelodiscus sinensis. Next base: position 258,237,324 of record NC_143053.1, read on the forward strand.
CAGGCTAGTCCTCCCCCACTGCAACTTGAGACCATTGCTCCTCGTTCTGTCATCTGCCCCCACTTAGAACAGCCTCTCGCCAGCCTCTTGGGAACCTCCCTTCAGGGAGTTGAAGGCTTCTCTCAAATCCCCCCTCACTCTTCACTTCTGCAGACTAAACAAGCCCAAATCCCTCAGCCTCTCCTCATAGGTCAGAGCCCCCTGAATCGTTTTGCTCGCCCTCCGCTGGAGCCTCCCCAGTGTATCCACATCCGTGCGGTCGTGGGGACCCAGCATTGGACTAGGGTCCCGCGTGGCCCCGGTTCCAGGACGAGATGGCTTGGCTGGGCTGCGCCAGGCTCCTTGGCGAGTCCGGGAGGAGGGGGCTGGACCCCTGGGGCTCTGGCGTTCGGGGGGGGAATGGGCTTGCAGGCTGGGGGGCGCGTGCGATAGTCAGGGAAGGGGCAGGGCGGAAGCTGCCGTCCAGCCCTCTGGCAGGCCCTGACTCTCCCCGCCCGGTCTCCCCTGCAGCACTGCATCGACATCGTCCACATCACCGGCCGCCGGCCCTTCGGCCAGAACCTGGTCCACGTCTACGCGGACGGGCAGCTGCGGCAGGTGGCTCAGCTGCGCTTTCCTTCCCTCAATGAGGTAACGCGGGGGGGCGGTGGCAGCCCCGTGCTGATCCCTCCCTCCCCGCGCACCGGGCCAGACCCCTTTGCCCTGCCGCCCCCGGCGGACTGGGGGCGCACCAGGCCACCCGCGCCTGGGCCGACCAGGCTCCGGACTCCTCCCCGCCCGGAGAAGTGGAGCCCAAGGTTGTTCCGTGGCCCCGATGGCAGCGCCGCGTCTCCGGCGGGGTTCCCACCGCGCCACCCGCCTGCCTCTTGGGGCGCGGGGCTCTCCGCTGCCTCGGCCTGCCTGGCGCCGGGCGCCCCTCCCTGTGGCGGGCTCTGGAGACTAGGCCGAGAGGCCGCACGCCTTCCCAGACCGGCTCCCCCGTTGCCGGAGCGGCGTCTGTGACCAGCTCCTTCCAGGGGAGCAGCCAGGCCCGGGGCTGCCTCTGCGGGCGAAGGGCTGTGGAGAGCGCTGCTTCCGAGCAGGGACTGAGCTAACCCGCAGAGCTAGGCGTCCCTGGCCATGGCCAGATCTGGCCTCTCCTTTCTCCCGCGGGTGCGCTTGGGGTGAAAACCATCCCCCGCGCGGCGCTGAGGGCACAGCTCCCTTGACTGCACCAGGCCAGGGTTTTCCCCAGGCCTTCTGTGGCCCTCGGCCCGGCAGTGGGGAGAGGGCACTGCTGAGGTGGCCGGCGGGGGCCCGGTTCAGCACAGCCCCCTGGCTCAGCCCCCCCGGGGGAAGCGCCAGGCTGGAGTGAGACCGTGCTGAGCGGTTTTCAGGGGGTGAGCGATCGAGGGGGGTTCGGGGGAAGGGTGTCGGGCCGAGGTCACTTCTGAAGGGCCTAACGGGACTCTGGGGGGGTGCCGGGAATGAAGAGGCCGGGCCTGGGGCGGTGGGGAGGGGGTGCGTCAGGAGAGCAGTCCCCACAGTGCGCTGAGAGGGACGGGGCTGCTCCCGACTCGGAGCGTGAAGCCGCTCCCTCCTGGGCATCCTCCCGTCTGCTCCCGCAGCTGGTGGGGAGGGGGAAGCGTCCGGCTCCCACAGCTACGGGCAGCTGGCTCTCCCCAAGGGCCTGCGCTCCTCCCTGGTGGCCAGCTCGGAGCTGGGCTAGGGGGGCACGTCGGGGAGCCTGCTGGCTCAGGGTCAGAGGCCGCAGTGGTTACGTGCTGGCCATGCATGGGCAGAGACTTGGGGTATCCATCGGCACAGGGAGCTGGCTCCGGGCCGTCCCTGGCGCTCCGGGCCGGGGGACTGGCCGAGCGGGGTCAGAGTAGCCAGGCGGCCAAACAGGGTTCGGGAGGCGCTGGTCAGAGCCAGCCTCTGTCCTTCTGCGCGGCACCTCTGAGCCGGGATGGGAACACATGGGAAAGGGCATCTCCCAGCCCCGTGCTGTAGGTCCCTGCGATCCAGCGCTAGCTGAAAACGGGACAGCAGGGCCTCCTTCTTTGCCCCGAGGGCGAGGGATTGGGTAGGTCCTACAGGAATAGGTCTCTCTCATCGCGGCTGCCTCAGATTCTGGGGTCTGAGCCGTAACGTTGGAGGTGCCTTTCTGGTACAGACCAGCTCACAGGGACGCCCTCCCCAGTCGGCGCCGGGGCCGTGCAGGCTGAGGGGAGACACGTGTGTCTCCTTTCCCGCCACGGTCACTCCAGGGGCAAGGGGTGCAGCGTTTTGGGGGCAGGAGGAGGGCTCCGTAAAGGGGGCTACAGGCAGGGGGAAGGAGAGCAGCCATCCGCCAGTCCGGTCTGTGGGAAGGTGACGCTTCCTGTTGGCACGGCGAGATCCTAGCTGAGGGCCCGGCCCTGTGGCGCCGGGTGCTGTACAAACTCACGAGACAGTCCTTGCTCCGAAGAGCTTTCAGCTCAAATGCCAGGCCAAGGGCGGAGGAGGTGGAGGAGACGCCTCCCCCTCCTCCCCCGGGCTCCGGCCGATCCTCCTCTCTCTCTCTCTTTCCAGTCGTTCACCTCGTGCTGCATCGGCTCCGCCGGCCACCGGACGACGACCACCTCCACGGCCTACCCCCCGCCTTGCCACTCGCCGGAGCAGGCCTTCCCCTCCCACCCCGCCCTCAGCCGCTCCCAGTCCTTCCCTGCCTCCTTGGCCACGCACTCCTGGACTCCCGGGGCCGCCCAGCCCCCCCGGGAAGGCCAGGTGTCTACGACGGTGGCGGGGAGCCAGGACACGGAGTGGGGGACCCCCACCTCCCTCGAAGGGCATCTGGGGTCGGTGTCCATATTCTGCGAAGCCCTCCAGCCGGCTCAGGTCAAAGCTCTTTTCTCCTCAGGTAGGGTGAGGATCTCCATGGGAGACTGTTGTCCCGGTGCGGGGGGCTATTCCGGGGGGGGCAGGAGGGATCGCTGAGCCCCCACCCCATGGAGGTCAGAGCTGTCTGACCCGGGCGGCTGCCGGCTGCTTTCCAGCGGGGAGGGATTTCGTTCTTGGAAATGGCACCAGCCAAACCACCAGTGGGGTCCAGAGCGCGCTGAGGAATTCGGAGGAGCTGCCTCCCCCGCCCAGCCGCTGGGGGTCAAGGGGTGTTCTCTCCCCCCCCCCCCCCCCCCCGGCAGGGAGGGAGAAGGTTGTTCTCCTCATGGGGAGCAGACCAGGGATGGCCCGTCGGTCACTAACCCTGCCTCCCCGCAGGACCAAACGTTACCTCACCCCTCAAGCCGGAAGGCGACTTCCTGGAGCTCAGCAGCAAACTGCTGCTCCACTACACGCCTCAGGTAAGCAGAGACCTTCCCAGGCACCCCTGCCGTCCCGTTTCCCATCCCCGCCCCCGAGCAGCACCTCCCCCATCCCGTCACCACCTCCCCCGTCCCGGCACCACCTCCCCTGGCCTGGCATCACCACCCCCGGCCCTCCCGGGCACCACCCCCCCGTCCCGTCCCGTCCCGTCACCACCTCCCCTGGGCTGGCACCACCACCCCCAGCCCCCGCGGGCACCACCTCCCCCATCCCGTCCCGTCCCCATCTCCCCTGGCCTGGCATCACCACCCCCGGCCCTCCCGGGCACCACCTCCCCCATCCCGTCCCGTCACCATCTCCCCTGGGCTGGCACCACCACCCCCGGCCCCCCAGGGCACCACCTCTCCCATCCCGTCCCGTCACCATCTCCCCTGGCCTGGCACCACCACCCCCGGCCCTCCCGGGCACCACCTCCCCCATCCCGTCCCGTCATCACCTCCCCTGGGCTGGCACCATCACCCCTGGCCCCCCTGGGCACCACCTCCCCCATCCCGTCACCACCTCTCCTGGCCTGGCACCACCATCCCCGGCCCGGCCCCCCCGGGCACCACCTTCCCCATCCCGTCCTGTCACCACCTCCCCTTTAACTCGATCTCCGCAGCAGCCACTCAGGACCCCAGGAACGAGGAATACGCTGGCAGACGGGCGCCCCCGCGGGTGCTCGCGGGTGTGCCTGTGCTCCATGGCCCGGGTTCCAATCGAAACAGGCCAGGGGAAGTGGTCACTCTCATGTTCCATGGGCTCGGAGCAGTCAAGTAAATTGACCCAGGCCGTGCAGAAAGTGTGTAGCAGAGCTGAGGAGGGATTCCCAGGGATTCTGGAGTCCCAGCCCAAACCTGAAGGCCACTTATTTCGCTGTGTGTCTGGCTGTCTAGGACAGTGGCATGTGTGTGTGTGTGTGTGTGTGTGTGTGTGTGTGTCTAGCTGTCTAGGACAGTGGCGTGTGTGTGTGTGTGTGTGTGTAGCTGTCTAGGACAGTGGCATGCATGTGTGTGTGTGTCTGGCTATCTAGGACAGTGGGGTGGGTGTGTGTGAGTGTGTTTGTGTGTCAGGCTGTCTAGGACAGTTGGCATGCATGCGTGTGTGTGTCTGGCTATCTAGGACAGTGGCGTGTGTGTGTGTGTGTGTGTGAGTGTGTTTGTGTGTCTAGCTGTCTAGGACAGTGGCGTGCATGCCTGTGTGTGTCTGGCTATCTAGGACAGTGGCGTGTGTGTGTGTGTGTGTGTGTAGCTGTCTAGGACAGTGGCATGCATGTGTGTGTGTGTCTGGCTATCTAGGACAGTGGCGTGTGTGTGTGTGTGTGTGTGAGTGTGTTTGTGTGTCTAGCTGTCTAGGACAGTGGCGTTCATGCCTGTGTGTGTCTGGCTATCTAGGACAGTGGCGTGTGTGTGTGTGTGTGTGTGTGTGTGTGTGTGTGTGTGTGAGGCTGTCTAGGACAGTTGGCGTACGTGTGTGTGTGTCTGGCTATCTAGGACAGTGGCGTGTGTGTGTGTTTGTGTGTGTGTGTAGCTGTCTAGGACAGTGGCTCATGCTGTGTGTGTGTGTGTGTGTGTGTGTGTGTGTGTGTGTGTGTGTGTGTGTGTGTGTGTGTGGAACCTGTGGGCATAGCCCATCGTGTGTTCCAAACCCCTGTCCTTTGCTTGCGCCCTTGTAGGCCTGTAAAAATAACATCTGCCTGGACCTGTCTCCCAACCATTGTTTCGACGGGAGGCTGACGGGACACCAAGTGGTGAACTGGGACGTAAAGGTGCGGTTCCGCCTCGCGCTTCCCCGGCTCTCGGACGCGGCAGGCGCCCAGCCGACGAGATTGGGGCTCAGTGGGAAACGGCTTCTCGGTCACCCGAGGCCGCCGAGGCGCCGCTCTGTTCACGCCTGCTTTACCCTCGGGTGCCCCTTAGAGGCCCCCGCCCCCGCTTGGTTATCGCTCGGCGTCTCTGCACCCCCAACCCCTCCAGCTCCCAGACCGGTCGCCTGGCTCCTCGCCAAGCCCTCTCCCGCCCCCCGAGCCCTGCGTCCCAGGCTCCCGTCTCGGGAGTGCCAAGCGCTGGCAGGCGTGTGCTGGGCGGCAGGCCCGTGAGACCGTCTCGCCGCCCAGGGCCCGGCCGCGGTCTTGCGGAGCGACTCGCCCGGTGCGGAGCCAGGGCTGCCGTCCGCCGGCTGGTTTCGACTCACCTGCCCGGAGGAGGCGGAGACCCGTTGCTTCCGTTGGCCCCGGGTGCGAGTGCCGCCATGGCTGGTAGCATTAAGTGGGGGTCGGTGAGGAGGAAGCAGGCACAGCCGCTGAGCCAGGCACACAGGCGGGTTTTTGCACCGCTAAGCCCTGGTACCCAGGGCGGCTGTTTCCCCAGCTGCCTGTTGGGCTGCACCGCCGGCGGCTGGCTGTGGGCCTGGGCTGAGCAGCCTTGTTCTGTAGGGTCGCTTTGAGTGTCGCTTGCGCTGCGACTTATCCGAGCGCCGCCTTCTCGGCGGTGGCCCCGTCCTGCTGCCCAGTGGATCAGCCAGGGCCCTGTCTCTTTCTCCTCCCATAGGACGTGGTGAACTGTGTGGGTGGCATGGGGGTGCTCCTCCCGTTGCTGGACCAAGTGGCGGGCGAGAAGAAGGAATCGGAGGACAGCCAAGAAACCCACGACCTGGTGGGGCCCGAACTGACGTCCTCGCGGAACCGCCAAGGCATGCTCATCCCGCTGGGCAAGTCCTCGGGTGAGCACCGCGGGGGCCGTGGCGGGAGGGGGGCCCCTCCATGTCCCTGAACTGGCTGTGGGCCTGTGCCTGGGCAGCCAGCCCCCCGCCGCCCTCGGCCGTACGCCCTGGTCCCGGGCTGACCCGTCTCGTCCCCTCCCGCAGAGAGCAGGCTGGAGAGGAACGCCGTGGCTGCCTTTCTGCTGCTGGTCAAGAACTTTATCCGGCATCACCCCGTGAACCAGGAGAGCCTGGTGCAGTGCCACGGGCCGGCCATTATCGGAGCTCTGCTGCAAAAGGTGAGTCTCCAAAGCCACCGGGCGCGCGGGGCAGCTGAACCGGGCGGGGCCGAGCCCGGGGCGTGGCGCTGGGAGGCTTCTCAGCAGCACCCGGGATGTTTTTGAGGGGAAAAGGCAACAGGACAAGCAGCATATGCAGCTCCACACACGCTATGGGTACGTCTACACTAGCTCGTTAGTTCGAGCTAGCTCGTTAGTTCGAGCTAGCTCGTTAGTTCGAGCTAGCTCGTTAGTTCGAGCTAGCTCGTTAGTTCGAGCTAGCTCGTTAGTTCGAGCTAGGTAGGCAAATGAGGGCAACCGGAGTTGCAAATGAAGCCCAGGATTTAAATATCCCGGGCTTCATTTGCATCTTCCCGGGCACCGCCATTTTTAAATCCCCCTTAGTCCGAACTCCGTGCCCGCTACACGTGGCACGGAGTAGGTAGTTCGAATTAGGATCTCTAATTCGAACTACCGGTACACCTCGTTCCACCTCAGAGACGCGCGCACACACGCACAGAGAGACACACACACAGAGACGCTCACATACAGAGGTGCACATGTGCACACACAGACACACATGCGCGCGTGCACAGACGCGCGCACACACAAACACACACAAACACAGACGCACACACAGAAGTGCACGCATACACGCACACACAGAGACGCAGTGACACACACACAGATGTACACACAGAGACTCACGCACGCACACCGACGGGCATACACACGCATGGACACACAGAGACGTGCGCGCGCACACACACACACACACTGAGAGACGCACACACACAGAGAGGCGCACGCGCGCACACACACACACAGACGCGCACACACACATTGGTCCCGCAGATGGTGCGTGGTTACCAGTCTCTCGTGGCTCACGTCCGTCTTACTGGCTTTGAGGCTTCTCCGAGGCCTGGCTTGCAGGACCGGACCCAGAGTCTAATGGCAAAAACCCCCCGTTTGACGCATGCAAGGTCCCGTTGGAGCGGATGGGTACGGCTGTGTCATGCTGCCGCCCTTCGTTCTACAAAGATGCTAATCTCCAGGTGTCCCACGGTTATCTCTGATGGTTGCTGTCAGGCGTCCCATTGGCGTCTCTTGCTTGTCTCCCACGCTCGGGGGTCCGCCGGGCTCGTCGGGTCTGCACATTTAATTCAGCCGCGGGCACAGTGGGTGTTCCTGCTTATCTTCCTGCTCACCCACCGCCCCCGCTGCCCCCCCCCCCCAATTCTGCGGAAAGTCTCAGGCCAGGCCGGCGTGGAGCCGGGACTGCGCAGGCACGAAGGGACTCACAAGAAGCCAGCCTGGTTTGCGATGTGGCCGCGAGAAGCCGCTTCGTTGGTCGTGCTGACGGGACGGGGGGGCCGTTAGCTGAGGTTGCCTGATCAGGACAGACGGGGTGAAAGAGCAGCCCGCAGGATTTAGAAGCAGGTCGCTCTTGTCCCAGGGCTAAAATGCACATCTCGGCCACAGCCCGTGGGGTGTTGAAGCCAGCGGGCCACGTCCCAGCCAGGATGCGTGGGACGCCAGGCGGTGCTGGAGGGAGGAGCAGACGCGGGAGCATACGGCTGGCTTGGTCTCCGAGCGGCAGGCCTGCTGCGACCTGCCACGCACCCCTTGGGTGTCTGCGGGAGGGCTGGGTTCCTTTGCCGTGGGTCACGTGACCCGTAGGGCCCAGGATGCCTTGCGGCGGCCGCCCGCCCAGCTCCGGTTGCTTTGCGCACGCAGGTCTCCAGCCTCCTGATGGACATGAACGTGCTGATGGCCTCGCAGATCCTCATGGAGCAAGTGGCGGCCGAGGGCCAGATCTTCCTGCTGCACCTCCTCTACCAGCACCTGCTCTTCGACTTCCGCATCTGGAGCAAGAGCGACTTTGCCGTCCGGCTGGGTGAGCACCACGCGCCCTGGGAGCTGGCTTCCTGGGGAGGGAGGGGGTGCCGGGGCGTGGGCCGGGACCGGCTGCCTCCCGGCGAGGCTTCGTTCGGCCGAGAGCCCCGGCCGCCTGGGCTCACCGAATACGGGCACTTCGTTAACCGGCTCCCTCCCCGCCGGCAGGTCACATCCAGTATCTGTCCAGCACCATCAAGGACCACAAGCAGAGGATCCACAAGAAATACGGGGTGCAGTACGTCCTGGACTCCATTCGCACCTATTACGGGTGAGCTAATGGGGCAGCGACCGGCTCCTTGGCACCCGGCAGTCAGAGGAGCTGTTCTCTGGGCCCCGCACGCTTCCATTGCTTTCTCCTCTGCCGGGGGCTTCCGCAAGCTGGGGGAGGCTGCTAGGATGCAAGCCGCTTGGGCATTGGGGAAATCCCCACTTTAGGGGGGCTAGTCCGTGGTCCTGACCTCCCCTGCACCAGAACCCTGAGGGCCCCTCCCCCATGGCTGGAAGAGCCCGGCCTACCCCCCCAAAAACCTATCACTCTCCTGGGAGGGGCTACGGCATGGGTTAGGAGAGGTTTACCCCCCCGCCCCCAAGTCTTCGGCCACCCACCGCCAGTGTTCCTGGTAAGCCGGGGATTTAAATGCCCAACTGATTAGCTGAGCACGCACTGTGCCCACGGCCGGCAGCGTGCATTTCTGCTGCTGGTGCGCATTCCCACGTGCCTTGGTGCACGTCACAAAAATTATTCTGCACACGGCTGGAAACCGTTAGAGGAGACATTGCCCACCGCCCACGGCAGATGTTCTGTGGCTGCTCCTTGGGGCTGGAGGAGAACGAACTCTCTGGCAAGAACGCTTTGCCCCGTTCCTGCCGCTTCTGCTCCTGCTTTCGGGTCCCCCGTCCCCAGCGTGCGCCGTTAGATTCGCACTCCATCCCCTTCCGTGGGTCACCCCTGGCTGTGGATTCCTGCCGCCCCAGAGTGCCTGTCACACACGCCCCGCTAGGCAAGGCGGCTCCAGCCTGGGACTGGAGGGGGCGGGGGCAGGCGTGTGTGTGGTGTCAAGTCCCTGCCTGTCCCACGCAGCGCACAGAAGGAGACGCCGCTTCCCACGGACAACGTGAAGACCGTGCAGATGTCCCTGTTCAGCCTGGTGAAGGATTTCCTCTGCCGCAGCTTCTCCGCCGAAGAGATGCAAAGTGCCTTCAACTACCTGGCTGGGGTGCAGGAGGAAAACCAGGTGTGTGGGGCGGGAGAGCCACAGGGGGCAGCGCCGCTTGGTTACAGTGCAGGATTGGAGCTCGGGAGCACCGTTCGTTGCCTGCCTCGGCTGCAGAGCCTCTCTGGGCCTCAGTTTCCCATCTTGGAAAGGGAAGCGATCCTGCCGTCACCCTGCCTGTTCCGGCAGCAAGCGCTCTTGGTGGGGCTCTTGCCATGGGGCTGTGCAGCCCCACGGGGCCCGGCTCTGGGCACGACCGTGGAACAAAGAAGGCGCCGTCAGCGAGACTGCAGGGAGGCGGCGAGCTCTCCCGGAGGCGTGAAGAACAGAGGCCAGGGCCTTGCCTCGAGGAGTGGCTCTTCCAGGGTCGAGCTGGAATCCGGCTGAAGTCAGTGGGGAGGGCTCTGTATATGTCTTTGGGGGGACGCGGTCCAGCCCTGCACCCCGGAGCCTGGAAGCCAGCCTGTGCCCTTTGTGATGGGGCAAAGGGCGGCTTCTCGCCAGCTCGCGCACCTGCAGCTGGGCTGGGCCAGGGTAAAACGCTGTGCACCCGGCAACAATCTGCCAGGCACGGGGTGCCCTGGAAGCTGACTGGCTGTTCTAGCCGGCCCGCGAGTGTGCGGCAAACAGGGCAGGAATCTCCAGCGCGCTCGCCCGCCGCGCGCTACCGATTGTGCGCACGGATCTGCTGCGCTTTGCAAAGAGGCCTGGGCACGCGACAGCAAGTCCCTGAGCTCAGTTAGATGCGGCAAGGGGGTGCACTGTAGAGTCACCCCCCCGCTTATGTTAACACCCCCCCCCCCCCGGCGGGCTGGTGCCGGAGCTGCTTTTCCAAGCACGTGGCTCCTCCAGCAGCGCCGTGACACAGACTGTCCCATGGAATCCCTGCCCGTCGCGAGAGCCCTAGCCGTGCCGAAGCTGGGGGGTGGGTGGTTGTGGTCTGGGGGGCTCGGGGCCCCGGTGTGACGGCCTGCCCGTGCAATTGCAGGTGTGCGGGATGCTGGAGGTGGTGCACAGCCTGCTGAAGGGGTCCCCCTCGCAGGAGCAGCTCTACACCTTCCTGTTTGAGTCGGGGAGCGTGGAGGTGCTCTTCTCGCTGCTCGTCCAGAGGAAGTTCTCGGACGACGTGCGGGAGAGAGTCTTCAAGGTGAGACCCGCGTCTTCCCGCCCTCCCCGGAGCCTGGGGCTGGCGGAGGCCTCTGGCCCCGCCCCCGGCGCCCGCCCAGCCTAGCGCCGCCGCTCTCCCGCCCGCAGGTGCTGTACAAGATGCTGAAGTACGAGAAGGCGCCCGAGCGCAGCAAGCACCGCCTGAAGCTGAAGGACGTGGGCTACCAAGGGCTCATCGCGTACCTGGGCGACATCCCCGTCTCCATGCTGCTCTTCCGCTGCCTCCTGGAGCAGGTCCTCGGCTCGGGTACGGCGAGGGCGGCGAGGGGCGGGCGAGAGGCTGGGGCGTGGCGAGCTGGGCTCAGCCCGGGAGCTGGGCGGGGGCCCGGGGAGGTCGTCGCGCCGCGTCCCACATCTTCTCCCTTCTCGCCCCGCAGACTCTCCGAGCTACAAGGACCTGATGGCCGTGGTGTACCTGTCCCACCGGGCGGAGCTGGCCGTCCGCCTGGACACCTGCCGCAAGGTAGGAGCCCTCGGGCGCTCGCGGAGCCGTGGCGCCTGCCGAGTAACGCCCCGCCTGCCCAGCCCCACGCGGGCTCAGGCCCGGGCCTGGGGCATCGTCCTGCAGGGCCCCAGAGCTTCTCCCTCGGCTGGTTCTGTCAGCACCCAGGCCCCTGGCACCGGAAGCTGTTGTCCTCAGAAGGCGGCTGGAGATTTTCAGGAGCTGGCGCTCACCCGCTGCCCCGTGGGACGCCGACTGGCCCTGCGGCCCGTCCCCCTCGGTCAGGGCTGGGCCGTATCAGCGGGGCCATGGGCTGAGCCTCACTCCCTAGACAGGTGCCGGCAGGCTCCAGGGCCGAGTGCAGACCGAGTGCAGTCACAGCCAGGCCGACGGGGTCCCTCGCTCCCTCCGTGGCTGGGTCCTGGCCCGCGGGGCTTAGACCCCAGCGCCCTCCCGGGAGTGGAGCAGGGAGCGACGCTGATTAGCGGGGGCTGCAGCCGCACGGGAGGGCAGCTGGCCCGGGGAGCCGGGATCGGGAGCGCCCGGAGGAGCTGGCCGAGATCCGGCTCAGCCCGAGCAAAGCTCCTCGACCCCCGGAGCGTCAGCTGCCCGCAGACCTGGGCGTGGGAAGGGGGCGGGCCCATGGGTGTTGTGGGGAGGGGCCATAGCAGGCCCTAGGAAGTGAATGGGAGACCCTTGCTGCTGGTAGTGGGGCTGCCCTGGCCTTTGGGTGACCCCCCCCATAGCACACGTGGGACCCCCGAGGAAGCCCCCTCCACCCCACGGTGCTGCTGCATTGAGGGCCACGGGAAGCACCTGCAGACCGGGGGCCTTTGTGGGCCCCGCCTTGCCCGGGCCTCTGGGACAGCTGGGGAACGGGGCAGGGGGGCGTCTGCTCGGCCGTGCCGGGCGCTGGTCCTGACGGGCCCCGTTCCCTCCTCGCCCCTCCCAGCTCTTCCACCTGATCTACTCCCAGCACGACGTGGTGAGGCAGCTGGCCAGGCTGGCCGGCTGGCAGGACACGCTCACCAAGCTCTACGTCAAGGAGTCCTACGAGTCCCGGCAGCACAGCCTCAGCCTGGTGCTCTCGGAGCGGGCGGGCCGGGCGCCGGGCCCGGAGGCCGGAAGGGAGCCGCCGGACTGCGCCAGCCCTGCCCCGGCCGACCTCCAGGACCTGGACGTCTTCCTGCCGACGGGCTTCGAGGCCTCGGACCACGAGTTTTCCGAGGGCTTCTCGGACCACTCCATCTCCCCGCCCGGCGGCGCCCGGCCCTTCTGCGCCTACCACTTCCAGTCCTTCGACTCCTTGGACCACGCCAGCCACTCCTCGTCCTCCAACGCCACCGAGGGCCCCTCCGGCGAGGGCCTCCCGTTCGACAGCGTCTACCACCCGCTCTCGCCCTTCTGCCTCTCGCCCTTCGACCTCGGCCTCGACCTGGCCAGCACCGGCTCCGCCGCCACGGCCGAGAGCGGCAACCAGACGCCGGGCAGCGTGCCGGGCACCCCGTCCCCCCTGGAGTACTTCAAACCCTTCCCGGGCCCACGGGCCCGCAAGAGCTCCAGCCTCTCCAACGTCCTGGACGAGAGCAGCTACCAGGACACGCTGCCCAGCGACGACGTCTCCAATACCAGTAACCCCCAGGTAGGCTGCCGCCGCCCCCCGAGGGCTGGCCACGGAGCCGCCGCCCCCCGAGGGCTGGCCACGGAGCCTCCGCCCCCCGAGGGCTGGCCACGGAGCCGCCGCCCCCCCGAGGGCTGGCCACGGAGCCGCCGCCCCCCCAAGGGATGGCCACAGAGCCGCCGCCCCCCCCGAGGGCTGGCCACGGAGCCTCCGCCCCCCGAGGGCTGGCCACGGAGCCGCCGCCCCCCCGAGGGCTGGCCACGGAGCCGCCGCCCCCCGAGGGCTGGCCACGGAGCCGCCGCCCCCCCGAGGGCGGGCCACGGAGCCGCCGCCCCCCCCCGAGGGCTGGCCACGGAGCCGCCGCCCCCCCCGAGGGCTGGCCACGGTGCTGCCGCCCCCCCCGAGGGCTGGCCACGGTGCTGCCGCCCCCCCCGAGGGCTGGCCACGGAGCCGCCGCCCCCCCGAGGGCTGGCCATGGAGCCGCCGCCCCCCCCGAGGGCTGGCCATGGAGCCGCCGCCCCCCCCGAGGGCTGGCCACGGAGCCGCCGCCCCCCCCGAGGGCTGGCCACGGAGCCGCCTTCCTGCTGGGGCCCCGGGGGAGTCCGGCAGGCGGGGCTGAGTCATGGGGCCGCCCTCTGCAAGAGGAGGGGTTTGTGTCCATCCCGGTCTTGGGGGCGCCCTCTTCCCGCCAACACTGGCACGTGCCAACCCCACGTGTCCCCCTGCCGTGTCCTGCCCCTGTGCAGGCTCAGCTTTATGGGGCCCCATGCGACCCACAGAATCGCTATTCGTGGTTCTGCATCTTGGTGGGTCTCCTGTCGCAGGGTGGGAGTAGCAGGGGCAGGGAAACACCAGCGCAGGGGCCGAGAGCCACGGGGGAAACACCAGCGCGGGGACCGGGAGCCACGGGGGAAACACCAGCGCGGGGGCCGGGAGCCACGGGGGAAACACCAGCGCGGGGGCCGGGAGCCACGGGGAGAAACACCAGCGCGGGGGCCGGGAGCCACGGGGGGAAACACCAGCGCGGGGGCCGGGAGCCACGGGGGAAACACCAGCGCGGGGGCCGGGAGCCACGGGGGAAACACCAGCGCGGGGGCCGGGAGCCACGGGGGAAACACCAGCGCGGGAGCCGGGAGCCACGGGGGAAACACCAGCGCGGGGGCCGAGAGCCACGGGGGAAACACCAGCGCGGGGGCCGAGAGCCACGGGGGAAACACCAGCGCGGGGGCCGAGAGCCACGGGGGAAACACCAGCGCGGGGGCCGGGAGCCACGGGGGAAACACCAGCGCGGGAGCCGGGAGCCACGGGGGAAACACCAGCGCGGGGGCCGGGAGCCACGGGGGAAACACCAGCGCGGGGGCCGAGAGCCACGGGGGAAACACCAGCGCGGGGGCCGAGAGCCACGGGGGAAACACCAGCGCGGGGGCCGAGAGCCACGGGGGAAACACCAGCGCGGGGGCCGAGAGCCACGGGGGAAACACCAGCGCGGGGGCCGAGAGCCACGGGGGAAACACCAGCACGGGAGCCGCGAGCCACGGGGGAAACACCAGCGCGGGGGCCGAGAGCCACGGGGGAAACACCAGCACGGGAGCCGGGAGCCACGGGGGAAACACCAGCGCGGGGGCTGAGAGCCACGGGGGGAAACACCAGCCGGGGGCCCTGGGGGAAACACCAGCGCGGGGGCTGAGAGCCACGGGGGAAACACCAGCACAGGAGCCGGGAGCCACGGGGGAAACACCAGCGCGGGGGCTGAGAGCCACGGGGGAAACACCAGCACGGGAGCCGGGAGCCACGGGGGAAACACCAGCGCGGGGGCTGAGAGCCACGGGGGAAACACCAGCACGGGAGCCGGGAGCCACGGGGGAAACACCAGCGCGGGGGCTGAGAGCCACGGGGGGAAACACCAGCCGGGGGCCCTGGGGGAAACACCAGCGCGGGGGCTGAGAGCCACGGGGGAAACACCAGCACAGGAGCCGGGAGCCACGGGGGAAACACCAGCACGGGGGCCGAGAGCCACGGGGGAAACACCAGCGCGGGGGCTGAGAGCCACGGGGGAAACACCAGCGCTGGGGCTGAGAGCCACGGGGGAAACACCAGCACAGGAGCCGGGAGCCACGGGGGAAACACCAGCGCAGGGACCGGGAGCCACGGGGGGAAACACCAGCGCGGGGGCCGGGAGCCACGGGGGGAAACACCAGCGCGGGGGCCGGGAGCCACGGGGGGAAACACCAGCGCGGGGGCCGAGAGCCACGGGGGAAACACCAGCGCGGGGGCCGAGAGCCACGGGGGAAACACCAGCACGGGAGCCATGGAGGAAATGCCAGCACGGGGGCCCTGGGGGAAACACCAGCCTGGGGGCTGGGAGCCCTGGCTCCCAGTATTTACTAATTTCTCCATTTGTGGTGGATGCGTCCCCCCTCCCCCACTCAGCCCTTGCTGTGAATCGTATCCCAGCCCCGCGTGCAAACAGGGCGCGGCGGCGAGGCAGGGAGACGGGGCTCTTGGCTCTGTGCGGGGAGACCTGCCCAAAGCTGTGTCTGGTGCCCGGCCGTTAACTGCGGGTCTTAGGCGCCCGGCGCCCAGCTCACACACGTCTCCTCGCGGGCTCCCCGCCCATGCCTTTCCCTGCGTGACGCAGGCCGGACACGGTGCTCTTCGGTCTCTACAGAGCTCACGGGACCCACAGGATCCCTGAGACCCATTTGTCCCCTGCTGCCCTCTGCCACTTGGCAGCCAGACGTCCCTGGTCATGGCTCTCGGTGCCGGCACTCCATCCCCGGATGCCCCATTCTGACCGGGTCCCAGCAGGGCAGGGGTGTCCCCCAGGGGGCGCCATGCCCACCCTCAGCTCTGGGAGGAGCAGGCGGGGAGCTGAGCCGGCGGGGGGAACAGCTGATAGCCTGTGCTTTGCTGCCCGCCTCCCCCAGCAAACCCCGGAGGAGGAGCTGTGCAACCTGCTCACCAACATCATCTTCTCGGTGACCTGGCGCGGGGTGGAGGGCTGGGACGACGCGGCCTGGAAGGAGCGCGGGCAGGTCTTCTCCGTCCTCACCAAGCTGGGCACGGCCTGTGAGCTGGTGCGCCCGCCCGACGAGATCAAGCGCAGGTGAGTGCCACCGGGCTCCCGACGGGGACCCCCCGGGGCAGGGGGCTGGAGGTGGAGAAATAGGGTCAGAATCAGCCCCAGTTAGGCCAGGGGGCCCGCGCCCCTGAGCTGTGGGTTCCTGGCGTGTTGCCGTGGGGCTAAGATGGCCTCTCGCTTGGGGGCTCACTGGTTCATTTCACCTCTTCTGGGCCAGGCTCCTGCCCTGAACCCTTTCTCTTCCCCTGTCGCATCTTGGTGGGCCGGGGCTCGGGAACGTGGCCCTTTGGGAACGGTGGTCAGAGAGCCAGCGCCCCCCAGAGAGCCCCCTGCTAGTCCAGCCCTGCGCCCCACACCCAGCTCGGCCCGTGCCCCTCGCTCCCGGCCCTGCGCCCCACACGCAGCCCGGCCCGTGCCCCTCGCTCCCGGCCCTGCGCCCCACACCCAGCCCGGCCCGTGCCCCTCGCTCCCGGCCCTTGCTGTCTCAGCCCTGCGCCCCCACACTAAGCTGGCCCCAGGCCTCTTGCTCCAGACTCAGCCTCCTGCTCATACCAACCCAGACCTCCTGCTTCCCCTCCTGGCCCGGCCGATATCCCTCGCCCCATCCTGGCCCGGAGCTCCCCCTCTCTCCTGGCCGGCCCTTTCTGTGCCCGGCTCGGGCTCCTCGTGTGTCCCATGAGTGGGGCCCGTTTCATGATGTCCCCACACACCGCGTGGCCACCCGGCCATGGACTTGACCTTGGGCCTCCGTGGAGGGGAAAAGCCGCCAGCAGCAAGGAGCGAACCCGTCTGTTCACGAGCGTCTCGTGGCAAATATCAGAGCCCCGGCCGGGGGGCTGCAGAACATGGGGCCCCGAGACGCTCCCTGGGGGGCTGGTGCTTGGCAGAGAAACTGCCTCTCAGGCACCTGCTGGCCTGGGACTCAACATGTGGGGAGCTTCACTTCCCACCTCTGCCACCGCTTGCCTGTGGGGTCCTGGGCACATCCCTTAGCCTCCCCATGCCTCAGTTTCCCCTCTGTAACATGGGGATGACAACACCGTCCTGCCTTGCAGCAGGGTGGAGGATTTTGAGGCTCTCGGTTGCTGTATTCATGGGGGTCACGTGGGCCCCGGGAAGAGAGGTGGCATGACGGACACGCAGGTCAACGGACAGCTGTGTGCTCAGCGCCTGGGGGTGTCGGGAGCCCCCCTGCTCAGTGCGGCATCGGGGGGACGAGCGGGTTGTTCCTTGGAGCCGGCCGCCCCATCGGGCGCCTGCGCTTCCCCCCCAACTCCCCGTCCCTCTCCCGCAGCCTCCTGGAGATGATGCTGGAGTCGGCCTTCACCGACATCAAGGAGGCGGCTCCGGCCGCCCTGCCCAGCCTGGCGCAGAACGTGCTCAAGCTGCTGCGGCTCCTCCAGGATTTCCTCTTCTCCGAGGGACACAACAACCAGGCCCTGTGGAGCGAGAAGGTGCGGCCAGCCGGGCCCGAGGGTGCAGGGGCCTGTCGGTAGCGGGTGGCTCTCTCCCCTTGCTGCCGTTCACGGGGAGCCGGGGCATCGGCTGTGGGGTCCGTGCTTCCTGGGGGGGGGCTCTCCCACGAGCACCCCCGCCCGGTTCCCTCCCTGAGGCGGGGGAAGCATGGGGCGGGGGCAGGGCGGGCCCAAGGGTGCAGGGGCCTGTCGGTAGCGGGTGGCTCTCTCCCCTTGCTGCCGTTCACGGGGAGCCGGGGCATCGGCTGTGGGGTCCCTACTTCCCGGGGGGGGGGCTCTCCCACGAGCACCCCCGCCCGGTTCCCTCCCTGAGGCGGGGGAAGCATGGGGCGGGGGCAGGGCGGGCCCAAGGGTGCAGGGTGCAGGGTGCAGGGGCCCCGTTGGTAGCGGGTGGCTCTCTCCCCTTGCTGCCGTTCACGGGGAGCCGGGGCATCGGCTGTGGGGTCCCTGCTTCCTGGGGGGGGGGGCTCTCCCATGAGCGCCCCCGCCCGGTTCCCTCCCTGAGGTGGGGGAAGCATGGGGCGGGGGCAGGGAGGGCCCAAGGGTGCTGGGTGCAGGGGCCCCGTTGGTAGCGGGTGGCTCTCTCCCCTTGCTGCCGTTCACGGGGAGCCGGGGCATCGGCTGTGGGGTCCTTACTTCCTGGGGGGGGCTCTCCCACGAGCGCCCCCGCCCGGTTCCCTCCCTGAGGTGGGGGAAGCACAGGGCAGGCCCAAGGGTGCAGGGTGCTGGGTGCAGGGGCCCCGTTGGTAGTGGGTGGCTCTCTCCCCTTGCTGCCATTCACAGGGAGCCGGGGCATCGGCTGTGGGGTCCCTGCTTTGCAGGGGGGTGCTCTCCCACGAGCGCCCCCGCCCGGTTCCCTCCCTGAGGCAGGGGAGGGCCAAGGCCGCCCGTGCGGGGAGGGGTCACTCTGCCCTTGCTGTGGCTGCAGCTCTACGAGGGGGTGAACAGCCTGCTGGACAAGCTGGGCGTGTGGTACCACCTGGCCAACGGCACCTCCGACCTGAAGGAGATGGCGCAGATCGGCCTGCGCATCCTCATCGGGTACAGCGCGCTCGAGGAGGCGCAGGTGAGCCAGGCGACGGGGGCGCCCTGAGGGGAGGGGACGGGCTCTGAAGGGACGGGGGGAGGCTCTGGGGGCCCCAGAACCACAGTAGCTCCCCCCCATATTGGGACACCCCCCGGGGGGGTAACAGCCTCTCCCCTGCCCCCAGCTGCACTCGCTGGCCTACGTCAAGCTGCACAGCCTGCTGCAGACGGCCTCGGCCCCCACGGCGGAGGAGGCCTGCTACCTGCTGGGCAAGCTGGAGAGCCCCCTGAGCCGCGCCCTGCACCCCAAGTCGGAGGCCTTCTCCTGGCTGCTGCCCATCCTCCGCACGCTGCTGGACCAGTGCTACGCCAGCCTGCAGCTGCAGCGCCTCCTGCCCTCCCTGCCCCCCACCAACGGCAGCCCCACCTTCTACGAGGACTTCCAGCAATTCTGCACCAGCCCCGAGTGGCGGGCCTTCATCGAGAAGCACGTGGGTGCCCCGGGGCGGGGTGGGGAGCATGGGGCACCACTGCAGGGGGAGGGAGGGCTGATGAGTGGTTAGAGCTGGGGGGGAGGGTCAGGCGTGGGCTCAGTCCCCATCTCTGCGGGGGGCGGGGGCCGGCTCAGCTGTGTCCATGGAGTTGCTTTGTTTGACCACCCAGCCACGGATGCCAACAGCCAGGCCCCAAACCGGGATGTGGGGGGTAAATCCAGCTGAAACTCCATGCCACCGTGAGGGGCGGGGCGGAGAGAGAAAAGGGGTGGGGCTTAGCGTAGGGGGCGGGGCCTTGGACAATCA
This sequence comes from Pelodiscus sinensis, assembly GCF_052426305.1. NCBI lineage: Eukaryota > Metazoa > Chordata > Testudines > Trionychidae > Pelodiscus > Pelodiscus sinensis. Next base: position 258,256,352 of record NC_143053.1, read on the forward strand.
ATCAATCACTGCCACCCAAGTAGCGGCAGCTGGGAGCTGCAGCCACTTGGAAACCCTGGGCCCCTCCACAATTGGAATTGACGGGCGCTCGCTGCTCGCCTTGTGCTAAGGCAGCGCCCAGGAAGTGCACGTCGCCCGCCCGGCCGCCTCCGCCCCAGCCCCGGCCGCTCACGGGCTCGTCTCCGCGTGGCCTTGGCAGGTGCAGCCCGTGATGGCGCAGTTTGAAATCGACACCTTCGCCAAGAGCCACGACCTCATGTCCAATTTCTGGAACTCCTGCTACGACGCCCTGATGAGCAGCTCCCTGCGCAGAGAGCGGGAGAAAGAGGAGAGCAAGAGGAAGTTCCAGGTCTGTGCCACTGCTCTGCGGCCCCCTGTGGCCCGGGCCCGGCCCACAACGCCGCCGCTCGCACCCAGACGGCCCGGCCCACCGTCTCCCACAGCAACCCCCTGCGGCCCGGGCCCGGCCCACAACGCCGCCGCTCGCACCCGGACGGCCCGGCCCGCCGTCTCCCTCAGCAACCCCCTGCGGCCCGGGCCCGGCCCACAACGCCGCCGCTCGCACCCAGACGGCCCGGCCCACTGTCTCCCTCGGCAACCCCCTGCGGCCTGGGCCCGGCCCACAACGCCACCGCTCACACCCAGACGGCCCGGCCCACCGTCTCCCTCAGCAACCCCCTGCGGCCCGGGCCCGGCCCACAACGCCGCCGCTCACACCCAGACGGCCCGGCCCACCGTCTCCCTCAGCAACCCCCTGCGGCCTGGGCCCGGCCCACAACGCCGCCGCTAGCACCTGGACGGCCCGGCCCGTCGTCTCCCTCGGCAACCCCCTGCTGCCTGGGCCCGGCCCACAACGCCGCCGCTAGCACCTGGACGGCCCGGCCCGTCGTCTCCCTCGGCAACCCCTTGCGGCCCAGGCCCGGCCCACAACGCTGCCGCTCGCACCCGGACGGCCCGGCCCACCGTCTCCCTCGGCAACCCCCTGCGGCCCGGGCCCGGCCCACAACGCCGCCGCTCGCACCCGGACGGCCCAGCCCACCGTCTCCCTCGACAACCCCCAGCAGCCTCCTGCTGTAGCGTCTCCTCTTGGGGAGCCTGCTCGCCCTTCCCGACCCCCTTCCTGCCCCCCCAGCCCTGCCTCACTCTCTGCCCCCCGCCAGGAGCTGATCCTGGAGCCGGTGCTGAAGCGCTCCAAGCACGAGACCGTCCGGCACGCCACCGTCCTCAAGCAGCTCAACAACCACCATGGCGTGGTGCTCAAGCAGTGGAAGGCTCTGCGCCGCCTGCTGACCTCGCCGCGCTCCGCCTGGGCCGACCGGTCAGCACAGCGCCGCCTTCGGGCTGGGGGGCGGGTTCTGCCCAGAGCCCCCTGGGGCAGCCGGGGTGCGGCGGCCAGGCCCGTGAGGAATCCCACGCTGCGAGCTGAGCCTCGGTTCCCCCGGCTCCCGGGCTCAAAGCACGCTGGGGGCGAATGGGCCCCGATCCGGCGGGTCACGTGCTTTCGTATCCCGGCGGCAAGGGGGGCTCGCACGCCCAGGCATCCTGCGTGGGGGGCTGTTCTGTGGGTCGGGCTGCGTTCCCCCGGGCTGACTCCTGCTGCCCCCAGCTTTGGGGGTGCTTGGCGCTCGCTCACTCGTTCCCCCCACTCCCCAGGAACCCCCCAGAGATCCACTGGAAGCTGTCGAGTGCCGAGACCTACTCCAGAATGAGGCTGAAGCTGGTTCCCAACTACAGCTTCGACCGGCACTCGGAGGCTAGCGCCTTGCGGGACAACCTAGGTGAGCGGGGTGCGAGGCCGGGAGGGATACCCCTCGTGCCGGAGCCCCTGGCTGCCACGAGGCTGGAGCCTCCTCCGTCGGTATCCGGACAGGGTGCCGTGCGGGGGGACGGCGCCACTCCCAGCAGGCACGCCGCGGCCGGGCGGTGGGCCGGGGGGTTCAGACTCTGTCCGTTCCAGGCGCGGATCACTCGCACGGCCCCGCCGAGCCGCTGCCGCTGGCCGTGGCCAAGGAGGCGAAGGTGAGCGAGCTGGAGGACGACCAGCTGCCGGAGGAAGACCTGGAGTTCTTGGACAATCCGTGAGTCTCCTCGCCGGCCCGGGGCGGGGGTGAGCTCTGGTTGGCCGTGCCGGGGCAGGAATGGAGCACGCCCTGCAGCGGCCAGTCTCCGTGCTGGCCCGTCTCGGGGAGGGCTGCCTGGCCCGTTCGCTCCCTGGCTTTTCTGCTGGTGGCGTCACGGCCTCCAAACCGCCGTCGCCCCATGGCAGGCCCGGACCCGGAGCTGGGGAACCTGCAGCCGTTACGTTGTGAGCGGGAGGGGGGGCAGAGACCACGTTAGGCGCGCGGGGCCCGATCCTGTGTGGGGTCTCCGGGCCCTGGCACAGCGTCGCTCCAAGACAGGGGCGGGCACGTCACCAGGGTCGCAGGCTGGTCCCAGAAGGGGCAGGGCGTCGGCCGGAAGGGGCGGGTCCCTCTAGGCACCGCTTGTGGGGAGGGGAGACTCCATGCGCTCCCCTGTGGGGTGGAGGAGCACAGGAGGTCGCTCCCCTCTTCCCCCTGCCTGCCCCCGCCACGTGGCCCTCACTGGGGGAGGAGATTTCTCATGCTCCCCTCCCCCCGATTGGCCTGGGGGCAGGGAAGCACACGAGGTCTCTCCACCACCCCCCCAAGTTGTGCTGGGGGCGCTGCCCCCCCCGGACAGGCTGGCGCTCCTGGCGGGGGAGGCGCCGCGCTGCCGGGGCCGGTGTGGGCCGAGTGGCGGTGAGCGGCCCGCGGGTGCTAACGGATCCGCTGCCATGCGGCGTACGGCCCCGCGGCTCCTGCGCTCCGGCCAGCCTCCCGGGCAGGGGATGGAGGCGGTGGGCACCTGCTAACGCTCGGCCCCCTCCCCACCGCCGGCAGGGCGGAGCCCAAGGAGCAGAGCCAGCGGGAGAAGCTGGTGATCTCTGAGGACTGCGAGCTCATCACCATCGTGGCCGTGATCCAGGGCCGGCTGGAGGTCACCACGCAGCACGTCTACTTCTACGACGGCAGCAGCGAGAAGGAGGAGACCGAGGAAGGTTCGTGAGCTCTCGCGCACACGCACCGCCCCCTCCTCGGCCGCACCTCTCCCGCGGAAACCACCGCCCCCTCCTCGGCCGCACCTCTCCCGCCCCACAGAGTGCCCGCTGATCCCCCCGCCCGCACCTCTCCCGCTGCGCAGAGCACCGCCCCCTCCTCGGCCGCACCTCTCCCGCCCCGCAGAGCACCGCCCCCTCCTCGGCCGCACCTCTCCCGCGGAGAGCACCGCCCCCTCCTCAGCCGCACCTCTCCCGCGGAGAGCACCGCCCCCTCCTCGGCCGCACCTCTCCCGCGGAGAGCACCGCCCCCTCCTCGGCCGCACCTCTCCCGCGGAGAGCACTGCCCCCTCCTCGGCCGCACCTCTCCCGCCCCGCAGAGCTCCCGCTGATCCCCCCACCCGCACCTCTCCCGCCCCGCAGAGCTCCCGCTGAGACCACCGCCCCCTCCTCGGCCGCACCTCTCCCGCGGAGAGCACCGCCCCCTCCTCGGCCGCACCTCTCCCGCGGAGAGCACCGCCCCCCCCCCGCACCTCTCCCGCGGAGACCACCACCTCGGCCGCACCTCTCCCGCGGAGAGCACCACCCCCTCCTCGGCCGCACCTCTCCCGCCCCGCAGAGCTCCCCCTGAGACCACCGCCCCCTCCTCGGCCGCACCTCTCCCGCGGAGACCACCGCCTGCACCTCTCCCGCCCGCAGAGCTCCCACTGAGACCACCGTCCCCTCCCCCCCCCCTCAGCTGCACCTCTCCCGCCCCGCAGAGCTCCCGCTGATCCCCCCACCCGCACCTCTCCCGCCCCGCAGAGCTCCCGCTGATCCTCCCACCCCGCAGAGCTCCCGCTGATCCCCCCGCCCGCACCTCTCCCGCCTTGCAGAGACCACCGCCTGGACCTCTCCCACCCCGCAGAGCTCCCGCTGATCCCCCCGCCCGCACCTCTCCCGCCTCGCAGAGACCATCGCCTGCACCTCTCCCGCCCCGCAGAGCTCCCGCTAATCCCCCCGCCCGCACCTCTCCCATCGCACAGAGCTTCCACTGATCCCCACACCTCTCCCACCCCGTCTCACCCCCTCTGATTCCCCCCCCCCCCCCCCCCCCCCCCCCCCCCCCCGACCGCACCTCTCCAGCCCTCACCTCTCCCATGGCATCTCGCCCCCTCTGATCCCCACCGCCAACACCTCTCCCGCCCCACATAGCATCCACTGATCCCTCCACCCGCACCTCTCCCTCCCCATCTCACCCCTTCCGATGCCCCCTGCCCGCATCTCTCTTGATCCCTCTGATCCCCCCACCTGCATCTCTCCCGCCCTGTCTCGCACCCTCCGATCTGCCTGCCCGCACCTCTCCTGCCCCATCTTGCAGCCTCTGATCCCCCTGCTCTTCGGAGTACGCTAATCTCCTTGCTAGCCCTGCAGGAGAGTAGCAGCTATTGGCCGTGGTGCTGGGCACACAAGTAAGAAGAGACAATCCCAGCCCTGAAGAGCTCACGGCCTCGGGGGCGGAAGGTGACTCAGGCGGGAGACGAGGAAGTGAGATGCGGAGGTTAAGTGACTTGCCCCAGGTCATGCGGAGAATCTGTGGCACAGCTGGGAATCGAGCCCAGATCTCCGGACTCCCAGTCCAGTGCCTGAACCTCGAGGCAGGCTTGGGCTCAGACCTAGGTGTGACGCGGGGGAGCCGGCGAGGCCCGGACGCTCCCCGGAGTCCTGCTCTGGGTCTGCCCACTGTGACGGTGGCTGGCTGAGGCGGGTGGGTGTCTAGGATCAGGCCCTGCGGGGCTGGGGGCTGTCCTGGAGGGGGAGTACCAGCAGGCCTGCCTTCTCGCCTTCCCCCAGGCATCGGCTACGACTTCAAGCGGCCCCTGTCCCAGCTGCGGGAAGTGCACCTCCGCCGTTACAACCTCCGCCGCTCGGCACTGGAGTTCTTCTTCATCGACCAGGCCAACTACTTCGTCAACTTCAAGAAGCAGGTTCGCCCCGCGCCCTGCTGCTTTCCCAGACCTGGGCCCGCGACCCTGCGCGGCCTCGTGAAGTCGGGAATGGCTCACGCCTCTGATCCGGGGCCGGCTCCTCTGGGCCCCGTGATTTCATTCCTGATTTACACCGGGGGAACGGGAGTCGGGCCCCTGGGTCGCTGTCTCCTTCACGTGGTCTGTCCGTGTCGGTCAGCGAGGGCCCCCCGGCCCTGACTGCCCCCAGCCGGAGGGGTGGGCCCGACCTCGCCGAGGGGCATGGATCCCTCTGCTAGGGAAGGCTGTCGGGAGAGCTGGACGCTGTCGGCTTCCTGTGTCCGACCGGGGCATGCCCCGCCGTGCCTCAGTTTCCCAGTCTGTAAAATGGAAATTGAGCCTGATTCCTCTTGGCCAAGAGCTGGAGGGTTGCCCGGTTGGGGGCCGGACGTGTCCTCCTCCAGGTGCTTCAGGTGCCTTGTTTTGTCCCTGCAGGCTAGAAATAAGGTGTATTCCTGTATCCTGGGCCTGCGCCCCCCCAACCAGATCTACTTCGGCAGCCGGTCGCCCCAGGAGCTGCTGAAGGCCTCAGGACTGACTCAGGTGCCATTAGCGTCTTCCTCCCCCTCCGCGTCGCTCCCCTGCAGAGCGAGTGCGCCCGTCGGGGCTGCCTGTCGCCAGGCGGGGAGCCGAGAGAGCCGGGCAAACCTCCCCCCGCCTCTCGCCCTGCGGGTCCGGCCCTGCCGTGCCCAGCCGGGGCATGGTTGTGAGATCCGCCGGGCGGCCCGGCACCCGCCTCGCGCATCCAGGGACCGAGCGCTGGCTTGGCTCCCTCGGGGTCGCAGGGGATCTTGCGCAGGGTCGGCCGCTCGCCTGGCCTCCCGCGGGCGCCGGGTGTGCTGGCGGGGGGGGGGGAGAAGCCACGAGGCTCCCGGCGAAGGACTGAGGCCCAACGGGCCCCTCTGTGCTGGTTAGACGAGCAGCCTACGGCGGCTGTGTCCCGAGAGGGTCCTGCCCCATCCCCAGCGTAGCCACTCCCAGCCCCCCAGAAAGTCTGCTCCCCAGCCGCATCCTCCCGCTGTCCCCCTCCGCCACGATTCCCCTTCACCCCCCAGCACCCTCCCGATTCCCCTTCGCCCCCCAGCACCCCCCACGATTCCCCTTCGCCCCCCCAGCACTCTCCCGATTCCCCTACGCCCCCCCAGCACCCCCCACGATTCCCCTTCGCCCCCCAGCACCCCCCCACGATTCCCCTTTGCCCCCCAGCATTCCCTCGCGATTCCCCTCGCCCCCCCAGCACCTCCCCACGATTCCCCTTCGCCCCCCAGCATTCCCCCGCGATTCCCCTTCGCCCCCCCAGCACCCCCCCACGATTCCCCTTCGCCCCCCCAGCATTCCCCCGCGATTCCCCTTTGCCCCCCAGTACCCCCCTACGATTCCCCTTCACCACCCAGCAGCCCCCCATGATTCCCCTTTGCCCCCCCAGCACCCTCCCGATTCCCCTTCGCCCCCCAGCACCCCCCCGATTCCCCTTCGCCCCCCCAGCACCCCCCCACGATTCCCCTTCGCCCCCCAGCACCCCCCACGATTCCCCTTCGCCCCCCCCAGCACCCCCCCATGATTCCCCTTTGCCCCCCAGCACCCTCCCGATTCCCCTTTGCCCCCCAGCACCCCCCCCCCCCACGATTCCCCTTCGCCCACCAGCACCCCCCCACGATTCCCCTTCGCCCCCCAGCACCCCCCCACGATTCCCCTTCACCCCCCCCAGCATTCCCCCGCGATTCCCCTTCACCTCCCCCAGCACCCTCCCGATTCTCCTTCGCCCCCCCAGCACCCCCCCGATTCCCCTTCGCCCCCCAGCATTCCCCCGCGATTCCCCTTCACCTCCCCCACCACCCTCCCGATTCCCCTTTGCCCCCCAGCACCCCCTTATGATTCCCCTTCACCCCCCCCACCCCCCGCGATTCCCCTTCGCCCCCCAGCACCCTCCCGATTCCCCTTTGCCCCCCAGCACCCCCCACGATTCCCCTTTGCCCCCCAGCACCCCCCACGATTCCCCTTCGCCCCCCAGCACCCTCCCGATTCCCCTTCGCCCCCCAGCACCCCCCCGCGATTCCCCTTTGCCCCCCCAGCACCTCCCCACGATTCCCCTTTGCCCCCCAGCACCCCCCACGATTCCCCTTCGCCTCCCCCAGCATTCCCTCGCGATTCCCCTTCGCCCCCCAGCACCCCCCCACGATTCCCCTTCGCCTCCCCCAGCATTCCCTCGCGATTCCCCTTTGCCCCCCAGCACCCCCCCACGATTCCCCTTCGCCCCCCAGCACCCCCCCGCGATTCCCCTTCGCCTCCCCCAGCATTCCCTCGCGATTCTCCTTTGCCCCCCAGCACCCCCCCACGATTCCCCTTCACCCCCCAGCACCCTCCCGATTCCCCTTTGCCCCCCAGCACCCCCTCACGATTCCCCTTCACCCCCCAGCACCCTCCCGATTCCCCTTCGCCTCCCCCAGCATTCCCTCGCGATTCCCCTTCACCCCCCAGCATCCCCCCGCGATTCCCCTTTGCCCCCCAGCACCCCCCACGATTCCCCTTCGCCCCCCAGCACCCCCTCACGATTCCCCTTCACCCCCCAGCATTCCCTCGCGATTCCCCTTCACCCCCCCAGCACCCCCCTATGATTCCCCTTTCCCCCCAGCACCCTCCCGATTCCCCTTCGCCTCCCCCAGCATTCCCTCGCGATTCCCCTTCGCCCCCCCAGCACCCCCCTATGATTCCCCTTTGTCCCCCCAGCACCCTCCTATGATTCCCCTTCACCCCCCAGCACCCTCCCGATTCCCCTTCACCCCCCAGCACCCCCCCGCGATTCCCCTTCGCCCCCCAGCACCCTCCCGATTCCCCTTTGCCCCCCAGCAGCCCCCCACGATTCCCCTTCGCCCCCCAGCACCCCCCCACGATTCCCCTTCGCCCCTCCAGCACCCCCATGATTCCCCTTTGCCCCCCAGCACCCCCCCACGATTCCCCTTCGCCCCCCAGCACCCCCCCGCGATTCCCCTTCGCCTCCCCCAGCATTCCCTCGCGATTCTCCTTTGCCCCCCAGCACCCCCCACGATTCCCCTTCACCCCCCAGCACCCTCCCACGATTCCCCTTCGCCTCCCCCAGCATTCCCAGCATTCCCCTTTGCCCCCAGCACCCTCCCGATTCCCCTTCACCCCCCAGCACCCTCCCACGATTCCCCTTCGCCTCCCCCAGCATTCCCCCGCGATTCCCCTTTGCCCCCCAGCACCCTCCCGATTCCCCTTCGCCCCCCAGCACCCTCCCGATTCCCCTTCGCCTCCCCCAGCATTCCCTCGCGATTCCCCTTCGCTCCCCCAGCATTCCCCTGCGATTCCCCTTTGCCCCCCAGCACCCCCCCACGATTCCCCTTCGCCCCCCCAGCACCCCCCCGCGATTCCCCTTCGCCCCCCCAGCACCCCCCCACGATTCCCCTTCACCCCCCAGCATTCCCTCGCGATTCCCCTTCACCCCCCCACCACCCTCCTATGATTCCCCTTTGCCCCCCAGCACCCTCCCGATTCCCCTTCGCCTCCCCCAGCATTCCCTCGCGATTCCCCTTCGCCTCCCCCAGCACCCCCCCTATGATTCCCCTTTGCCCCCCCAGCACCCTCCTATGATTCCCCTTCACCCCCCAGCACCCTCCCGATTCCCCTTTGCCCCCCAGCACCCTCCCGATTCCCCTTTGCCCCCCCAGCACCCTCCTATGATTCCCCTTCACCCCCCAGCACCCTTCCGATTCCCCTTCGCCCCCCCAGCACCCTCCCGATTCCCCTTTGCCCCCCCAGCACCCCCCTATGATTTCCCTTCACCCCCCAGCATCCTCCCGATTCCCCTTTGCCCCCCCAGCACCCCTCTATGATTCCCCTTCACCCCCCAGCACCCTCCCACGATTCCCCTTCGCCCCCCAGCACCCTCCCACGATTCCCCTTTGCCCCCCCAGCAGCCCCCCACGATTCCCCTTTGCCCCCCCAGCACCCTCCCGATTCCCCTTCGCCTCCCCCAGCATTCCCCCACGATTCCCCTTCGCCCCCCCAGCATTCCCCCGCGATTCCCCTTTGCCCCCCAGCACGCCCCTATGATTCCCCTTCACCCCCCAGCACCCTCCCGATTCCCCTTCACCCCCCAGCACGCCCCTATGATTCCCCTTCACCCCCCAGCACCCTCCCGATTCCCCTTCACCCCCCAGCACCCCCCTATGATTCCCCTTCACCCCCCAGCACCCTCCCGATTCCCCTTTGCCCTCCCAGCACCCCCCTATGATTCCCCTTTGCCCCCCAGCACCCTCCCGATTCCCCTTCGCCCCCCCAGCACCCCCCTATGATTCCCCTTTGCCCCCCCAGCACCCCCCTATGATTCCCCTTTGCCCCCCAGCACCCCCCTATGATTCCCCTTCGGCCCCCCAGCACCCCCCTATGATTCCCCTTCGCCCCCCAGCACCCTCCCGATTCCCCTTTGCCCCCCCAGCACCCGCCTATGATTCCCCTTTGCCCCCCAGCACCCTCCCGATTCCCCTTCGCCCCCCCAGCACCCCCCTATGATTCCCCTTTGCCCCCCAGCACCCCCCTATGATTCCCCTTTGCCCCCCAGCACCCCCCTATGATTGCCCTTCGGCCCCCCAGCACCCCCTATGATTCCCCTTCGCCCCCCAGCACCCTCCCGATTCCCCTTTGCCCCCCCAGCACCCGCCTATGATTCCCCTTTGCCCCCCAGCACCCTCCCGATTCCCCTTCGCCTCCCCAGCATTCCCCCGCGATTCCCCTTCGCCTCCCCCAGCACCCTCCCGATTCCCCTTCGCCTCCCCCAGCACCCTCCCGATTCCCCTTCGCCTCCCCAGCATTCCCCCGCGATTCCCCTTCGCCTCCCCCAGCACCCCCCCACGATTCCCCTTCGCCCCCCAAGATTCCCTCGCGATTCCCCTTCGCCTCCCCCAGCACCCCCCACGATTCCCCTTCGCCTCCCCCAGCATTCCCCTGCGATTCCCCTTCGCCCCCCAGCATTCCCCGCGATTCCCCTTCGCCTCCCCCAGCACCCCCCACGATTCCCCTTCGCCTCCCCCAGCATTCCCCTGCGATTCCCCTTCGCCTCCCCCAGCACCCCCCACGATTCCCCTTCGCCTACCCCAGCATTCCCCTGCGATTCCCCTTCGCCCCCCCAGCATTCCCCCGTGATTCCCTTTTGCCCCCCCAGCACCCCCCTATGATTCCCCTTTGCCCCCCAGCACCCTCCCGATTCCCCTTCGCCTCCCCCAGCATTCCCTCGCGATTCCCCTTCGCCCCCCCAGCATTCCCCCGCGATTCCCCTTTGCCCCCCAGCACCCTCCTATGATTCCCCTTCACCCCCCAGCACCCTCCCGATTCCCCTTCACCCCCCAGCACCCTCCCGATTCCCCTTCACCCCCCAGCATCCCCCCACGATTCCCCTTCGCCCACCAGCATTCCCTTGCGATTCCCCTTCACCCCCCCAGCACCCCCCCGCGATTCCCCTTCACCCCCCCAGCATCCCCCCACGATTCCCCTTCGCCCACCAGCATTCCCTTGCGATTCCCCTTCACCCCCCCAGCACCCCCCCGCGATTCCCCTTCACCCCCCAGCATCCCCCCACGATTCCCCTTCGCCCCCCCAGCATTCCCTTGCGATTCCCCTTCACCCCCCCAGCACCCCCCCGCGATTCCCCTTCACCCCCCAGCACCCCCCCACGATTCCCCTTCGCCCCCCAGCATTCCCCCGCGATTCCCCTTTGCCCCCCAGCACCCCCCCGCGATTCCCCTTCGCCCCCCAGCACCCCCCCACTATTCCCCTTTGCCCCCCAGCACCCCCCACGATTCCCCTTCGCCCCCCCAGCATTCCCCCGCGATTCCCCTTTGCCCCCCAGTACCCCCCTACGATTCCACTTCACCACCCAGCAGCCCCCCATGATTCCCCTTTGCCCCCCAGCACCCCCCCACGATTCCCCTTCGCCCCCCCCAGCATTCCCTCGCGATTCCCCTTGGCCCCCCCAGCATTCCCTCGCGATTCCCCTTTGCCCCCCAGCACCCCCCACGATTCCCCTTCGCCCCCCAGCACCCCTCCACAATTCCCCTTTGTCTCCCCCATGATTCCCCTTGGGGGCCCCCCCCAGACATCTCTCCCGCGATTCCCCTTGGCCCCCCCCTGCCGTCTCCGCCGCGATTCCCCTTGGCCCCCCGCCACGATTCTCCCTCCCCCCGCCGCCATCTGCACGGCCTGTTTCAGCGCCGCCGTCTCTCGCCCAGAAATGGGTCTACAGGGAGATCTCCAACTTCGAGTACCTGATGCAGCTGAACACGATCGCCGGACGCACCTACAACGACCTGTCTCAGTACCCTGTGGTGAGCGCGCCCGCCGGGCCCTTCCCCTCAGCCCTGCCCTGCTGGCTCCGCCACCCAGAGACCCAGGACCCGGCTTTACTCCTCCCGCCACGAGCCGAGGGGCAGGTCTCCTTCCCCCCGTCCCTACCGCTTGCATGGCCTCGCACCTGCCACTGACAGCATGTCCCCCCGCTCTAGCTGGCTCTGGCGCCCGTGTTGGAGCGCTGCCTCTGCCCTCCGCCTGCCCGCTTCTTGAGCCGCTCCAGAGCTGATGCCTGGGTCTGTGCCGGAGCCGCAGGCGAACGGAGACGGCTTGTCTGCCACGGCCCGGGGCACATGTGTGCTCAGAGCGGCCCCTCCGCTGACTTTCCGTGGCTTTGCCTGTTCCCCGCGCTCCCCCCCGGGGCTGGCGGCGCGGCGTGGGCCCTCGGCCGAGCCCGGCTCCCCCAACCCGGTGTGGCTATTACCAGGCCGCCCTTCCCAGGGTCGCTCCTGCGTGGTCTCGGCAGCGCTCTGGCAGAGGTCTGAATGACTGGCTCTCCAAATGCGAGAGAGCCCAGCGGGCGCAAGGTTGCTCACAGCCGGCTCTAGCACCCGGCGCTGCTGCTGCCGACCGGCGCCCAGCCTGCCATTGGGCCTGCCGGAAGCCGTTGGATCGGCTGTCGGGACGCAGGCCTTGACTAAACCGCGAGCCTGTTGCGCGGCTGCGGTGGGGTGGCGCCGGCAGGCCAGCCGGGTGGGGCATCTCTGCGCCAGGTGCTGTACAAACCTACAGCGATCACCAGGCTCCTCCTCACCGGCCCAGAGACCAGCCACGGCAGCTGGACGCCTGCTCTGGCTCTCTCGGGGGGTGGAGAATGGCTGGCAGTCCCTCTGAGCCGCCTGGCCCGCCCCAGTCCCGTGCTCCGGGGAGGACGGTCCATTGCCCGCTCCCCTGGGTGTGGAGGCCCCGCAGCAGGCCGGGCCCCGTCGGGAGCGTGCTAGCCTCTGACTGGCCTCTCTCCCGCGTAGTTCCCTTGGGTCCTGCAGGACTACGTCTCCGAGACGCTGGACCTGAGCGACCCGGCCGTGTTCCGGGACCTCTCCAAGCCCATCGGGGTGGCCAACGAGAGACACGCCAAGGACGTGAAGGAGAAGTGAGTGGCTGCCCCTGGGGGGCTGCGCTTGGACTCGCACAGAGCAGCAGGCCGGGGGGCTGGGCTCGGAGGGTCCCAGCGGCTAGAGAATGTGGCCTGGACATAGGGGCCTGACCCCAGCACATGGGACGGCCGAGGCTTAGTCAGGCATGGCTGGCGGATCGTGGCTGCCTCCCGTCTCTGAGTGACGGAGCTGGGATCCCAGAGGGGCCTTGGTAGGGGCTCCCCATGAGCTGTGTGGGGCGCAGAGGGCTCTGGTGGTGGGGTTAGCCCCTGGGGGGAGCAGACGTGGCTCTGAGGAGCTCCCGAGGGCAGCCCGTGCCGAGAGGCCGTGCGTCAGGTTGTCTCGTGCTTTGGGACGGCCGAGAGGCGCTTGGGGAAGGGAGTTTGCTCTGCGCTCTTGCTCGGGGCTCAGGAGAGGCCCCGGGCCTCCAGAACTGTTGCTCCTGCCCTTCCCGGGTGCAGCCAGGCCGGGGAGGGGTGTGCTGGTGAGGCCAGGCCGGCTCCGCCCTCCCCGATGCAATCTGTCAGCCCCTCAGCCCGGCCGGGGCGAGTGCCGCACTGCCTCCCCGCTGGGATTCCCTCCCTCCCACCCGCGGCTCATCCTCCGCTCCGGTCCGTGCCTAGGTACGAGAGCTTTGAGGACCCCACGGGCATGATCGACAAGTTCCACTACGGCACCCACTACTCCAACGCGGCGGGGGTGATGCACTACATGATCCGGACCGAGCCCTTCACCACCCTGCACATCCAGCTGCAGAGCGGCCGGTAAGACCCCTCCGGACTCACCCCCGAGAGCTCCGTTCCCGTGCCTCGCTCTTAAACCGTCCCGGTGCCCAGGGAGCTCCCCTCCTTCCTGTCTCGGCAAGGCCCTGGGGCTGGAGCTCAGGAGGGAAGGGGCTTTATTCCTCGCTCTGCTCTTGGGCAAACCCGTCCCCGCCCTGTGCCTCGGTTTCCCCAACTGTACAGTGGGTGCAGTACCGCCGTGACGTGCTGGTGAAAGCATTAGACCAGTGGTCCCCAACCTTCAGTGGCTGCCGGGCGCCATGGGGCAGGGCCGCTCACATGCCGGGCATCTGGGGGCAGGGTCGCTCACGCGCTGCGCTTCCGGGGTTGGGGCCACGCATGTGCCACGCGCTGGGGGTAGAGGCCGCCCTCACGCCCTGAGCCCAGGGCTGGCACTACACATTGGGGACCACTGCATTAGACGATATTTATCCCTCATTGCAAAATGTATCCCAGGGCCAGTTCTAGGCCTGGCCTCAGACGAAGCCGGGCGAGGGTGCGGCCGGCCTGTGGCCCACTGGGGCTGGGTGATCGTGGGCGAGGGGGGTTATCCGGCACGAAGAAAGCAAGAGGCCTAGAGATGCAGCCGTGTGGCAAAAGGGAACCCAGGAGCCGCTGGACCGGAGGAAACGCGGCGTGTTCTTGGCCGTCTGGGCGCCCGGGGCGGGACCGTGGGGCCCATTGCCATCTCAGGGCTACGGAGCTGCAGGAAGGGACTCGCTGGAGTCTCCCGGTGCTCCGTGGCGGCGCTGAAGCTCCAGTTCTCCGGCGTGCCAGTCCAGTGCCGTCGTCACGTGGCTGAACCTCGCTCTCTTGCCGCAGGTTTGACTGCTCGGACCGCCAGTTTCACTCGGTGCCCGCGGCGTGGCAGGCGCGCATGGAGAACCCGGTGGACGTGAAGGAGCTGATCCCCGAGTTCTTCTACTTCACGGACTTCTTGGAGAACCAGAACGGTAAAGGGAGTTCCCGGAGCGGCCTGGGTCTTGAGCCAGGGGAGAGGCCCCCCCTTCTGTGACTCCACTTCAGCTGATCTCTCTGGGGCGGAGAGGTGACTCACAGGCAGATTGTCCCCACCCCGGCCTGGTCTCTAGGCCCCTGGCATGCCGCTGTGGCCTCTCACAGTCTCGCGCAGTGTTGTGCCTGAGCCGGCGGGGGCTCCATGCCCCAGAGCTCTGTGCTCTTCCCTACTGGGCTCTACGCAGAGCAGGGATGTAGGATGCACTCCCAGGAGGCCTGCCTGGAGCTGGAGGCTGGTGTGTGATCTATGGGGGCCCACCCCTCTGGCAGGCAGCCAGGTGAGCCACCCTGCCCTGAAGCATCCAGTGCTGTTGGCCCCAGGGTTGGGAGGCTGTTGATCTATTCTAACCAGACCCAGGTCATGGGATGTGGTGGAGCGGGTCATGAGCCACCCAGGCCGTGGGAGGTGGCAGAGCGGGTCTTGAGCCGCCCGGGTTGTGAGCCGCCCGTGCCGTGGGAGGTGGCGGAGCGGGTCGTGAGCCGCCCGGGCCGTGGGACGTGGCAGAGCGGGTCGTGAGCCGCCAAGGCGGTGGGAGGTGGCGGAGCGGGTCGTGAGCCGCCAAGGCGGTGGGAGGTGGCGGAGCGGGTCGTGAGCCGCCCGGGCCGTGGGAGGTGGCGGAGCGGGTCGAGAGCCGCCAAGGCGGTGGGAGGTGGCGGAGCGGGTCGTGAGCCGCCAAGGCGGTGGGAGGTGGCGGAGCGGGTCGTGAGCCGCCCGGGCCGTGGGAGGTGGCGGAGCGGGTCGTGAGCCGCCAAGGCGGTGGGAGGTGGCGGAGCGGGTCGTGAGCTGCCAAGGCGGTGGGAGGTGGCGGAGCGGGTCGAGAGCCGCCCGGGCCGTGGGAGGTGGCGGAGCGGGTCGAGAGCCGCCCGGGCCGTGGGAGGTGGCGGAGCGGGTCGAGAGCCGCCCGGGCCGTGGGAGGTGGCGGAGCGGGTCGTGAGCCGCCCGGGCCGTGGGAGGTGGCGGAGCGGGTCGTGAGCCGCCCGGGCCGTGGGAGGTGGCGGAGCGGGTCGAGAGCCGCCCGGGCCGTGGGAGGTGGCGGAGCGGGTCGAGAGCCGCCCGGGCCGTGGGAGGTGGCGGAGCGGGTCGTGAGCCGCCCGGGCCGTGGGAGGTGGCGGAGCGGGTCGAGAGCCGCCCGGGCCGTGGGAGGTGGCGGAGCGGGTCGAGAGCCGCCCGGGCCGTGGGAGGTGGCGGAGCGGGTCGTGAGCCGCCCGGGCCGTGGGAGGTGGCGGAGCGGGTCGTGAGCCGCCCGGGCCGTGGGAGGTGGCGGAGCGGGTCGTGAGCCGCCCGGGCCGTGGGAGGTGGCGGAGCGGGTCGTGAGCCGCCCGGGCCGTGGGAGGTGGCGGAGCGGGTCGAGAGCCGCCCGGGCCGTGGGAGGTGGCGGAGCGGGTCGTGAGCCGCCCGGGCCGTGGGAGGTGGCGGAGCGGGTCGTGAGCCGCCCGGGCCGTGGGAGGTGGCGGAGCGGGTCGTGAGCCGCCCGGGCCGTGGGAGGTGGCGGAGCGGGTCGTGAGCCGCCCGGGCCGTGGGAGGTGACGGAGCGGGTCGTGAGCCCCTCTGCTATGTCGTGTTCCTTAGGCTTCGACCTGGGCTGCCTGCAGATGTCCAACGACAAGGTGAGCGACGTGGTGCTCCCCAAGTGGGCGACGTCCCCGGAGGATTTCATCCACAAGCACCGGAAAGCGCTGGTAAGGGCCTGCCTGGCACCCTGCTCCATTGCCCCCCACTTGTGGGGCAGAGATCCTGGGCTTGCTCTGATGGGCGGCCCAGGCCCGTGGCTCCCTGTGGCTCCCAATGCCCCGCCCTCTCCCCCACAGGAGTCGGAACACGTGTCTGCCCACCTGCACGAGTGGATCGACCTGATCTTCGGCTACAAGCAGCGGGGCCCGGCCGCCGTCGAGGCGCTCAACGTCTTCTACTACTGCACCTACGAGGGTGAGGTGCCGGGCCGGGCCTGGGCTGGGGGCAGGTTCCCTGCATGCGCCTGCCGCTCACGGCTCCCTGCCGCCCTGCTTCCCCCTCTCGCTCCCCAGGGGCCGTCGACCTGGACGCCATCGCCGACGAGACGCAGCGGAAGGCTCTGGAAGGCATCATCAGCAACTTCGGGCAGACCCCCTGCCAGCTCCTCAAGGTACCAGGAGCCGGGGGTGCCCTGACAGGCCCTACGGACAGAGCGTCCCCTCCCCCGGCCAGGGCAGGGCCACCCCCCCCCCCCGTACCCTTTGGCCGGTTGCCCTTTGCTTCCTCTCTCTTCCCGGGGGGCTGGGCCCTGCGATCCCATTCGGGGCGAGGATTCAGCCTCTCCCTGCTCACTGGCGTCTCCCCTCCTGACAGGAACCTCACCCAGTGCGCCTCTCAGCCGAAAACGCCGCCCGCAGGGTGGCCCGGCTCGACACCTACTCCCCCGACGTCTTCGAGAACCTCCACCAGCTCAAGTCCTTCTTCGTCGAGGTGAGCACTCTCCTCCCCCGGCCACGGGGCCCCCCAGGAGAGAGCACGAGGGAATCCTCCCCCATGGGGGGGGGCGAACGAGAGGGGGAGAGATGGGGGGCAGTAGCCGGAGAGGAGCCACGGAGGGAGGGCAGACGAGGGTTCCAGGGAGAACGTGCCGTTACCTGGCTCTGTGGGGCGGGGACTCCGTTGTGGGTTTGTACAGCGCCTAGCGCGACCTGGTCCTGATCCGCTCTGTTCTCTCCCGCAGGGGATCAGCGACGGCGTCCCGCTGGTGCAGGCCGTGGTCCCCAAGAACCAGGCCCATTCCTTCATCACGCAGGGCTCCCCGGACGTGCTGGTGAGCGCCGTAGGAGGGCGGGGGGCTCGTCGGCAGTGCATTCAGGGGCTCAGCTCGGTGGGTCTGTAGCCCCCCCAGCCAGCACCGATGGGGGCACCTCTGTTAGGTGTCCGCTTTCCCCCGTCAGCCCGATGCACTCAGCACAGCGGCTGGCCGACTGGCGGGGCCGCAGCTGAGGCACGGCGCCATCGAAGGGACTTGCCTGGGGCCACACGGAGGATCAGTGGCAGAATTGGCCGCTGGGTCACCTGGCTCCCAGCCCAGGGCCATAACCCCGAGCCCGGCCTTCCACTCTCCCCTTTCCAGCACTCGTGTGGGGGACGCTCCTTCCTGCAGCCAGCCCCTGAGCCCGTAGGGGGGCCGGCGTCGCCCGGGGCTCCGGCTGCTCCGAGCTGCCATGCCGGCTTATGAAGCGGTGATTTGCCCTGCCGATGCGATTTGCCTCGGGTCACTAGGGAGGCCCGGACCCAGCTGGTAGTTGGCGCCGACGCCCTGAAATCCCGCAGTGTGGCGGGGCGGTCGCCTTGCTGCCCGGCCAGAGCTTTGCCTGCCGAGCGAGGCGCGACGGTGAGGTTCTGGCCCGCCCCGGGGCGCTCTCCCGGGCGTGGGGCTGGGACCCTGCCCGTCTGGACCTTCCTCTCCTTCCCTAGGTGACGGTGAGCGCCAATGGCCTGCTGGGGACCCACGGCTGGCTGCCCTACGACAAGAACATCTCCAACTACTTCAGCTTCACCAAAGACCCCACCGTCACCAACGCCAAGTGAGTCCGGGCCTGGCTGCTCCTGGCCGGGAGGCTTGGTCCCCGGGGAGTCTGCCCCAAACCCGCTCCCCTGTGCCGTAGGCATCCCCACGGAGCCCCCCTCCCTTCTTCCAGCAGCTCCAAACCCTCCCTGACCAGCCTGCTCTTTCCTGGCCTAGCCCCACGGCCCAGTCCTTGGAGCCCCTGGCCGGGTCTCCTCTTCGTCCAGTCCCTTGATCTCCGGCCATAGGCAGCCCTGGCTGAATGCCTTGGGGGGGGCGCTCCCTGCTTCGGACCCTCTGCCGCGCTGGCTGCCGCTGAGTGCCAACGGGCAGGCGGCGCTCCAGGGCGCTGCTCCGTCACCATGGTCCTGACGGCGCTCACCTCTCCTGTCTCCTCCGCCAGGGCCCAGCGCGTCCTCTCCGGCCCCTTCGCCCCGGGGGCGGAGCTGTCGGCCAGGACGCTGACCGTCTCGCCCGACGGGAAGCTGCTCTTCAGCGGGGGGCACTGGGACAACAGCCTGCGGGTCACGGCGCTGAGCAAGGGGAAGGTCGTCGGGCACATCGCCAGGCACATAGGTACGGGACTCGCGCCGCGGCTCCTGCACCGTCCTTCCAGGGGCCCGGCGCTCCGGGCACCTCCGCCCTCTGCCCCGCTGAGGAGCCGTGCAGGGGCCAGCGGGCGGCACCAGGACCCTGGCAGAGTCTCAATGCTTCGGCCAGCAGACGCCCAGTCCCCCCTTGTCCTTGGCAGCGCGTCTCTTGGGGGACCCCGCTGTGTTGGGGCGAGGAGTCCCCAACCGGAGGACCGTGGGGGGTTGAGAGACGCGGTGCCAGCTCTCCCAGCAGTCTCTAGCATCCACCCCTCCAGGGCCTGCGGGCTCTGCTCGGGACTCCAGCGAAGGGGACCAGGCCGGGGGCCCTCACAGGCCTGGGAAAGGGGCTCGGTGGAGGTGGGGGCCGCGGGGGTCGGCGTCTCAGAAGCCTCGTCTCCCCTCCCCCTCCTTGCAGATGTGGTCACCTGCCTGGCGCTCGACCTGTGCGGAATCTACCTCATTTCGGGCTCCCGGGACACCACCTGCATGGTCTGGCGGGTCCTGCAGCAGGTGAGGGGGGCCCGGCTCCACGTCGTAGCCCGGGGCCGTGTCCGAGGGGCCCCTGGGCGGCTGGGGACTTCACTCGCAGGGAGGGGGGAGGGCTGGTCCCTGGGGCTCACTCCGGGGCGAGGAGAAGCTACTGTGTGCTCTGAGGGCGCTGACAGCCGGCCTGCCCCGGAGGGTCTTCCCAGCCTTCGAGAGCAGCCTGGGTGCGCTTGGGTGACCTGGCTGGGGGTGTGGAACTGCTCCCCCGCAGCTTTGCCAGGGCCCCTCAATCCTGACCTACAGAACAGCCAGCCCTGGGCCCGGGCCCCGTCCTGCCCTGCCCCTGCCATGCCAGCCCAGGGCCTCCACACCCAGCTCTGACCAGGGCCAGCCCCCTCATGCCTGGCCCAGCCCCGGCCTCTCCTGAGCACAGGTGGCACCTCCCTCCTAGCTTTGTGGCCGTTCTGTGCCGGGCCTGGCTGCCTCCTGGCGGCGAGGATAAGAACGTGCCGGGCTCGGCTGAATCGGCTCTGAGCTCCGCTCCCCACCTGCATGGAGCCCCTGCAGTATCTCGCCCCTCGGCCCGGCAAATGAGGCCATGTGTACTGCTCCAGCCTCACTTGGCCTGCGCTTTGCCAGCCGCACCAGGGGCTTCCCGGCCCCAGCCTTGAGCTAGGTCTGTCCCCTCGCCTGCTGCCTCTGTGCCTTTGCCGGCCAGATCCTCAGCTGCCCCGCGGAGACCAGTGGCTCAGGATCTGACCCGTGTCCCCTGGTGTCTCTCCAGGGAGGGTTCTCCAGCAACCTGGCTCCCAAACCCGTCCAGGTCCTGTACGGCCACGACGCCGAGGTCACGTGCGTGGCCATCAACACCGAGCTGGACATGGCTGTGTCGGGGTCCCAGGTGAGGCTGGGACCTGCTGCGTGGTGGGGAGGGGAGGGCGGAAGTGCAACAAGAGTTTGCTGCGGTGCCAGGCAGCTGGGCCCCATTAGATATGCCCCTTGGCTCCGGCACGTCTCCATTCTCCATTCTGTACTGAGCTAACCCTGGGCTCTTTCCAGATCAGTTCGTAACGTGAACGGTGTCTCTGCGGTCAGGATGCTTGGTTACTCCTCACCCCTTAACCGCGTTCCCGTACGCTGCAGCAGTTACCTCCGGCTGGGACGGCACCCCTAGGCGCCCCAGGGGACAATACAAGTCACCAGACTCTTTTACTCAATTTGAATCCTCGTGTCTCTAGCGCCCAACATAGCCATGGGCCAGCGAGGCGAGTGACGGGGCTGCCCGAGCTCCCCTCCTGCATCTCCTCGGGCTGCAGGATTGTCGTAACCATGACGCTCTCCCCGGATAGGAGAGTGTGGCTACCTGGGCTGGGGTACCTAGGGTTTGCAGGAGAACCGGAGCGGCACTTTGGTTGGCTGCAGAGGGCGCACACGGTTCTCGCCATCAGCGAGGGGCGTGGGAGTGTAAATGACTAACCAGTTCACCCCCCCGCGGATGCTTATTGGTTAATGGTGCCGGTTACACACAGTGAAGGCTCCTTCCCGGGAGCCGGGCGGGTGGGGGTGGGCGGCCCCCTTCTCGGGGAGGTTTGGCTGCAGGCGCTGCAGTGTAAAGCTTACTTGAGTTTTAGACTGTCGCACAGTGCTTTTTTGTGACCGGCACCTCCGGTCAGAGCGTACCTGGAAAGAACAGAGCGTCCCAGCACCTCTGTACGCAAATGTCCGACAACTGGCTGGGCTGCGTGTCTTAAAGGAGCTGCATCTCTTAAAAGGGCAATGCCGGCCCCACACGTTTTTTTTTTTATTTTTTTTTGCTCAACAACTTTTCCCCTAGAGTACCAGCACCTCCCTCCCCGCTCCTCCCCAGCATGGGTAACGGTGTAATGGTGGAGATTTAGCTGTGTGTATGTGTCCCTTTAGTAATCCCGGGAGGGAAGAATCTACATGGCTGGAATCTACATGGCTGGTAACCATGGCTGGATACTAGAACTGGGAGGGACCTCGAGAGGTCATTGAGTCCAGTCCCCTGCCCTCACGGCAGGGCCCAGTACTGTCTAGACCATCCCTGATAGACAGTTATCTAACCTATGTCTCCTGGGATGCCCGTAGAGTCCCTATCGGCCACTGCTTGCCCACCACTGGCCTACCACAGTCCCCCTTCCGGGGCTGCTCCCAGGAGGCCAGACGTGTGCTGGTCCATCGGGCCGGGATTACGTAGGAGAGGATTCCGCTAGCATGAGTCCAAGGCCCCAGTTGGCTCTGCTACGGCTGATCCGCTGGGCCTGGCCGGCCATACTGCCAGTTCCTCTAGTCTGAGCTACGGGAGAGCCAGGCACCCGACAGCTGCACGTATTACAGAGCCAAAGGGAAATCCAGTCTGACATGAAATCTGCCCCGGCTTCAGCCCTGGAAGCAGGCGTCCCTCGGCCAGGGGTTCCAGCAGCTTTCACAGGGCTCGGATCAGTTTGGGGGTTCCCCGGGGCGCTTTATATATTCTGCTTTCGGGGCTTCGTAGCGGGGCCGTGCGCTGATTTGGAACAGAGCCGCTGTTTTCTCTGACTCGCTGCCACCGGCAGCCAGCGGGTGGCGCTGTGGCACAACAAATGGCTTCCCCCCTGCCCCTCTCCCAGGTGTTGAGGTTTCTTTCGGGATCCCCGCTTAATAGGAGCCCCCGTTATGAGCAGGGATCTCGCCCTTTCCCAGCCAACTCGGGGATGAGTCCAGAGTCAGTCCCGTGCTTGTACATTTCAACGTTCCTTCTGGGTGTGCAGTGTGGGGAGGGCCCATGGTTAGCCGAGAGCCTGTCCCCTCGCCCACCTCCTGGTTTGGGGAGAGCCCCGTTTACACAGAGCCCGGCAGACGTCAGTCCAGTAAAAGATCACCGCCCCGGCTTGGTCTCTGTGCTTCTAGTGCAACAGTGAACCCCCCGAATCCTTCTCTTACTGCCCAGGGGACCCCGATTTACCAGGCAAACAAACGGGTGGGTGAAAACGCGGCTGTGAGTTTGGGGGCCAACAGGCAGTGTGCCCGGTTTTGCCTTCCGTCTCTCACAGCGAATTATTGACACCCAACCTCCCCGCCTCCCTCCTGGCCAGTTGTGGGTGACTTGGTGTAAGAAAGCGGGTGTCACTTTGCCTTTGGAGCGAAGCCAAGAGGGGAGACCGGTGTTACCCACCTAGGCAAAAATCCCTCCATTTCTCCCTGGGCCATTTTATCGTCTCGTCCAGAGGTGCTGGAATGGGGGGGGCTGCCGCACCCCCTGGCTTGAAGTGGTTTCGGTCACATCCGAGCTTTACAGTTTGGGGCAGTCTCAGCACCCCGCCTGTACACACAGCTCCAGGGTCTCCCACCCTTACCCGCTCTGTCAGTCCTATTTACGCGTGGACTTTCCTCCCTAGGCAGACACTATGAGCGCAGGGGAGTGACTGCTTTGTGACTAGCTGTGGGTCTCTGCCTGCTGCCCCTCTGCAGGGGTCCGAGGCCACCTACAGCTCCCTGTATTTGGGCTGGTGATAGGTGCCAGCGTCCTGGGGCGTGACTGGGGCATTGGAGCTTCCTGCAGGACTTGGCGGCACCCTGGCCTGTCCTGGCTCCACCTCGCCAGTGTCCGGGAGTTTGTCCAGCTTTGGGGGTGTTTGTCTTGCTCCCAGGACCCCTCTTTGTGGGAGGCCGGGGGGAGAACAACCGGAAACCTGCCCGGCGGCGATGAGATGGAGCCTTGACCCAGCTGGAAGGGCAGTGGTCCAGCATCCTCGGGACAGGTGGAGAATAAGGCTGGGGTTTTCAGAGGCCCAGGGGGATTAGGCACGCAGTGCCCATGGTGGCAAATGGGAGCACAGCGCCCCGTTGCCACGGTGACAGTCGAAAGGCCTTGTCGTTCTGGCAGGACGGCACCATCATCGTCCACACCATCCGCCGGGGCCAGTTCATGACGTCCATCAGACCGCCCTGCGAGAGCTCGCTGCCCGCCACCGTGGCAAACCTCGCCGTGGGCCCGGAGGGGCAGATCGTCGTCCAGACCACCGTGGCGGGGCGAGCCGCCCTGAAGGTGAGTGGGCCAGGCCGGGCGTGGCCTTTCCCCGTCGGACGCCCCCTGCGGGCAAGACCGGGCGTCGCAGACACGCTCCCCAACCCGTCAGGGTGCAGCGGTGGCGCCGCGCCTCGGAGCAGGTCAGCAGCAGCTGCATTATGATCCCTAATAGACATCACGGAGACCTTATCCCTTTGGTAGGAACAGCCCACCCAGCACCCAGCAGGGAGCGCTGTTCCACCGCACACCCACCACACACACACACCTTTCCCATTTGCTATAGAATCACAGAGCTGGGACGGACCTCCAGAGGTCAAGTCCTGTCCCCTTCTCCCCCACCCCTCCGGGCAGGGCCAAGCACCGTCTAGATCATCCCTACTCGATGTCTGTCCAGCCTGCTCTTAAATATCCCCAGAGATGGGGATTCCACAACCTCCCTGGGCAATTTATTCCAGTGTTTGACCACCCTGACAGGCAGAAAGTTTTTCCTAAAGTCCAACCTAAACCTCCCTTCTTGCAATTTAAGCCCATTGCTTCTAGTCCTGTCCTCAGGGGTTGAGGTGAATAATTTTTCTTTCCTCTCCTGGCCTCCTCCTCCTAAAAGTGCCCTTTTAGGTACTTGAAAGCTGAGATGCCTCCGGAGACGCTCAGATCCCGTTTAGGGCTCAGTTGGATGCCTGTGGCTGGCCTGTGCCACTCGGCTTGGGCTAAGGGCTGTTTAATTGTGGTGTAGACATTCAGGGACCCTCCCACCTCATCAGGTCCAGCCCAAACATCTACCCCTTCTCAAACAGGCTCTTAGTCCAGCCCCCGCAAGCCAGCGGCAGCTTATTAACTGCAATCTAGGCAGGCCCTGGTTTCACACCTAACCTGGGAGGGTCCCTCGAGGCGGCCGTGTGGCTGTAGATGTGCCGAGGGAAACGGAGAACTTGCGTCTGCCCTGGAGAAAATGAGCACAAAGGGTCCTGGAGGACAGGGGCGGCTGGTTCGCCCGGGCACGGCCACTGCTCCGGTTCTAATGGCTTTGTCGATCCACGTGATGGCAGCACCGCGAGCCAGCGCCTCGATGCAGCGCCCTCGCTCCCTCGGAGCTAAGTGCAGCGTGCGCTGGGGCCTGTGGCTTTTCTGCCCGTCTGGTCGCGTTCGGGATTTGGCTGGTCCGTGAAAAGCGCAGCACTAGTCTTAAAAATGGCGTCTCCGCTAGGGATGTTAAATCTCGGTGAATTGAATTGTCGATAACTTCAGGAATTCTTATCGGTTACTCGACGATTCGATAGTCCCCAGGGGCGGGGCCAGCAGCCACTGCGCTCCTGCCCCACTCCTGAGGAGCCCCCAGCCACTCCACAGATCAGAGGCAGCAGTGTGAGGTGCCAGGTTGGGAGCTGGTCCATGAGGGGAGCCAGTTTAAAAACCAGTTTCCCTCATGGACTGGCTGCCTGTCACCCTGTGTTGCTGCCTCTAATAAAGAGGCAGCAGCCCCTGTCTAGGGGTGGGGGGGTCTGTGCTCCCAGACCCGGTGCGAGCTGGAACTGAGCCAGGCTGCCTGCCGCCTCCCAATACACTTGAAATGCAGAGCCGCAGCGGGGGTAGGTCCCAGACCCAGCGTGAGCCAAGACTGAGCTGGGCTGCTGACCAGCCTGCTAAAAAATGTACTGCGGGGGGATGGGGAATGCCTGTGGTCTATAGCATTAACCTCTGTGAGCTTTTGCTTATCGGTTAATCCACTACACGAGTACATCCTGAGTCTCCGCCCTGTGGGGCTGCGGAGGCAGGAGTTTGCTCGCGCCTCAGAAAGGGGAGATTGTTCACTTCCAGCCCTGCTACGAAGGAGGAAACTGGTTTTTACCCCCTCACATGTATCCCCAGGGGGCTTGGGTGGGACATGCCCGCCCCACGGCCGATGCAGGCAGTGCAGAGGCCTTGCTGATGGCTGGCGTTGCCCTACAAGGTAAAACCTAGGCCTGTCTGAATGGGGAGTCATGGAGAGGCCGTGCTGTGCCCACCCCCACTGCCGTTCACCCAGCCACTTCCTAGAG
Organism: Pelodiscus sinensis; assembly: GCF_052426305.1. Lineage (NCBI taxonomy): Eukaryota > Metazoa > Chordata > Testudines > Trionychidae > Pelodiscus > Pelodiscus sinensis. The sequence continues at coordinate 258,281,338 of NC_143053.1, forward strand.
CAGGAGTGGACAGGGGAAATGATGTCGATTACTGATGTTAGTGGCTCCCTGTGGCAGGGTGGACCAGGCCCTGAGGCCCCCTGCCAGAGGCCCTGTGGTCCTGCCACAGCCTGCCCCAGAAAAAAAAAAAAGGCCATAGACAAGTCCTCCAGGAGGCTAGAGTGGCTGTGGTGGAACCGGCCAATCAGGGGCAAGAAAGGCCCTATAAAAGGAGCTGCAGGAGCCGTGTCAGCTCAGTGTCTCTGAAGCCCTGAAGAGGGGAAGACTGAGTGGCTGGCTGGCTGGCTGGCTAAGGGAGCGGAAACACCACGGAGAGCTCTGTGTGGGGTGCTAGTGTGAAAGTAGCTATTAATCACAGACGTGCTGGAAGGGCATAACAAGTGGGGTGCCTCAGGGCTCCATTTTGGGGCCGGTTCTGTTCAATATTTTCGTCAACGATTTAGATGAGGGCATAGAGAGGACGCTTCTTAAATTTGCAGACGGTACCAAGCTGGAAGGGGTTGCAAGTGCTTTGGAGGAGGGGGTCATAATTCAAAATGATCTGGACAGGCTGGAGAAAGGGTCTGAGGTAAACAGGATGAAGTTTAATAAGGAAAAATGCAAAGTGCTCCACTTGGGAAGGAACAATCAGTTTTACACACTGGCTACGTCTAGACTGGCATGATGATCCTCAAATTTTTTTAACGGAAACATTTTTCGTTAAAAGCATTTGAGGAAAAAAGTGTCTAGATTGGCACAGACGCTTTTCCGCAAAAGCACTTTTTGTGGAAAAGCATCCATGCTAATCTAGACGCACTTTTCCGCAAAAAAGCCCCGATCGCCATTTTCGCCATTGGGGCTTTTTTACACAAAACAAATCTGAGCTGTCTACATTGGCCCTTTTGCACAAAAGCTTTGTGCAAAAGGGACTTTTGCCTGAACGGAAGCAGCATAGTATTTCCACAAGAAGCACTGATTTCTTACAGTAGGAAGTCCGGGTATGTCTACACTAGAAAGTTAGTTCGAACTAACGGACGTTAGTTCGAACTAACTTTCCTATGCGCTACACTAGCGCTCCGCTAGTTCGAATTTGAATCGAACTAGCGGAGCGCTTAGTTCGAACTAGGTAAACCTCATTTTACGAGGACTAACGCCTAGTTCGAACTAGCTAGTTCGAACTAAGGGCTGTGTAGCCCTTTAGTTCGAACTAGTGGGAGGCTAGCCCTCCCCAGGTTTCCCTGGTGGCCACTCTGGCCAACACCAGGGAAACTCTATGCCCCCCTCCCGGCCCCGGACCCCTTAAAGGGGCACGGGCTGGCTACGGTGCCCGTGCCAGGTGCAAGCCTGCCAGCACCCAGCTAGCAGACCCTGCACCTGGCACGGCACAGAGCCACCCACCCGATGCCCCCCAGCCCACCCCCTCTTGCCGGGACCAGGCTGGCGGCTCCCGGGAGCTTGCCCTGGACCGCAAGAGGCGGGCACCTTCCTGGGCTAGTGCGGACATCGTGGACCTCGTCCACGATCTCCGCACTAGGCACAGGAAAGTGGCCGTCTAGGGCAGGAGAGCTGCCAGCCTGGCCACCCAGGACCAGGTGTGCATGAAAATCAAGGGGGTCCACTGAGACCCCCGACACTGAGCCCTGAGCTTACAATGGCCGTCCTGGGTCAGACCAAAGGTCCATCTAGCCCAGTAGCCTGTCTGCCCACAGCGGCCAACCCTAGGGACCCTGGAGGGGATGGACCGAAGACAATGACCAAGCCATTTGTCTCGTGCCATCCCTCTCCAGCCTTCCACAAACTTTGGGCAGGGACACCACTCCTACCCTCTGGCTAATAGGACTCCATGGACCCAACCTCCATGACTTGATCTCACTTCCCTTTAAACTCTGTTCTAGTTCTAGCCTTCACAGCCTCCTGCAGCAAGGAGTTCCACAGGTTAACTATTTGCTTTGTCAAGAAGAACAACTTTCTCTTACTAGTTTCAAGCCTGATACCCATTCCTTTCCTTTGGTGTCCTCTAGTCCTTCTTTATGGGAACTCATGAAGAACTTTTCTGAATGCACCCTCTCCACCCAACCCCTGCTTTTAGAGACCTCTATCCTGTCCCCCCTCCGTCTCCTCTTTTCTAAGCTGAACAGTCCCAGTCTCTGTAGCCTCTCTTCATCTGGGACCTGTTCCCAACCCCTGATCATGTTAGTTGCCCTCCCCTCTCCCAGCCTTTCTCTTCCCCTCTCCCACCTCCTTTTCCCAGTCTCCCCCAGTTTTTTTCAATAAAGACAGAGTCAATGTTGGAAGAAACGTTATCTTTATTTTGTACATCAATAAGAAGGGGGGCTAGGGAAGGGTAAGTGGAAGGAGGTGAGGGAGGAATGGGGTACGAGCCCCCGATGGGGAGGACTGGGCTGGCTCTGCGGGCTTCTGGGGGTGGAAGCTCTCCTGCAGCCCCCCAATTACTCCCTCTCCCCAGATGGCAGCCTGCGGCAAGTGCAGCCGGGCTGATGGCCGAGTGGTGTGATGTGCCCAGTGTGGGCACTCAGGGCACTCCAAGCCAGAACTTCTTTGCAAGCGGGGCACCCCTTAGAACTGTGTGTCCGGGGTGGGGGTCGGGACCCTTTAAGCGCAGCCCTCGGCTAGCCTGAGACAGTATCTCCATGCTCTAAGTCCTCCTTTTATGCCCTGCCGGCACTGCTTCCGGCCATCATTAAGCCCTGTTCAGAGTCCACTCAATGTGGACTTACTAGTTCGAACTAGCAAAACGCTAGTTCGAACTAGTTTTTAGTTCTAGATGCGTTAGTTCGAACTAGCTTAGTTCGAATTAACTAATTCGAACTAAGTTAGTTCGAACTAGCGCTGTAGTGTAGACGTACCCTCTGTGTTCTTGTGGAAATTCAAGCAGCCAGTGTAGACAGCTGGCAAGTTTTTCCACAAAAGCAGCTGCTTTTGCGGAAAAACTTGCCAGTCTAGACACAGCCATACAGAATGGGAAGCGACTGCCTAGGAAGGAGTACAGCAGAAAGGGATCTAGGGGTCAGAGTGGATCACAAGCTAAATAGGAATCAACCGCGTGACACTGTTGCAAAAAAAAGCCAACATGATTCTGCGATGCATTCACAGGAGTGTTGTGAGCAAGACACGAGAAGTCGTTCTTCCGCTCTACTCTGTGCTGGTTAGGCCTCAGTTGGAGTATTGTGTCCAGTTCTGGGCCCCACATTTCAAGAAGGATGTGGAGAAATTGGAGAGGGTCCAGAGAAGAGCAGTCAAAATGATGAAAGGTCTAGAGAACATGAGCTATGAGGGAAGGCTTAAGGAACTGGGCTTGTTTAGTTTGGAAGAGAGAGGACTGGGAGGGGACATGAGAGCAGTTTTCAGGTATCTAAAAGGATATTACAAGGAGGAGAAAGAACAACTGTTCTCCTTGGCCTCTGAGGATAGAACAAGAAGCAATGGGCTTAAACTGCAGCAAGGGAAGTTCAGGTTGGACATTAGGAAAAACTTCCTCCCCGTCAGGGTGGTTAAACACTGGAATAAATTGCCTAGGGGGGTTGTGGAGTCTCTATCACTGGAGATATTGAAGAGCAGGTTGGACAGACACCCGTCAGGGATGGTCTAGATGGTGCTGGGTCCTGCCGCGAGGGCAGGGGACTGGACTCAGTGATTCTCGAGGTGCCCTGTGATTCTATGACTGTGATGAACTCGGGGTAACACCGTAGTCGGGGGCAAGAACCTGTCTCCGGGAGGAGAGGCCCTGGAGGCACCATGCTCAGACTGAGACAGAGCGTGGGGATGGGCCCTGCTGGGGGTTGTGATTTCACACTAGGCGGTGGGACTTGGCCGGAGGCAGTGCAGGACCCCGCAGCCGGCCAGACGGGTGGGTTCGTGAAAGGCGAGTGCCCCACCCCCATGACACGCCACCGAGGCCCTGCTCCTCTGTCTCCTTGAAGGATAAATTTGCCCTGCACCTGTACTCTGTGAACGGGAAGCATCTCTCCTCCGTGCCGCTGGACGAGCAGGTCACGGCCCTGTGCCTCACCGAGGAGTTCGTGGTGCTGGGGACTATGCAGTGCTCTCTCCAGATCTTGGACCTTCTGAGGTAACTAGCCCCCCGCCAGCTCCCTGGCCCCACCGCCGCGAGGTTCTGAGCGTCATGCTCCCGTGGTCCTCCGCTTCCAGCGAAGACTCCTCCTCGGGTGCGGAGTGTGTCCCACGCCAGCCCGGGGGTAGGCCGGTAGCGTTGCGCGTGGGTTTTGCACCTGCCCCAGGATACCCCGCCGTCTTCGGGAGGAGGAGCTATGCCGGGCAGCCATTCGTGGCCTGGTTCCAGTCGGGGGGAGGTTAGGACGTGGCTGGTGCCTTGTGGCACAGAGAGCAAAGGGGCCACGTGAGTTAAGGCGCTGGCCTTCTCGACTGTGGGCCGAGGGTTCGGTTCCCAGCTACGCTTCTTCTCCAGCCTGGTCCCAGGGGATTCTTAGCAGAAATGTGACCCTTGAAATCCTCGGCTGGCTCCCCCGGCCCAGAGACTCCGTCTCGGGGGCTCCTTCGGGGATTAGGCAGCCGATGCTTGCAGGAGGGAGCAAACCTGCCCGTGTCCGTGTTCGGTGGGATCTGGTCCCGCTGGCTCGTGGGTGGAGAGATGCGCCCGTTGTCACTGGCAGGGCAGGGAGTGTGGGCTTGCCGTGTGCGGCGCTTGAAAGCGGGTTGAGCACCCCCTGGGCACGTGGGTCTCCCTGGGAAAGGGTCTGCAGCACTGGCCACGTGGGACCCCACGTGTCCGGGAGGCCCGATCCCAGGGCCGTCTCTTGTGCCATGAAAGGTTTGTTCTGCCGGCCGGCCGGGGCCTGGAGAGCCAAACTTGGCTTCCTCCGTTTCGCGTGTCCCCGTCCCAAGGGGCCGCTGGGATAAAACTCTGTTCTCAGACACCGGCGCAAGCCAGGTGCCACGGAGCCGCATTTGTCCCTGACGCTGGGACTCAGCCACCCCCTCGACGGGTGTGGGAGCAGGAGTGGGAGCCGAGCGGCGTCGGGTCGGGGGGAACAGGCATGAAATGCAGTAAAACCCCCGGATCCGGCTCTGAGCTGGGAGTGAGGGTTAGAGACCCTGCTTTGAAACTCCTTGAGAGGAGGGTGGGTTGGGGCTCTCTGGCCCATCTGCCTCCTTTGCATGGACCCTGCTGTGTCCCCGGCCCTGCCCCACTCATTAAGCGCCCCCGCCGTGCGTTGCAGCCTCCAACCCGCGGTGCTGCCGATGCCCATGAAGGTCCCGGTCCACAGCGTGTCCGTGACCAAGGAGAAGAGCCACATACTGGTGGGGCTGGAGGACGGGAAGCTGATCGTGGTGGGAGCGGGCCAGCCTTCGGAGGTAAAGGGACAGCCCCCACCGCGGGGCTCAGGGCGCGCCGTGCCCTTCCCACAGCTGCCCCGGGGCGGGGGCGCTTTGGCCAGGACACACGGGCGTGCTGTGGTGGCTGGCGGGATGGGGGGGGGGGGGGTCGGGAAGGTGCTGCAGGCCCAGCCAGCCCCGGGATCCCCCACAGCCGAACACACAGTCTGGCCCCACCCCAGGGCGTGAAAAGTCTCCGCTCAGCTGAGACGCCCTTAAGACAGAGGTTCCGTCTGCTCCACCCTGCCCTCTGTGGTGAGCGGCTCCAGCCCACGAGGGCCGCGCCGCGCTGTGAGACTCCAGCTCAGGGCTCTGTGACGTGGGCCGCCCCCTCTACAGACGTACGTCGGGTCCCCCCGATCCTGCACCCCGTCTGCAGCAAGAGGAGACTCCGCCCGCCAGTAGAACAGGGAGGGGTGATTGCTCCTTCTGGGTACAGCCCAGCACAGACGTGACGTGGCTACGGGAGTCAGGGCCGGGATGCTCAGCCCCCTTGGGTTAGGGGGTCCGTTGTCACCCCTAGACCCTCAGCTAAGGCTGCTTCCTTCATGTTTCCCAGCCAGCAACTCCCCTTCCCCTGAAACCTGGTGTTGGTCTTCACCTCTCTCCCTTTGTCTCTCCCCTTGGGAATCCCGTTATCTCCCCAGGCTGAGCCTAGGTGTCTGGGTTAATCCACATGTGGGTGAGTCAGTGGGAATGCCCCATCCCAGCGCAGGGGGACCCCAGGTTACAGAGCAGACACACTCTACGCCACAGCGGGGTTTATAATTTATTCCAAGGTGGGCTAGGGGCCCACGTCAGCTGGGCGACCCCCCCCCCCCCCAGCTCCTCAGCCCGGTCCTGCCTTCTTCTCTCCCCACAGGTGCGCACAGGCCAGTTCCACAGGCGGCTGTGGCGTTCCACCCGCCGCATCTCCCAGGTCTCCTCCGGAGAGACGGAGTACAACCCGCCCGAGTCCAAGTGAGCGGACTGTCCCCCAGCAATACCGGGCAGAGGTGCCCTGCCGCAGGGGGTGTCTGAGGGGGGGCGGGCCCAGCCTCGCCACTCGGGCGTACCTGCACTTCTCCCGGGAGCACGGCGCTCGCTGGGACCTGGGTCCGTGGGCAGAGCGTGCCGAGCCGGGAAGCGCGTTCCTTTCCGCGCCAAAGGCCTGCCCACCTCCGCACCGGCGGCTCTGGCTGGCCGAGCCAGGATGCGGCGGACAATCCAGCAGCCCCCACTCCCCAGCCTGGCCTGTTTCCTGCAGAGCTTGAAGTGGAAAACGTGTGTGTTATTCTTCTGGACTTTCTCGCTGGACACGGAGGACAGGAAGCCCGCAGCCCGGGCTCCCCGCGGCCCAGCAGGGCAACGTTGCAATAGACGCGGGACGGTGACCATCGCTGCATTCTCAGTCCTTCTCGGGTGGCCTTAACCAGACCTTGTTGCACTACGTAGAAAACTCGTACCAAAACCCCAGCCTGCTGTCGGCAGGAGGCCAGGCTGCCACAGCGAAGCTTTAATGTGATGAAACTGGCAAGTGCCTGTCCTGTGGGCCCAGAAAGACACCTGCTAACTCTCGCCAATCAGCCCCGAGTCCTAGCTGTGTCTACACCCCGTGGGCAAAGAAGGGTGTTTGCTTTCACTGCGTTTGCGGTCTGTCTGCCTCTTCGACAGGGGCACCCGGATTCAGCAACGCTCCAGGCCCTAGGCATTTGTCTCGGGGCCTCTCCTAACATTCCTGTTGATTTATACCTTTTTTTTAAAAAAAAAAAAAGCAAAAATAAATGTGCACAATCTTATTGTCTCCCGAGACTCGTATCTTTCAGGGAGCGTGAGCCGGCGTAGCTCGTCGGACGACTGCACCAGCAATAAAACCCTGCCCTTTGCTACCGTGGCCTTCGGCCGCCTCGCAACGCCCTGCCGGCTGTCTCAGCCTCGCGTCGGACATCGCTGCTGGTAGGGAAGAGGACGCGCTGGGCCGGGAGAGGATCCGGCTGGCCTGCAGTCAGGGCAGGTGCAAGAGGAGTCGGGGTTCGCCTCGCAACAACCACGGAGCTTCATAAGAGGGCTTGCCCCAACCCTTCCCCCGAAAGACCAGCGCAGCCCTCAACGCGTGGCGTTTCTCACGGGGCTCCCTGCCGCCGCTTCGCCAGGCTGGGTGAAAGCCGGTGGAGGAGACCGTTTTGCGATCGTAACGGGCGTGAGAGAGCTGCGGCCGTCAAGAGGATCCCCTCGTATCGATCCCCTTCACCACTGCTCCGGGAGACCCCTCCGTCCCTCCGTCAGTCTGTCTGGGTTTGATCCTGAAGTGGCAGGAAATAGAGACGTTTGGGTTTGCAGCCAATGGCCAATGACACTTTCCTGCTTTTAATCGACCTTGGAGGGGATCGGGGGGGAGATGGCCTAGCCCTACAGACTTGAAACCTAGAAGGACCCGAGTCCTGATCTCTCCCTTCGCCCAGATGTGTCGAGCCAGAGAGGGGAGGGGGCTTGGATTGGGCTAGAAGGAGCTGTCTGCGGCTATTGCGTGCACCTGCCCGCTCAGACGTAAATCGCGGTGGTGGGGCAGCCCAGCCATCCCTGCCAAAACGGGACGTTCTGTGTTCACAATGCAGCCATGAGCCCATCACCAGAGCGTCTGGCCCCCGAGCAAGGGAGCAATGGATCAGTCCCTGTAGGACCCAGTCACTGTAACTTAGCGGGAAGGAGGAGGGAGCCGCCACATTGTTCCTCACCTTTCCTCTCCGCCGGGGAGTCCGGGTCGGGACGCGGGTATCACTCTGCCCACGCTCCGGATGCGTCCGCATCCGAACAGCTGTGGAAGCCCCGGCTTTCCTGCCGCGTGCTGACACTTGCATCCTGGAGCCAGCCTGCTCTCCCTGCCCCCGGCCTGTCACTCTGGGTGAGGCGTGAGGGCGGGCAGGGACTTCCGCGCCTGACACCAACCCCTGTCGAACGGCGGCGAGGTTGGGATCTTGGCCTGAGCTTCACAGTCGGGCCCTTCTCCGTAACCGGCCGGAGAGGAGGGAGGGGAGATTCGGGTCGGGCCCCAAAGCTCCTGGCTCTGGCCCAGCTCTCTCCAGAACCAAATGAAACCTCACGGCTCCAGAGGGGCGGTGTCTGTCCCCCTGCCCTGGCTCTAGGAAACGGCTCCCCCCTCCCTCCCTATTTTCTCAGGATGTTCCATGTGTTACTAGCATCACCGAGTAGAGACAGGGCCCCGCCACCACGTCTAGAGATTTCTCCTCCAAGCTGCAGGTCCCGGGGGAAGGTCTGTGGAGGGAGGCGGGTTGGTGCGAACCTCGGAGACGCTTGAGGAACGTTAGGCTCCGAGTGAGAGTCCCGACGGGCGCACGGACCCTGTTTGCGAGCCCCTCGAGCAAAGGCGCCTTTGCTTTCGTTAGCCGGGACGTTGGAAGCCACGGCACCGTCCGTCCTCGCCCTGGCCAGTGAGGCCTTGTTGTAGGGCCCTGGACTTCCCACCCCGGGCTGGGAGGAGAGGATGTGGGCTCGCGCAGGAGGACATCTCTGCTGTAAGCCAGGGGATCAACTGCAAACGCCGCTCCTCAGGGAAGGGAGGCTCTCGAAACGTGCTGCTGCTCGACACCGAGCCCTGTTGCGTGCCGAGTTTGCTCCCAGCCTCCTTTCTCCAGCTCCGGGCTGGAGGTGACTTTGTGATGGGGGACTGGCTAGACCAGGCTCTTCCCCTGCGCCGTGCCTCGGTTCTTGCTCCCCCGCCCCCCAACTTGTGTAAGGAGAAAAACCAATGCTGGGGGAGAGACTGGAGCAAAGCCCTCACCTTCAGTCCCTGCCCGGAGACCCAGGGCGAGCCCCCGACAGAGCAATATTCGCAGCCTGCGGAAAAGATGGGTTGGAGCCTGTGGGCTGCGTTGTGGTCGGCGTGCACGTAATACGAGAGAGAGAGACTTGTGTAACTTTTTTTTGGAATGATGTCAATCTACAGATTTCGACCCTATTTCCCCCAAAACGGAGCTGTCGAAGTTTGGAGCTTCCCAGAATGCCCCTGGCTTTTTATAGAGCACTGAGACACCCTGTGGATGTGCCTGATCTCTTTAGAACTGGGCGGGCCAGTGGAAATCGTAGGGGGCTTTGCTGGCCCTGTCCTGAAAAGACTTGAATTCCAGGGGCACCTGCTCTCCGGCCGGTCTCTGCCGTGGCCTCCGTGAGAAGGGTTTTCTTCCTCGCCCTGCGCTTGGCTTGCACCTTCTCTGCTTTGGAGGGTGGTACCTGCCGAGCAATTGTCCTGCTCTTCCCAAGCGGGACTGCTCCCAGCTCCGCCCACCCCTGCACGTGAAAACCCCCTCCCGGCGCGTGAAACCCCCTCCCGGCGCGAGTGTCTACGTCACATGGTCCGCTCTGGGGCACGGCTATAGGTGCCCAAGTTTGGGGGAGGTAGAACTGGCCCCACGCCTGATCCCTGAGTGCAGTGGTATGGCTCTGGGGGGATTACATAAGGGGTCCCTACTTCCCCCCCCTTTAGAGGGAGTGAGGGTTCCTGGTGCATCAGCCTTTTGGGGAAGTGACTTCAAACAACGGGCTTGACCAAAGTAGCACCGCTGGGTACCAAACTCTCTCCAGCTTGCAGTCATGCTACAAACTGGTCTCCAAGCACCCTGAACCGGGGGGAGGAGGGTGGCTTTGTGCCATATGGCATTAACGGATCCCCCGGTCTTGTCGGATCGTGTCCCAGTCTGACCCGAGCCCAGCTCTCGTTCCTGGGGAGAGGAGAGCAGCGTTCACTTGGGGAGACCGGCAGAGAATTTGAATAGTCCTGGGGTTGTGAACTCCCCATCTCTGGCCGTGTGGTCCTTCAGGCACTATTTTTGGAGCTGTTGCTTACGCGTTTCCTTGAAACCCAACCTTGAGGCGAAATGGCCCACCCAAGTCTTTCACTCACGCTCCCATCCCAGCGGCCCGGGGAGATGCTGTCCCGCAGGGAGAAGGGTAAATGAGAGACCCACAAAAGTGGTGCGTGCGGTACTCGGAACAAGGGATTTATAGTGTCGCGCTGGCTGCTGATTCTCTCCGAAAGCAAACTAAAGCACAATCCCAGAAAAATGTTTATGCCTTAAACTTGAAGAGGAGCGTGGCCCCGTTCTGTATGGGGATCGTTTGTCGGGTTTGCTAGCAACGAACGGTGTGTGTCATATTTAATAAACTTGATCAAGGAAGAAATGTTTCTTGATGATTCCTAGACCCTCCTACTGCACCCACCTAATGTGTGATAAAACTGTGCGCGTCTCTTGCATCCTTCACGGGAAGACCCCCAAAATGATGACAGTTCAGACTTAATTTACCCATCCGAGCTTTGGGAGTTTTACCCATGTGCCCAACGGTTTGGAAATTTGAACAATTTGCCCCAAGCCACGTTCCCTGTGATCTTTTGCATCCACACGCACATTTTCTCCGTCCATGTGTGGAATAATTTTATGTGGACCGAGGACGTGCGATTGTGCACCCACCACAGCAGAAACGAAACCGAGCTGCGGGTGCTCTGCTGATCCGCTGGGTGGCATTGGGATCTCTCCTGCACAGCCACCCGAACGCGCAGAAGTTTCCTGCAGCAGGGCAATTTCATCCACATCCACACATTGGGCCTCGTTTGTGTTACCCATTTGGGGGCCAAATTGGCTAGTGCCTGCCTTCTCCCCGCAGCGCACGTGCAGGTGGAGGGGGTGCTGAGGGACTAGCGAGGGACCAGCATGGACAGCGGGTGTTTCTGGGCTATCAGAGGCCTTCAAGGAAGCAGTGCAACGTGCCCATTGGAACGGTGGCCCCAGCCCAGTGACCGATGCTGTTATGCTTATAAGAAGCACACCGGATCGGTGTCAGGGGAAAAGGCAGCATGCTGCATTTATTGCAAATACAATGGGAAAAGCAGGGCGTCCAGGCATGCATCCTGCAGATGATCTTACAGTTAACAAGTCCCAGAGCGGTAGCTGTGTTAGCCTGTAACTTTAAAAACAATGGAAGTCCTGTGCCATATGCCATCAAGTGCCAGTGTAATATTTTGTACCAGCACCGCCCCTCTGCCATGTATAGTGGCCAAACCGGACAGCCTCCATGCCAAAGGCTAAATGGACACAAGTCAGACATCAGGAATGGTACCACGTGCAAATCTGTAGGGCCGTGTTTCTTAAACTTTTTAAGACCCAGGAATCCTAAACAATAATTTTTTTTTAATGGGGAACACCAAGGATTTTTTGTTGAGCAAAAAAAAAAAGGTCGGGGGGAAGGGTCGGGAGGAAAGTTATTGAGAAAAAAAAAGAAAAGGTCGCCTGTCCCTTTAAAGGTGGCCATTTTGAATTCTGTTGTTCTCCGTGGCACACCTCCAACTGCCTCGCGGCACGCCAGTGTACCGTGGAACACAATTTACAGAAACACTGCTGTAGGGGAATATTTTTACCTCCCTCGTCACTCAATCATGGATTTGACTGTAGCCATCCATCTACAAAAGAATTAGAGAGAGGCTACGTCTGCACCGCAGCGCTATTATCCCGAAATAGCTATTCCACGTCTTTTGAGTGCGCCCGTTATTTCGAAATGTAACAGGCTCGCTAGTCTGACATCCCTGTAAACCTCATCCCACGAGGCGTAAGGGTCGTTTCAGAAGAGCGCTTTGTTTCAGAGTAAGTGCTGTGACGTCAGCACCACATTTCGAAACGATATGTAATTTGCATCGCACCAATTGCGTCTCTTATTCCAACCTGCAGTTCAGGGGAGAGGCCGGACTCCCCATGACCCTCCTGCCGTGATACTCGCAGCAGAGTTGGGTCTGGCAACAGGCGCCACACGGCCCCTGCCCACGCTGTTGTTGGGGAAATGCGAGCCCTGCAGTCCCCACGGGTTAGACATCCACCGTGGCCCAGCCGGCTGCTACAGCTACTTCAAAGGGGCTGTCGGGGGCTCCTCTCCACAGTCCTGCCCCCAGCCTGCTCCCCGTCCTTGGCACAAGGCACTCTGGGGCAGCTGCAAGCCCTGTCCCCTACCCGCCCACCCTTCCTCCATCCGCCAGCGGCCTTTGGCTGCAAGAAGCTGGATTGACTGGCCTGGAAAAGGGGGTCCTGGCCCTCCCCTTCCATTGTGCTCTCTTCACAGGCTCTGCCCTGGCCAGAGCCAGCAGGGAGCTGGAGGGGTTTGGGCCCCTCTGGTCTCCACAGACCATTCCCCCTGCCTCCTGGAGAGAGGGGCTGGCCCACAGGCGAGGGGGCTGGCCTCGGCCTCCTGAAACATAGCTTCAAGTCCCTGCTCTGGTGCAGACGTGCTGGGTGACCTGGCAGCAGACTCCGTGCCTCAGTTTCCCCTCTCTGACAAATGAGGGTGATCGTGCTGTCCTCCCTCCCGAGGAGGTAGCGAGTCCCAACGCTCCCCAGACTGTAGTGTGTTCGGGAGCAGTCTCTCTTCTAAGGCCGCTAAGGTGACTCTGAGGCCAACAATTCATTTCTCACAGCCCCCAGGCCCCAGATAACCCTTTAGGGAGTGCAGCTTTCAGCCCCTCCCACCTGCCCCCAGGAGTTCTTCCACTGTCCCTTTGCCCTGGTGCTCTCTCCGTGAGGCTGCAGGGGGCGCCCCGGGGCCAGCCTCCCAGGGGGGTGCCCTACGCTCCTGCCCCCCTCATACCAGAAGATTTCCCTCAGATGTTTCTGAGGATGCTAAATTAGTTGCAGACAGGAAGTGGCACGGGGAGAGGGGGGGAGAAGGGGGAGCCAGCACATTCCAGGCCTTTACAGCCTTTAATCACCCAAATGGGAAGCAGAGGAGAAGGCAGGAGAGAAAATGTGGCAAAAAATAGCCGCAGCCGGTATCGGAGCCGCTGGTGGCAGGGTTCAGCCGGGCCGGGAAGGCCACGCTGGCAAGGGAAAGAGGCCATTTTGTCTTTGGGCTCCACACACTTCCTGTGCCGCCTTGGGCATGTCCCTTAGCCTGTCTGTGCCTCAGTTTCCCCACTTGCACAATGAGGATATGGTACAGGGACACAGTGGGGATAATAAATCCAGCCATTAATGAGTCCCGATTCGGCAGGGAAGAGAGCCCTAAATGTGGCTAGGTAGGTACATTGTCCTTGGTCCTGCTGGCTGTGAACAGACGTGGTTTTCGCCTAAGGGTGTGTCTAGACTACATGCCTCCGTCGACGGAGGCATGTAGATTAGACAGATCGGCAGAGGGAAATGAAGCCGCGATTAAAATAATCGCGGCTTCATTTAAATTTAAATGGCTGCCCCGCTCTGCCGATCAGCTGTTTGTCGGCAGATCGGGGCAGTCTGGACGCGCCGCGTCGACAAAAAAGCCTTTCTTGATCGGCACAGGTATGCCTCGTGAAACCAGGTTTACCTGTGCTGATCAAGAAAGGCTTCTTTGTCGGCGCGTCGCGTCCAGACTGCCCCGATCTGCCGACAAACAGCTGATCGGCAGAGCGGGGCAGCCATTTAAATTTAAATGAAGCCGCGATTATTTTAATCGCGGCTTCATTTCCCTCTGCCGATCTGGCTAATCTACATGCCTCCGTCGACGGAGGCATGTAGTCTAGACGTACCCTAAATTGCGGCTCCGCCTTTGCCCTTCTGCAGACATAGGGGCTCACAGGAGAAATCGCTGCTCCCTCTACAAAAACATGAGTGGTATGGAGCAAGTGGATAAAGGCCTGTTTACTCCTCCCCATAACATAAGAACTAGGGGGCCACCCAATGAAATCAATAGGTAGCAGGATGAAGACAAACAAAAGGAAGTATTTCTTCGTGCAACGTGCAGTCAACCTGTGGAACTCCTTGCCAGAGGATGTTGTGAAGGCCAAGACTAGAACAGGGTTCGAAAAACAAAACACAAGGCCCTGGTTCCAGCAGGGAGCATTCTCACTTATATCGTCCAGTCTCCCAGGACTTGTTCGCTTCTTGCTGCCCCACACTCCTCGTGCCATGTGCAGGCAGGCGGGGCAGCGGATCCTTCTTTCCCATTCCTCTGCGTTGCCGCATCGTGGGACGTCCTGCCCAGCCACCGTGGCTCTGGCAAGCTCCCCCTGGCAGCTGCAGCCACGTGGGGCACGAGAGGTAGGAGGGGGATGGGGGGCAGCACTGGGGGGGAGCCCAGCAGCGGGACAGCACAAGGACAGAGCTGGGGGGAGACTCCACCTCTCTAGGCCTCCCCCCGAATAGAACTCAGGTGCCTGAGGAGTGGGGCCCGTTGGAGACCCACCGCCGGGTGATCGGCTGATCAGGGAAGGGGGTTGAATAGTCGCTCTCCCGTTTCCTGTGGGACCTCGACTATCCCCCCCCCCACCCCGTGGCTGGGCTGCTGCAGGCAGTGCCCACAGGGGGTGGGAAGCAGGATGAGTCCCCCAGGCCTTGCCTTGCTCTAGGCAGTGGGGGGGGGGGGGGTGTTAGCAGCTCTTGGCTGGGCATGGCAGAGGGGCCCCGCTGTTGACACGGCCCCAGAGGCATCTGCCCCGGAGGGAGTCCCTGAGCCCATGTGTCCTGGATTAGCCGTGCCCTGACTCAGTGGCCCCAGGAGTCCGGCCCGAGCGAGGACTGTGCAGCCCTGGCGGAGTGCTTAAAGCCCCGGGGCTCAGAAGCCAGGTTGGGGGGAGGGGCTGAGCAGTGTAGGGGGGGGCAGGGGCTAGTGCTCCGGCCTCATGCTGCTGGGGCCAGAGGGTTGGATCCTGAGGCAGCTTCTGCCATTGAGAGCATTTCGGGGCAGGGGCGAGGCGAGGCGCGTCGGCAGGGCTGGGGGACCCAGGGCTGGAATGGGGGGTGCTGTGGGGCGGGGGCGAGGCGCGTCGGCAGGGCTGGGGGACCCAGGGCTGGAATGGGGGGTGCTGTGGGTCGGGGGCGAGGCGCGTCGGCAGGGCTGGGGGATCCAGGGCTGGAATGGGGGGGTGCTGTGGGGCGGGGGCGAAGCGCATCGGCAGGGCTGGGGGACCCTGGGCTGGAATAGGGGGTGCTGTGGGTCGGGGTTAAGGCGCGTCGGCAGGGCTGGGGGACCCAGGGCTGGAATGGGGGGTGCTGTGGGTCGGGGGCGAGGTGCGTCGGCAGGGCTGGGGGACCCAGGGCTGGAATGGGGGGTGCTGTGGGGCGGGGGCGAGGCGCATCGGCAGGGCTGGGGGACCCAGGGCTGGAATAGGGGGTGCTGTGGGGCGGGGGCGAGGCGCGTCGGCAGGGCTGGGGAACCCAGGGCTGGAATGGGGGGTGCTGTGGGGCGGGGGCGAGGCGCGTCGGCAGGGCAGGGGGACCCAGGGCTGGAATGGGGGGTGCTGTGGGGCGGGGGCGAGGCGCGTCGGCAGGGCTGGGGGACCCAGGGCTGGAATGGGGGGTGCTGTGGGTCGGGGGCGAGGCGCGTCGGCAGGGCTGGGGGACCCAGGGCTGGAATGGGGGGTGCTGTGGGTCGGGGGCGAGGCGCGTCGGCAGGGCTGGGGGACCCAGGGCTGGAATGGGGGGTGCTGTGGGGCGGGGGCGAGGCGCGTCGGCAGGGCTGGGGGACCCAGGGCTGGAATGGGGGGTGCTGTGGGTCGGGGGCGAGGCGCGTCGGCAGGGCTGGGGGACCCAGGGCTGGAATGGGGGGTGCTGTGGGTCGGGGGCGAGGCGCGTCGGCAGGGCTGGGGGACCCAGGGCTGGAATGGGGGGTGCTGTGGGGCGGGGCGAGGCACGTCGGCAGGGCTGGGGGACCCAGGGCTGGAATGGGGGGTGCTGTGGGGCGGGGGCGAGGCGTGTCGGCAGGGCTGGGGGACCCAGGGCTGGAATGGGGGGTGCTGTGGGGCGGGGGCGAGGCGTGTCGGCAGGGCTGGGGGACCCAGGGCTGGAATGGGGGGTGCTGTGGGTCAGGGGCGAGGCGCGTCGGCAGGGCTGGGGGACCCAGGGCTGGAATGGGGGATGGTGTGGGGCAGAGGTGAGGCGCGTTGGGTTTCCACCAGCGTTCCCCATACGCTGAGCGATTTGAGGGAGATTCAGATGCCGCCCAGCTGATTAGCAGAGCACCCAGAACATGCCTGTGTGAGTTTTGGGGGGGGGAGTTATGCATATGGGCTCTGTACTTGTATTTTGATGCTGTGTCTGGGGGACAGCAGCAGGCCTCGCCCCCCTATCGGGAGGGGTGACTCCTCAGCCGGTTGCTATGCCACCTGGACGATGGCCCCGACGTGGCAAGTTGGGGCCGGGACTGAATTCGGTGCTGACTTGCCACCCCCAAATCCAGGCCTCTGCTCCCCAGAATAGCTCCTGCCTTCCCCCCTCTGCCCTGTTGATGGGCCTGAGCCATGCTTGGAAGGGGCTTCCTTGAAGAACGAGAGGGGAGCGCAGGGTCTGTGTCCCTTCCAGTCCTTGGACTCTGTGCCAAGCCAACCCCCTGCGGGAGGTAGGACAAGAGGGCCCTGCTCAGCCAGAGTTGTCAGCATCCCTGTTTATAGTTGTCCTGAGTTTGGTGCCGGTGTGGTCGCTGCTGGAATTCCATGTCCCCGTCTGGGGGGACATGGCTCAAGAAGGGGGGTTGATAAATGAACGAGGTTCGGGGACAGGCCAGGATTATTAAAGGACTGCCTTAATGGGGGGGGACCCCCAGAGCTCCATCAATTTAGCTTAACCAAGAGAAAAGGAAGGGCCAACGAGAAGTACCCACACGGGGAACGGCCATTTAATAAGAGGCTCTTCAGTTTGTCCATTGACTAGAAATAGAAGCTTGTCAAATTCAGGCTGGAAATAGATGCAGGTTTTTGGTTCGCTGGGAGGAGAATTAGCCATTGGCGCGACTTTCCTAGGGTCCTGGGGGATTCTCCATCACGGGACAGTTTTAGACTCTGGCTTGGGTGGTTTCCCACAGGCGCTGGTTCAAACAGGGCGGTTCCATGGCTTGTGTTAGACAGGAGGTCACCCAGGTGCTTTCTGGCCTCTCCATCTTGGACTCTGTGGCTGGTCCTCAGAAACGTGAGCATCTCCATCGTCTTGCAGAAGTGGTGGAGTCCGAGTGTGTCTTTGCCCCGAAGGGTGTCACATGGGAGTTATTGATTCCCAATGCCTGGCAGGACCAGCGACAACCTAGCTCCTGCTGTCACGTCCAGTGTGGGTTCCCCATAGAGCGGGGAGATGTGGCCGGGCCATGTTGGGGCCGGAGTAGCAACCCAGAAATTCCCCCGAGGGCTCTGTGTGGCACAGATGTTCGAGCTCTTGCTGTTGATTCTCCCTGATGGCTCAGCTTCCGAGAGCTGCCCAAGCAGGATCGCAGCTCATCCACGTGGTGTATTACAGGAAAGGTGTGTCCTTCTAGCTCCCACGCTGCGTGTCTGTATGTGACACCCTCCCCGCCCACCGGCGCAGTGGGAGCCTCTTGCAGGCCGGCTGTTGGACGGTTTTGATGGCTGGAAATCAGACGGTCCAACCTAGTTCTGATGGAAGCCAAATCCCATGAACTATATTGTAGAGGCAGGGGTCTCATCCAGTGCTTCTGACTTGCAGCCACCTCTGGGGTGAAACTGCCCAGCAAACTGGCTTTGGGGTTTGGAACAAAGTGAAGAAGGGAGCTGGAAGGGAGGGAGGCAGAGCGGTGTAGCCCAAGCTGCAAGGAGAGCAGCCGACGGTGTATAAAACTGCCCCTCCCGTGGCTTTATAAAACGTGGCCTGGGAGAACAACCAGCTTGATTTTGCAGAAAGCCTACAGCAGCAGGGCGCCCCCTAGGGTCCGTGGCTCAGCACGGACCCAGAGGAGGACACAAGACTACCCAGAGCTCTCCCGTGGACAGGGCCCTGCTGTGCTCAGCATGACAGCAGGGCGGTGGTCTCCGTGTTAGCTGCAAAGTAACGTAGATGCAGAGCTCCGAGGGGCTGCAGTTGGCGAGGGCCGTTGGAGGGAAACGGGCAATGAGATGGAGAGAAGCGTTTAGCCAGGAATGCGCCCCCCCCCATAGAGGGCAGAGCAACGTCCCTCATAAGTACCGAGAGCCCTTGGCCACTCGGAGCACAAAAGAGCCGAAGAGCCCCTGAAGCACAGGGAGCAATGGTGTTTAGCAAGGGATGCCACAGCCTCCCTGGCCTGGGAGAGAGGCGCTGCGTCTCCTTCTCCTTCCTCTCACGCAGGCAGGAAGGGGCGGGGAGGGGCTGCCTTGTGTCAGCTCCACCCTGCTGGGTTTAGCGAGAGTCGAAGGCCAAACCTATGCTAGGCCACAGCTGAACCCTCCCTGGTAAACCACGTCCCCCGCAGCCACGTTCCAGTCACCGCAGTGAAATTGGAGCGCGTGTCCTGCCGGGCTAGCAAACAAACTGGCACCAGTCGGCAGCAGGGCTGGCCTGAAGCCCAGGGAAATGCCATTGACTTCGGCGCAGGAGCATTCCCGCCCCGACCGCCCCCAGGTCAGGGTGGGAGCCCCGCGTTGGAAACAAGGCTGGAAGGCGGCGTCCCTGGAGTCACGCCCTTTCTAACACAGCTCTTCTGTGGTGGTTTGTTCTTCGCCTGTTAAGCCGAGGCCGTTGGCAAAGGCCCCAGCCAGGCAGGGACTAAGGTTGCTTTATCTCCACTGGGAGTTTCGCCAGCGCTATGTCGTCTCTTAGGGAGCCCCCCAGCCGTCTGGTGTCCCCCCCTTCCCCCGGGCAGGTGCTGGAAGTAGGGGTTCAGGGAGTGCTGGCGTGACATGCTTTGCATATGCATATAGGGATATAAAATCCCTTTTAACGGGTTATCCGGTTAAAGGAGGGGGCGGGCGGCCCTCCGGCGAGGAAGCTGCTCCATCCCCTACCAGGTAACCAAAACTGATAAGTCTCCCCTGCTCATCAACCCCACAATTATCCGAGCCCCGCTGCCAGGCTGTGCCCAAAGTCTGGGGGGAGGGCTGGGTTTTGCTTCTTTATCTCCTCACACATTCAGCACCCTCAGACAAGGGTCTTCTGCAGAGCAGGGGGGGGAGGTTCCCCACAGATTTCCCCACAGATTTCCCCTCTCCTGGCCATGCCACTGGGCCCAGGCTTAGAAGTGCTTCTGCAAAGATGCCCTGGGCGCCTCCCCCCCCCTTTTCCACAGCTCCCTGTGGACTCCCATAAAAGCCAAAAAATGCCCTTGAAGTGCAACGGTGAACAGGCTGTAAATGCCACTCTCCCTGCAGCAGGGGCAATAAAACTCCAGAGGGTGGGGTCATTTCCTGAGCTGCCTCTCTCCGCTCCCCAGGGGGGGCTGGCAGCTCGTCTCTCACCTCCGCCCCCTGCTAGAAACGAGCCCCCAGGTGAACCCAAGGCTGCCTTTGAAGGGGGCTGTTTAGAAAGCGCCCAGCTGGGCCCTTTTGTCCCAGGACAAAGCCGGGCGGGAGGGTGGGTTTGGCATCCAGGGGCGAATTGCAGTTGCCTGTTGTTCGTTGGGGTGGGAAAATGAGGCAGATTGGGGTGGCCCTGGCTGGGAAGGTGAGGGACCCTATAAGCGCTGACAGGGGTTGTTCCCACAAGGCCTTGCTTGCAGCTGCAGGCCTGCCAGGCCGTGGGGTGGCCGTGGAAAAGCCCCATGTGCCCCGACTAGAGCAGGAGAAAAGAAACCTGCCCTGCCCCATGGAGTAGCCCTCAGACCACTCACAGAGAGAGAGAATGCCTGTGCGCTACAGCCCGGGCTGCGAGCCAGCTGGCTTTTAGCTCTCGCTGTACAGCAGGGGTGGGGAACCTTTTTGGGGTTCGGGGGCCGCTGACCCACAGAAAAATCAGCCGGGGGCCGCACACGAGTGAGAAGCCAACAAGAAAAGCAGCCCCCCGCTGCCGTGGGCCCCGACGGAGGAGAAAGACCCTCCCCGCACCCCCCTCGCACACCAGAGCCGAGGGGGGCCCAGACGCGTAGATTTGGTGTGCTCCAGGGTGCTGGAGACCCAGTGCCAGCCCCCCGCCACCGCCACGCTGAGCTGCACTGGACCGGGCGCACCGCTCTCCAGCTGCCTCGCAGCTGGCTGCGGCCACGGTCAGCCGTCCTGCGGAAGCCGTAGGAGTCCCCCGCACCTACGGGGACCGCTAGGAACCTGCCTTCCCCTGGCCTTGTGGCCCCGCTGTCCGAGATGAAACCTCGGGAGGGAATGGGCTTTTCCTTTAGCGCCGAGATGGGAGCCTGCAGCCCCCGGCGGATGCCCCCTCTGCCCGGACGTGCCCTGCAGCCCCTCGTGTTCTGCGCCTCCCCCCCCCCGGGCGTTGAAGCGCAGGGCATTAGCTAGGCTGGCAGGGAGACAATTCCACCACCCCGCCGGGCCGGCACTCGCTACCGCAAGGGCCGGGGGGTTTCCACGGCAAAGCCGCGGCTTGGAGAGGTGGCCCTGAGCGGAGTGGGCCGGAACCAGGGCTTGGAGCAGCTTAGTGTGTCTCGGGGGTTGCGGGGGGGGGGGGGAGAGGACTGATTTTTTTCACAGCCCTGAGCAATGTGAGGAGGTCGCCCTGAGATGTTGGTGTTGAATAGGCCTTAGTGTGTGTGTCTGTGCGTCGGGGAAGAATGTGTGTGTGCGTGTGTGTGTGTGTGTGTCTCAGAGAAGAATGCGTGTGTGTGTCTGTCTCAGGGAAGAATATGTGTGTGTGTGTGTGTGTGTCTCAGAGAAGAATGCGTGTGTGTGTGTGTGTGTGTGTGTGTCTCAGAGAAGAATATGTGTGTGTGCGTGTGTGTTTCTGTGACTTGGGAAAGAATGTGTGTGTGTGCGTGTATGTGTCGGGGAAGAGTGTGTGTGTGTGTGTGTGAGGGAAGAATGTGTATGTGTGTGTGTTTCTGTGTCTCAGGGAAGAATGGGTGTGTGGGTGTGTGTGGGTGTCGGGGAAGAGTGTGTGTGTGTGTGTGTGTGTGTGTGTGTTTCTGTGTCTTGGGGAAGAATGTATATGTGTGTGTGAGTGTGTTTCTGTGTCTCAGGGAAGAATGTGTGGGGGGGGTCATGTCTCAGGGAAGAATGTGTGTGTGTGTGTGTGTGTGTGTGTGTGTGTGTGTGTGTGTGTGTGTGTGTGTGTTTCTGTGTCTTGGGGCAGAATGTGTTTCTGTGTCTCAGGGAAGAATGCGCATGTGTGTGTGTGTGTGTGTGTATGTGTGTGTGTGTGTGAGAGAGAGAGAGAGAGAGAGAGAGAAGGGGAAGGGGAAGAATGTGACAGAGCCGGGGGTATGGGGTCCGGAGGCAGAGCAGGCCAGCTGAGACAGGGAGTGGGCAGAGGGGCCAGGCCGTGGGAAGGCCAGGCAGAGAAGAAAGAGCGGGGAGGCTCAGACGGGAGGGTTTCTGAGGAGGAAGACGAGGATGGGGGGGGTTTCCAGGGTCCCCCACCATCCCTGCCCGCCTGGGGCTGTGGGTGGGTGAGGCGGGGGGGGGGGGGCGGAGATGCACAGCGTCTGGCTGGCGGTGCACGGAGCCGTCCCGACTAAACAACACCAAGGCAGGGGCCCTAATGAAAGCCACGTGGGCTGTGGGGAGGCGGCCGCGCAGCCCTGGGGGGTGCTGTGGGAGGCTGGCGAGGCGCCAGGGAGACCACAAGGCCCAGGAGGAGGAATGAAAACCTTATGAGGGGGAGAGAGTTCTTGGGGTAGGGGAGGTCCCAGACACCCTGCCCCCCGCTGTGGGGAGAGACAGGCAGCATGGGAAAAGGAGGCACAGAGCAGCTGGATCCACTCCGTGGTACCTCGGGCCTCCCCCCGAGATGGGGCAGCCCCGTATGGTCTCTGAGGTGCGATCGCTGGGGCCTCGCCGGCCCGCTCCCATGGCGACCATAACGGGTACCAAGCCCTACACTGACATGCAGCCACCTCTGGGGAGGAGGCGATATTTTAGGCAGCAGCCCCACCCCCACTGCCTCCTTCCTCCTCTGGCGAGGGGGCTCCCCCGCTGTCCTACACCCATCTCTGACAGCCCTGCCTCTGGACAGTGCTAGCGCAGATGTTCCCTGAGCCGGCGGGGGGGTACAGACGGCCTTGCCTGGCCCATCCTCCACCCTCCCAGATGGGGACAGGGAAACAGGTGTCTCATCGGCATGTGACCCCAGAGCCTCTCGCCTGCCCTGGGACTAGCCCGGCTGATCCAGGGAGAAGCTGGATTCGCTGCTCAGGCAACCACTGACTGATACCCAGCTAGCCCACGTGGACAGAGACGACTTATCCAGTAGGCACAGTGCCTAGGGCCCACGATACTTTTAGGGGCCCACGAAAATGTTTTAATTTCTTTTCAAATCAGAAAGGAAAAAAATGAACTTTTAGGGTTGAAGACAATGTTTTAATTTTTTTTCTCACATCAGAAAAAAAATGAAACTTTTAGGGCCCACGAAAAGCTATTAAATTTGGCCTAAAACAGAAAAAAAAATGTTGAAAAGTATTTAAAGTTATATCAGACATAATTTTTAATATTTTTTTGTAATGGAGGAAGGGGCTCACGAAGGCAAAAGTGCCTGGGGCCCACGAAAGTCATAACGTGGCCCTGTTCGTGGATGGTGGCGGCCGGGGTCCCTGGCTGGCAGGTTGGGTGGGAGCTCTGTGCTGCCATAGGAGGGAGAGACGGGGGTGAGGTAGTGGATCCAGGGAGGGCCCTGTGTCCTGCTTGGCTCTCCAGAGAGAGAAGTGCTCTGAAAAGTTCAGCTCAGCTGCGGACGTGGCCCCCTCAGCCCAGTTCCTTCCAGGGACCGTCACGGTCCGGGAAAGCCTAGGTCATTGAGCAACAGGGTCAGAACTGAATGTGTCTCAGCTGAGCCTAGACACGGCTCCTTCTCCCTTCCCAGGGCTTTCCTAGCAGGATCGGAACGTGCCACGAGGGGACGTTGTCCTTGGAGAGGGCGAGGCAGTCCCTTCCTCCTGCTCGGGAGTGTCGTGTGGGGAAGAGGGTTCCAAGTCACCCCTTTGAGACACCGGTGGGCTTTTCCCCAATCGGAACTGTTCTGGGCACGGACCCCAAAGGCAACCCCCTTTGGTTCTGGCCAGCAACTTCAGAACTTTACAAACTGTTTCCCAGCCTGTGAATGTAGCATTTTCCTTTTGTCACTAGGGAGCGCATGTTCGCATGGGGATACTCCCTGGGGCAGAGTCAACCTAGCCCCTGGTGTAGAATTCATCCCTCAAACCGCCCACGGGTTGTGGATTAACTATGGCTATGTCTACACTGCCATTTTTTTGCAGAAGTGGATATGCAAATCGTGCTCTCATTTGCATATCTTCTTCCGATTCTTTTTGGGGAAGAGATTTTGCCAATAAAAAGGGGTTTTTTTTTTCGACAAATGGGCCTGTCAACACAGGGCTTTTTAGCAGCAAAACCTTGTCTGCTAAAAGAATCGGGAGAAGATATGTAAATGAGTGCTCCATTTGCATATCCTCTTCTGCAAAAAAAATGCAGTGTAGACATAGCCTGTGTGTCCAAGAGCCCCCCCCCCCTTCCTATGGCTGCACGGGTATCTACTCTGAAGAGCTGCAGTATGTGTTTCTTAAACGGTATTCCGTGGCACAACAGAATTCAAAATGGCCGCCTTTAAAGGGACAGGTGACTTTTTTTTTCTTTTGCTCAATAACTTGCCCCCCGACCCTTTTTTTCTCAATAAGGCCCACCCCCAACCCTTTTTGCCCTGACCTTCTTTTTTCTCAACAAAAAAATCTTTGGTGTACCCCATAAAAATATATTATTGTTTGGTGTACTTCAGTCTTAAAAAGTTTAAGAAACACTGCGCTATAGTGTTGCAAGTGTAGACAAGGTCTTAGTCCCTCGGGCTGGTAGTGATGTGGGCATCAGGGTAGCAGCTTTTCATCAAGGTACAATGTTTCCAGCCAGAAAGGCCTGTTGGCTCAGCTGGTCTGCCCCCCTGCATAACCTTGCATTGAGCCCAAAACCTCATGATGGACGAAAGCATCTTCCAAAGCAGGATCTAGTCCAGATTTCAAAACGCCAAGGTGGAGACTCCACCAATTTACTTTGTGTCATCACCTTTCCTGATTAAAAAAAAAGGGCATGCCCAGTTTCTAACTTGACTATGGTCGCCTTCAACTTTCCGCCTGCTGGCTCTACCCCTCCTGCCCAGCAAAGGCTATAATTCTAGCCTATGGCTCTTCAAGGAGCTGGAGTTGAGAAAGACCTTTGTGGGGACCTGGGCTATGTCTAGACTGCAGGCTTCTTTCGGAAGAAGCTTTTCCAGAAGAGAGCTTCCAAAAAAACTTCTTCCGAAAGAGAGCGTCTACACAGCCAAAGCACATCGAAAATGCGATCTGCTTTTTCGAAAGAGAGCATCCACACTGAATGGACGCTGTCTCGCATTTAAACTGTGATCACTACGGATGGAGTGGCCACCAGGGCACCTGTGCTTTTTCCTCTTTCCTCTTCTTCCGAAAGAACTCCCTCCTCCCCGTCCATACGCACCTTTTTTTGTAAAAGAGGGTACGTCTACACTACGTTAATTCGAACTAACTCTGTAGTGTAGACATACCCAGAGCTCTTTCGAAAAAAGGCTTCTTCCTCATAGAAAGAGGTTTACCAATGTCGGAAAAACCCCTCTGTTCTTTCCGTTTATTTTCAGAGGAACCCCGCTGCAGTGTGGATGTCACTCGGGTTTTGTCGGAAAAACGGCCGCTTTTCCGACAAAACTCTGTAGTGTAGACAGACCCGCAGAACGCTGTTCTGAGCCGCCATGAAGATCCTGCTCTCGAGCCAATGCTGAGATGCTTTGAGGCCCTTCTTTTGGAGTGTGGGTGTTTCTGCTTTGAGAAAGGGACGGAACGGAGCAGAACTAGGGACAGGGCTGTGCTCGGAGGACAGCAAATGGATAAGAAGGAGTACGGGTCCCACCACTCCACCAGGGCCTTCCATGGGGGTGAGCAGAAGATAGACCCTGATGATTCTTTTCCCTGTAGGTGCTCCAACCCGGGTCTGCCTAAAAGCCCCGCCCCCTCTGCCCAGAGGCCCCGCCCCTCTGCTCTGAGGCCCTGCCCCCTGTCTGAGGCCCCACCCATACTCCAGCCCTGCTCCAACCCCTTCCCTGAGGCCCTGCTCACCTACCACTCGGTGCCTTTCACCCTTCCCCAAGGCGGGGCAGTGGGGGGTGGTTGCAAAGTGAGCACCCACTTGTTTTTGCCCCATGGGTGCCCCAGCCTTGGAACAGCCACAGAGAGGGCACCTGTGGATGAGAATTTTTCAAATGTAGACATTTTAAGAGGAAAAAAAAAGTAGGAAAATGTTGAAAGAACTTCTTTCTTATCCTTCTTTGTTTTAACCGGCTCTGGAGCAGGCTGAAGTGTATGTGCCCTTTGAAAGTTAAAATGCTGAAGTTTCAAAACTTTGGTACACACACACACACACACACACACACACACACACACACACACAAACAAATGTGGGACACAATTAAAACACGTCTCTTTTCTTAAAATTTTGAACATGTTTCCCCTGCAAATTACTTTAAAAGATTCTTTCTGTGAGGGACTTGGCTTCTCTCTGCCACGTTGCAACCAAAAGCTGAGAAGTAGCATTTCCAGTGACAGGAAGGGAAACTGAGGAGCGGAGCAGTGAAGGGACATGCCTGAGGTCACACAACATGACAGTGGCGGAGCCCTGCGCTTGTGCTAGTGGATATTAGCAGTTGTGTCTAGCCAGGCTCTGCAGCTCCCATTGACTACAATGGGATTCGCGAGTTCTATGTTTGAACATCAACCGCACAGTCTTCTACACACTACATATGCCATCCCTGAAATGCAGCCTGCTCTGGGGTAGAGCACTGCAATAAACTGCCACACCCCATGCTGCGCGGGCCATGAATCTCTCCCTCCCTGGCGGAGTTCTCCCTGCAGGAAGGCTTGGCTGCCAGATGTTCCCCTTCTGACATCATTGCCTGGGGGGCAGGAAAGGCTCTGGGGATTGGGCCGACTTGGAAAAAATGAAACAAAAGCCGGGCAGGTTATTACCGGGGGAGGGGGGAAGGGCAGGGCTGGGGTGGGAAATGAGGCGCTAGCCGCCCGTGCACTCCATATTAGAGCCCTCCACCTCTTCCCCCAGCCCCTGAGCTGCCAGGCCTTGGTCCTGATGGAGAGGGGCTGGAGGAATTGAGTTAGGAGCAGTCCCATGGGGTGAGGAACGTGGCGGGGAAGGTGAAGGGAAATGGGGTCATTCCCAGGGCAGAGGAGAATTAGCCCTCCGGGCTGTTCTTCCAACGCCAGGCGCGCGTTCACCTCTTCCCAGCTTGTTAGGACGTGACCCTGCCCAGGGTGAAACCCGCTTGTGCAGCAACGTGGTTCGGTAGTAAAAATGCACCGGCGGCTGGGTGACAGGGCCGGCCTCACCATGAGGTGCACGGAGGCGGCCGTCCCAGGTGCCAGACTGGGGGGCGCCAGTAAGCCCCAGAGTGTAGAAAATTGTATCTGCTGCCGGTGATATGTAGGTAGCCGAGCAGTCCCATGAGAGGCAAAGAACAGGAAGAAGGCAGAATTGAGACCTTTCAAAGTTTGGGCCCAAGCGAGGGGGCAAGGGGGCGCCATTTGAGCTCCCCGCCTCAGGTGCCGAAATGTTGTGGGTCGGCCCTGCTGGGTAGGTGTGATGGACCGGGCCGGGTCTGGGCACCACTGAGGGCGTCCGCTCAGGGCGAATTGCTCAAATTTGGGGCTCTCTATAACCCCCAGACTGGAGACCTTCCCAAACAGGCCACAAACCAGTCCCACAGAGCGCTTCAGCTGCCTGCCTGAAGCCTCACGAGCAAAACCCCTCCGGCACCCCAGCAATATCAGTGCCCCAGATGGCCCCGGGCCTCACACACTGGTGGAGGGGTCTTAGACCCCAACCTCACCTTCCCCAAACAAGTCCTGTCCGGTTCCAAGAAACCAACCACAGATCCCAGGTCAATTTTTAATGATTCCTAACATCCTGTTTGCTTTTTTGACTGCTGCTGCACACTGCTACATGGACGTCTTCAGAGAACTATCCACGATGACTCCAAGATCTCTTTCCTGATTAGTTGTAGCTAAATTAGCTCCCATCATATTGTACGTATAGTTGGGGTTATTTTTCCCAATGTGCATTACTTTACATTTATCCACATTCAATTTCATTTGCCATTTTGTTGCCCAGTCACTTAGTTTGGTGAGATCTTTCTGAAGTTCTTCACGGTCTGCTTTGGTCTTAACTACCTTGAGCAGTTTACTAGTCTGTAAACTTTGCCTCCTCAATGTTTACCCCTTTCTCCAGATCATTTATAAATAAGTTGAATAGGATGGGTCCTAGGACTGACCCTTGGGGTACACCACTAGTTACCCCTCTCCCATTCTGAAAATTTACCATTTATTCCTACCCTTTGTTTCCTGTCTTTTAGCCAGTTCTCAGTCCATGAAAGGATCTTCCCTCTTATCCCATGACAACTTAATTTACATAAAGGCCTTTGGTGAGAGACCTTGTCAAAGGCTTTCGGGAAATCTACGAACACTAAGATCTGCTCTGGTTCAGATCTTAATACACTCAGTACTCTAAGATCTGCTCTGGGGCTGGCTCCTGGGATGAGTGTGGGAGATTGTGGCTGCCTCTGAGGGATGGGGGCTGAAGGAGAGCTGGCGTCCAGCGGCGTTACAAGCAGCCACTTGGGGAGCATGGGCAGTTGCTGTTGCAGGTTATGACCCCCTCCCTCCCCCCCCGTGACTGCCTAGTCCTTCCCCACCTGCCGGCTGGTGGTCCCAGGCCTGTGGGAGCCAGGAAACGGGGCTGGTACGGCCCTTGAGGGGGAAGGCAGGGCTGGCTTGGGGCCAGGAATACTTCAGCATTCCCCAGGCCTGGGCTGCATTGTTATTTACGAGAGATGTCTCACCCAAATTAGATTTTGCCGGGCTGATGTTCTCCAGGCTTCGTGTCGAGATGGCTTCAGAGCCGGCAAATGTATTTCCTCCCTCCCCCCGGGAGCCTCCAGCCTGTCAGCATCTGAAAGTGGGAAGAATCACCGGCTTTTAAGTCACGCAGCTTTCTAGCCATGTGTGAGATACCTGGGGAAATGCCTCCTAAACTTTCCAGAGAGGGAAGGTAATAGCCCAGACCTCAGGAGAGGCTGGGAATTCCCAGCTCTTAGACAGCACTTTTCAGCGCAAAGTCCCATTTTACAGGGGGAAACTGAGGCATGGGAGACTAGGGGTTGAGGCAGGACTAGAATCCAGGTTTGCATCAGGCCTGCTCCCCCATGCTGTCTTCTAGGCCGCACTGCCAGTCACATCCTTGGTCAAGTCACTTCATCTGCCAGGACTCTTGAGCCTGGAAAGGCAGATTGGCCCGAAGGCTGGAGCGCTAACCTAGATTTTGAGAGACCTGGATTCGAGTCCCTGCCCCTCTACAGCTTCCTCGTGTGAATCGGACACACTCCCAGCCTCGCCGTGCCTCAGTTTCCTGCCCGTACAATGGCGTTCACTGCACCTCCCTGCCTCGCAGAGGGGTTGGGAGGATAAATCCCTTGAAGGCTGTGAGGTGCTCAGCACTTAAAAGCTGTTATCCCTTTGGGCCAGGTAGGAAACTGAGGCACGGCGCGGCTAAGGAAGCCTGTGGCTGACCCCGGCTCTCCCATGGGCCCAGCTGATGCACTAACCACTGAACCCGCCTTCCTCTCGGCTGTGGGAGCCTGCAACGCAGAACGTCATTCCCACGGCTGCATTGCAGGGGGCACACGGCTCGGCGTGGACACAGCTGGGCTCCCCGCGCCGCTGCCCTATGGTTCGCAGGGAGCTCTGAGGGGCCCCGCTCTCCCTCCCCCTGCCTGGAGAGGGGAAAGGAAGCCGCCCCTAGCCGGGCCCTGGCTCTGGGGAGTGCGGTGGCCGCATGCCAAGTGCTGCCGACACAGCCCAGGTCTCCCCACCAGGCCGAACAACCCCTGGACCCCTTCCCGGCCTTCAACCCCCCGGCGCAGCCCTGGCCACCCGAGCAAGGAAGGGGCTCGGTTGCCAGGGACAGAGCAGGGTTCTTCGGGGAGGCGCAGAGCAGACACTGGCAGAGGGACGCAGGGAGGGCAGTAGACACCCTGCCTGCAGGAGGGGCACGGCCTTCTCCCAGGGGAGTTCGGCTGGGCTGGGGGAATTTGGGAAGGCTCCTTTGCCTCATTTCCTCTGGGGGGGGGTCTCTCTCCTGGTTCTTTCTCCTGCCTCTCTCTCCCAGCAGTGACACGTGGCAGGTGGAGAACGTGGCAGGAGGGGTGGGCGCTGCCCACATCCCAACCAGTGACCGGTGGACTGCGGTGGGACCAGCCGGGGCAGCTGCCCACGGGATGTGCGTGAGCCGGTGGGTGGGATGCATGGAGTCCAGCCCCGGTGGGAGGGGGCTGGCCTAATGTGGGGGGCTTACTGGAGAACGCCGAGTAACCCACGCCAAAGAAGGGACACAACCATGGGTGGTGGGTGGATGTAGGGGTGGGGAAGGCAAGCCACCAGCCCCGCCCCTTCTGCCCAAAGACCCGCCCCAATAAGAGCCAAGCCCCTCCCATTGCAGAGCCAAGCCACCAGCCCCGCCCCTTCTGCCCAAAGACCCGCCCCAATGAGAGCCAAGCCCCTCCCATTGCAGAGCCAAGCCACCAGCCCCGCCCCTTCTGCCCAAAGACCCGCCCCAATGAGAGCCAAGCCCCACCCATTGCAGAGCCAAGCCACCAGCCCCGCCCCTTCTGCCCAAAGCCCCACCCCGATGGGAGCCAAGCCCCTCTCATTGCAGGGGCAAGCAACCAGCCCCGCCCCTTCTGACCAAAGCCCCGCCCCGATGGGAGCCAAGCCCCTCTCATTGCAGGGGCAAGCAACCAGCCCCGCCCCTTCTGACCAAAGCCCCGCCCCGATGGGAGCCAAGCCCCTCTCATTGCAGAGCCAAACCACCAGCCCCGCCCCTTCTGACCAAAGCCCCACCCCGATGGGAGCCAAGCCCCTCCCATTGCAGAGCCAAACCACCAGCCCCGCCCCTTCTGACCAAGGCCCCGCCCCGATGGGAGCCAAGCCCCGCCCATTTCAGGGGCAAGCCACCAGCCCCCCATGGAAGTCTCCCCAGCCCTGGAGCACTGGAGTGGGGGAGGGACACGGCTCCAGCCTCCCCGGCCCTGGAGCAGGGGGAGCCAGCCCCCGCAGGGCTGACGCCGGGGAGGGAATGTGAGTGGGCCAGGCTGGCGGTTTGGGGAGGCCGCGCCTTCCCCTGCCTCTTACACCCGCCGCCCACGGACCCAGCCTCCCCAGCCCCTGCCCAGCCACCTGCATCCAGATCCCAGGTCTGGGCACCTCCAGGCAGCCAACTCCCCCCCGCCCAAAGTGACAGGGGAGCCAGAGCTGCTGGGTCTCTGCTCCCTCGAGGTGCCACGTTGGCCGCCCATCTCTGCTTCCGTTTCACAAGGGGGGCCCGGGGCTCCCCACGCTGCCGGCAGCAGGCTGCTCTCCCGCACGGTCGCCCGGGGCAACGCGGGGTCCCGAAATCGGCCTAGAGGGGACCTGCGACGGGGCAACGCGTCCCGAGCATCTCGCCTCGCTCCCCGCCCCGCCCAGGGGTTTGTAAGCGACACCCGCGCCGGGGTGGGGGCTGGGGAGCTGCCGCGGGCCAGAGCACCGCCCCTCGCGCGCCGATTCGGGCCCGGAGACCTCGCCAAGTGGCGCCCTTCGGGATGTTCCGTGGCCGTCACAGCTGGGTTGTGGGGCGGGGGGAGGAGGAATAGTCTCCGTGGCCAGGGGTAAAGGAAGCTGCCACCGACCCTGCCCTCCGCTGCCCCCAAAGCACTTTAGAAAGTGGGACGGACCATGCCCCCGGCGGCGTCCCGGAGTCGCGGAGTGCTTGCGGCCGGCCGGCGTTTGCACAGCGCCGAGCACAGCGGGGCCGGGGGCTGTGGCTGGGCTCCCTCAGTGCCAGCGTAATGGGACAGTGAAGAACAATGCGGTGAGGTCAAGAAGCCCTGGTACCCAGTTGCACAAAGCACACTTCCTCCAGCCCCCTCGGCTCCCTAGCCCGGGGGCAAGCAAGCTGGGGCTGTATCGTTGGGGGGGATCCTGGGGTTGGGATGGCCTGACCTGCCCGTGCGGTGGTACCTGAGCCATCCCACACACCCTGACTGGTAACTGGGAGCAAAACTACCCACCACACACACACACACACACACACACACACACAGAACACACACACACAGAACACACTCCTACACACCAGCCTTGGCCCAACCTGCACACACACATTAACTCAGAACACAGCAGTCTACACACACACACACACACACACACACACACACACACACACACACACAGAGAACACACTCCTACACACCAGCCTTGGCCCAACCTGCACACACACATTAACTCAGAACACAGCAGTCTACACACACACACACACACACACACACACACACACACACACACACACACACACACAGAACACACTCCTACACACCAGCCTTGGCCCAACCTGCACACACACATTAACTCAGAACACAGCAGTCTACACACACACACACACACACACACACACACAAACCCAGAAAACAGAACAGCTTTGGCCCAGCCTGCACACACACACACACACACACACACACACACACACAGAACACAAATCCAGAACTCAGCAGCCCTCCCCCCCCCCTCACACTCCTACACAACAGCCTTGGCCCAACCTGCACACACACATTAACTCAGAACACAGCAGTCTACACACACACACACACACACACAAAGCAGAGCAGTTTTGGCTCAGCCTACACACACAGACACACAAACTCAGTACACAGCCACCTACAAGGGTTGCCAGATGGTTTTAACAACAATACCGGACACACTTGACATTACATCACAATCTGCATTCCATCCTATTTAGAAAATACCCGACATTTCTATTTTCTCATTTATATTTTCTCAATTTGTTTCCTGAACAGAAAGCTCAAATACTGGACTGTCCGGTTCAAAACCGGACACCTGGCAACCCTACCACCCACCCACCCACCCACACACACACACAAATTCAGAACAAAGCTGGCTACGTACACACACACACACGCACGCACAAACTCAGAACAGTCGCCTACACACACACACAAACTCAGACCATAGTCACCTACACACACACACACACACACATTTAGAACAAAGCTGCCTACACACACACACACAAACTCAGAACACAGCTACCTACACACACACACACATACACACACGGAGAACACAGCAGCCTTGGCCCTGTCCTACACACACACATACACACTGTCCTACACACACACACACACACACACACTCGGTATACTTCCCAAAGTCCTTTACAATCAAAGCTTCCACCACTTTGGGACTAGGAGACTGCTCGGCAGCCTGTTAACTCTGCCTGTCAAGCCAGCGGCAAGGTGAGGGTGAGCTGCCCTGGCACCTTATTATATGATACCTGCTCCTCCTCCACCTCCCCATGTCTGATTAACGTCACAGACCCTACTGCAAGCTCCTTGGGGCAGGAATTGTTTTTTCCTTCCCATCTATTCAGGGCCCAGTACAACGGGGCACTGGTGCTGCTGTCACTCAAATAAACAGCGTGGTGGCCAGTGTGGCCAGGTGGCGCTGTTGCGCACAGTCGTCCGGGTCCTCAGAGTGGGAGCAAGTGCTCAGTCTTGGATGAAACGCTGGGAGCGGTGTTCGCTAGAGGGAACTGTGTGAATGGCAGCGGTCAGGCGTTCGCTGCCTTCCTCGGCCTCGGATGAGCGTTAATTCCTGAGGCAATTGCGCCGTAGGTGCTGGGCTGAGATTCCTGAGCTCCCTCTTCCTGGGTGTAAATAAAGCAAGTTACAGCTGGGATACAGCCACACGCTGCCTGGGATTTCTTCCTCACTCAGCTCCATCCCAGTGACACCGCTGGGCCCCCCTCAAACAGCCCCTCTCTTTCTTTGGGGAACCCCCCGCCACGCACGC
The DNA here is from genome assembly GCF_052426305.1 of Pelodiscus sinensis. Lineage (NCBI taxonomy): Eukaryota > Metazoa > Chordata > Testudines > Trionychidae > Pelodiscus > Pelodiscus sinensis. Next base: position 258,314,458 of record NC_143053.1, read on the forward strand.
CTTCACACCCTTCCCGGCAGGTGACGAGGTCCAATTCTGTGTGGGGTTGCACCGGTATCAAGCGGGTGTCCTGGCACCCAAATCACAGCCCAGTTCTCTGGGCCACCATCACAAAACCACCCCAGTCCGGCTGGAAATGGATTGAACGGGCCACCACCCCTGCAGTGCAGGTTGGAGTAACCCAGTGGTCCCCAATGCGGTGTCTGTGGAGCCCGCCGGGGCATTTACGTGCACCCGCCTAGCGCCACCTCCGGGAGCGCGGCACATGTGCGGCCCCCGCCTCGGGCATGCAGCACATGCGCGGTGCTGGCCCCGGGCGTGCGGCGCGTGCGCAGCCCCCACCCCCGGGCGCACGGTGCATGAGCAGCCCCGCCCCTAGGCGGCCCGGCAGCCCCACGCGGCGCCCGACACCCAAAAAGGTTGGGGACCACTGGAGTAACCTCTCTAGCCATAGGCTACCTGGTCTGAACGTCTGAGAGTCTCAGCATTTGAGGCACAGACTCGCTGGCCGTTTTGCACAGCCCCTAGCCCCTGTGCCTAGGGCTGCCGGGTGCTCCGATAGCACAAATAATATACAACAATCTGGGGGACATGGATTCCAGCCTGTTGTGCCGTTCGGTTCCTTCCCCCTGCCGCCCTGTCTCTGCGCAGGGGTGTCTGAACGAGATGCCGGCCTAGCCTAACTGCGTTCTAATCATGCCTAGTGGTTAGGTGCTCTGTGGGCACCGAGGGAGCCATGGCCTGCAGCACTGGGGAGGGGAAACGCAGGCACGGGGGAAGGAAGGCCCAGGCCCCTCAAGCTACCTAGAGGAGTTAGGCACCTAAAAGCATTAGCCACCCACTGCTGTTATCCACCCAACTCCCCTTAGAGCAGCCTGCCAGCTCCGGACAGCCCAGCCCCACCAATGCGCGTCCGGAAGCCCCTGCCTTTGAAACCCTGGCGGGTCTCCTCACATCCTGACCTGGGGGGGCGGCAGGGGGGGCTTGGCTATAAAACCCCTTGCTCCTTCCTGATAACAAAGAGCCTGGGAGATTAGCAGGCGGCCCGGGGGGACTCCAATTAGGCAGATAGGCAGGGGATGGGAACCGTAAAAAGATCCCGGCTCTTGAAAGGGAGCCAGGGAACGGGTCATAAAATGCGATTGCCCTCTCGGGCCCAGTGGGGGGACATTTGGTTACAGTTTGCCACTCTCTGATCTTCCCCCTCAATAGCCCCTTTGAAGTCCCTCCGCCCGCCCTTCTCCGCAGCCTCAGGATCTACCATTTGTTGGCGTAGGAGCCAAACAGCGCTCTGGCTAGTGGGGAGGGGAGGCCGAGCTGGGAGAGGGGGGGTGCATGAAATGAACAGGGAGCAGCCCCCCAAAGACCACGGGGAGCTGATTTCACTGGGTGTGGGGGTGCCGGCGGGCGAGGGGCCTTGCACAGCCGGGTGGGATTAGACAGGCCTGGGGGGCTGGAACCGTTTGCACAGAGGGGGTGCTGCTGAGAGCCACTGAGCCAAGCTGGAAAGCTGGGGTCTGATGGAAAGTGGGGGAGGCGGCCGCCCTGCCAGCAGCCGTAGTCCCACCGCCTGCGCTGCCGGCGCTCCGGGGACAGCTGCCAAGCACCTGTCCTGCCCCGTCTGTCCACAAATGGAGGAGCCACGTCAAGACGCACGGTGGGGAGAAGGCTCCTTAGAGACCAGCCGTCCCCTGCCCACCTGTCTCCTCTCCACGGTAGGGTCTGGGCACCCCTGCTTAGCCTGGCCCAGATCTGAGCAGCCTCACTGCAAAGCCCTGCCTGAGTTACCTAGGTGCTGTGTGATTGCTGGAGCCATGCTGAACTGACACTAGCATCAGCGTCTTGGCCCCAGCACTGACACCCTGGAACCAGGGGCCACACGGTGGCTGTGCAAGCTGTGGGATCGCACGGGGTGAGCCGAGTGGGCAGGGGAAACTGAGGCAAGGAACCCTTTTCTGCATTGCTAGACAGGCGCCCACACTGCACTGGCGTGAGGCCGGAAATACTGTAGCGAAAGGACTCCTGCTGAACCATAAGGGGGAAAGTTCTCCAGGCGTAGGGAGACAAAGTGGGGAGAAGGGATCTGGGGCAGCCTGAGCGAGGGACCAGCTGGCACTGCCAAAGGGCCCCACCAGTCCAGGCACAGCACCCGAGCCAGCCGTCCTCAGCCGTCGATTTCAGTGTGCAGAGGGATAGGCTGAACAGAGGCAGTATGGGCTAGTGGGTAAAGCGCCAGCTTGGGGCTTTGGAAACCTGTTGTCTGTTGTAGACTCCAATCCTTCTGTAGCCGGGCTACTCTCTCTCCCTGTGTGTGTCCAACGCCCCAGTCTCAGCTGGGTCCTTTAAATGCTGCCGGGACACAAAGCATAAGATGTGTGCACCTGGAGGAGGTGGCTGGTGTCTCTCTGGCTGGTGGTGGTCAGTCTAGCAATGCAGAAAAGGATTCCTTGCCTCAGAAAAGGGGGGGAGACCAAAGTAGTTGAGCAAAAAAAAAAAGGACTCCAAGACTTATTAAGTGAAAAAAATAAAATAAAATAAAACAGCATTAAAACAGCATGTCCCCTTTAAGAGTGAGTGCAGGGATAGGAACAGGGGAGAAGTTGAGCTCTAAGACCCAGGGGAGTCATTGCTTCCCCTTGGTCTTTTTGCTGGCAGCCATTTTGTGCCGGCAGCCTTGCAGAACCAGGTAAGCCTTGCGGAACCGGGGAGCTGGGAGTGTTGGGAGGCCGGGCGCTGCGTGTTTGTAGGGTTGCCAGGTGCCCGGCATTTTCGCTTCCTGGCTGGGGAAAAAAATCAGAAAATACCGGACATCTTAGGTGTCTTAGCAGGGGCGAGGAGACCCGAGCTGAGATGGAGGATACAGGTCACAGCCGAACTCAGAAGAGTGTGGCATTTAAGAATCTCAGAACAGCCTGTACAGAGTCAGACCAGTGGTCCAGCTAGCCCTGTGTCCTTAGCCCTCACCTGATGGCCCTGACCACCAGGAATTATCTAGTGCTCACTTTGGAAGCAAGAAAGGTTCGTACAGCACTGCAGTATACCCCATGGGACAGGGTGGGAGCTAATAGGTGTTCTCCATCTCTTGATCTTCCCTGTCTCCCCTGCCGTGGCCCGGAAAGGCCTTGTCTGCCTGACCATCTTCTCCTGGGGGTGATTGCAACAGGGAGCCAAAGGGCCACGGGCAGAGGGCGGGGGGCAGAACCTGCAATCCACATCTTTACAGCCCGCCCCGGAACGTCAGGGTGCGGGTGGCAGCCGAGGGCCCTTGGGGGAAGCCGTGAGAGTTTCCTCTAGTGCCAGGAAATCAAAGAAGGCTGCGCTCATGTGGGCGTCTGCATTGGGGATACATGCAGCTGGGCTGGCCCACCATTGCAGGTGCTCTTCTCCCGTTGCCTGGACCCTTTCCCACTTGGAGTCCTCGCTAATGCAGCACTGGGTGTCTCTGCAGAGAGCCATTGTCCCCAGTGGGCTATCCACAGGACTGCCAGCCCCAGAGGGGTCAAAAACCGCCGAGTCTGGCTCACCAACAAGCATGAGATTGTGTGAAATGAACAGCTCTGGGATTCTTTGTATTTGCCTTAAGGGTGCATCGAGATCACATGTCGACGCTTGCTCCCCAGCCGTGGGGGCTAGAGATTAGCAAGACTGAGACTTTTCAGCTTAGGAAAGAGGAGACTCGGGGTCTAGAACATCATGACTGGAGTGGAGAAAGTGACTAAGGAAAAGTTATTGACTTGTTCCCATCACACAAGAACTAGGGGTCACCCAATGAAATCAATAGGCAGCAGGTTTAAAACAAACAAAAGGAAGTTTTTCTTCATACAGCACACAGTCAACCAGTGGAACTCCTTGCCAGAGGATGTTGTGAAGACCAGGACTTTAACAGGGTTCAAAAAAGAACTAGATAAATTCATGGAGGTTAGGTCCATCAATGGCTGTTCGCCAGGATGGGTAGGGACGGGGTCCCTAGCCTCTGTTTGTCAGAAGCTGGGAATGGACGACAGGGGAGGGGTCACGTGATGATTCCCTGTTCGGTTCACTCCCTCTGGGGCACCTGGTATTGGTGTCTGTGGGCAGACAGGACACTGGGCTAGATGGACCTTTGGTCTGACCCAGTCTGGCTGCACTTCCATCCTTTGATCTAGGCCTTGTGTGTGCCAAGAGAGAGTTCCTGGTTCCAGCAGGGAGCATTCTCCCTTGTATCATCCGCTCTCCCAGGACTTGTTCGCTTCTTGCTACCCCAAAACTCCTCGTGCCGCCTGCAGTGGGCGCATCGTGGGACGTCCTGCCCAGCCGCCGTGGCTCTGGCAAGCTCCCCCTGACAGCTGCAGCCACGAGGGGTAGGCGGGAGATGGGGGGCAGCACTGGAGGGGAGCCCAGCAGCGGGACAGCACAAGGACAGAGCTGGGGGGAGACTCCACCTCCCTAGGCCTCCCCCCGAATAGAACTCAGGTGCCTGAGGAGTGACGTTCCGGGGGTCTGTAAAGATGTGGACGGCAGATTCTGACCCCCAGCACCCACCCAGCCACTGGAGAGGCTGTTACCGGCCGGGGCTAGAGCCGAGGGGTGGGATCGACTCCATGGGGGCCTCGGCTGGTTCTGGAGGGGACCTGGCAGGGAGCTCCGGGTGTTACTGGCAGGGGTTCCACAGGGCCAGCTGAGCAAGCTCAGGAAATATTTCCCAATTGCAACATTTCCCACAGAACCATGGCTCAGGGGAGGCGGTCCTCCTCCCCCCCCCTTCCCCACCCATTGCCCCAGGGTGCCTTCAGCAAGGCAAGGGCCTGACCCAGGAAAACAGCCGTGCCCCAACTCCCTGACACTGGCTCAGGCTGTGCCTCTTGGTCCCATCACTGCATCGCCGCCCCTGAGCGCACAGCCTCCCTGCTGGTCCGCACACCCCCTCTGGTGACCCAGTGACCAGGCTGGCCCTGGCCAGGCTTGGCCTACAGCACTGCTGCACAGGCAGGCGGGTGTAGGAGCCCTGTGCCCGCGTGTCAGAGCAGCCAGGATGCTGGGCGGTGCCCCCAGGCCGGGTGTGGGTCCGGGGGACCCTCTGCAGCCAGCCAGCCGGCAAACTCAGCGACAGTCCCCTTGCCGCAGGCTGCGTCTACACTCCTCTGGCATAACCCGGTGTGTTGGCCTCCCTGGCCGCTGCAGACTCTCACACCAGTGCCCGCAGGAAGGGCTGCAGAGGGAGGAGTTTCTGAGCCCAGGGACTGCCCCAGACAAACACCCCCTGACCACTGCACCTGCAGAAAGGGGAGACCTCGCAGCTCCCCACGGGAAAGCCCTGCTCCCTGTCCATCTCTGCAGGGGGGTGCTGCCCGTCCCTGGCCATGTGGTCGAGCTCCGGGCTGGCTTGCACTCCCCCGCTCTCTGGCAGTCCAGGCCAGCCAGCTTACAGCACTAGGACACACCCGCCAGGCTGGTCACCCTCCCCTAACACTGGCCTTACAGCTCTCCCCATCCTCTTTGCTCTCCTTTCTGGGCTTCAGCTCACCTGGGTTCAGTTTCCCACCGATTGGCTCTGCGTGGAACAATGAGAAGCCACTGCTCCTGCAGCGTGCCTCAGTTTCCCTTTGCCAGGCAGCCTCCTAGCTACCTTGTGGGTTTGTGGAGGAGAGCAACAAGCCTGAACATGAGAGAAACCTGCGCACGGCCCCATCCCCAGGACGTTCTAGATCGTCTCCTCTGGCTTTGCCTTCCGCCCTTCGCCGGCACTTTCTGCTCCAGTGTCTAAACCAGAATGGACGAAAGCTTAGTGGTTCCTGAAAGCCCCTCTTGAAACTGGGACCCCGCTGTGCTAGGGACTGTCTATACACACAGGAAGAAGCAGAGAATCATTGACTATTAGAACTGGAAGGGACCTCGAGAGGTCATCAAGTTCAGTCCCCCCCTCCCGGCAGGACCAAGCGCCACCTAGATCGGGGTGGGCAATAATTTTTGAAAATTTTGGAAGTGGTCCTGGGCTGCTCCCGGAAGGGGCGGGGCCTCAGCAAAAGGGGCAGGGCCAGGAGACTTCTTATGCTCCCCACTTACTCACCTTGACTGTCCTGGGGGTGGGGGAGCGCGTGAAGTCTTTGCCCCTCGCCCCCACCCTGGCAGGGGTGCACAGTGCCTAGAGAGAACCGCCAGCTGTTTTGCACTGAAAACTGTTTTGAACAGCCGGTGGTTCCCTCTGGTGCCACGTGTCTCCGGCGGGGGAGGAGACTTTGTGCACGCCCCCATCCCCGGGTCTCGATGGGCCTGGGGGCGGGGGAGTGGCAGGGTGGCTGTGGGCCGGATCAACAGACTTGACCGTCTGGATCTGGCTCACAGATGCCGTCTTGCCCTCCCTTGTTCTAGATTATCCCTCATAGATGTTTATCCAGCCTGCTCTTAAGTATCTCCAAAGATGGAGATTTCACAACCTCCACATCTTAGGATCCCAACCGGAAGAGAGCGACAGTTACTCTGGGCGACCAAGCAAGAGGCTGCCCTGGAGGGCCTGGGATCTCCCTGCGATCCACCACCACGTCGGGGATGGTCACGGATGCTGCAGATCCCATCTCACGCTCACCCCGAGGCGATCACTCACGCCAACGGGGAGGTCTCGCGCTCCAGTCAGGTCCTCTCGCGAGACTAGCGCCATGCTCAGGTGATGACCGGGCAGTCCGGTGGGCAGGGCGCTGGCGAGGGAATTCCCGTCCTAAGTGTCTATGTGACGCACACGCCTACTGGCTGAGGCATTGCCCCATGGAGTGGCCTACAGGGAGAATAATGAGTTTGCTTTACAGCAGGCATGTCCAAAGTCCGGCCCGCGGGCCAATTGCGGCCCGTGTTCCGATTTAATACGGCCCCCGCTTCCTTCCCCTCTCCTGGCTCCCCGGCGCTCTTTTGAACTGGCGCGCCCAGCTCGCCACCGCCGCGCCCATGGCCTCCGCGGTCCTAGAGCCTGCCCTGTAGGGCACGTCCGCAGCCCCGCTCTCCTGCTCGGCTGCGGGTTCGCCCTGCCCCCGGGCCGCTGTGAGGCCGGCGTGCCCTGCGCTCTCCGCCCGCCTCCGACCCTGCGGGCCCTCCGCCTTGGGGCTGAGAGTGCGGGGACGGCCCTCACGCATATTCACTTCTTCACATCTGGCCCTCTTTGAAAAAAGTTTGGACACCCCTGCTTTACAGCAATGCTTCCTAAACTGTGTTCCGTGGCACACGGCAGAGTCAGAGGGGTGCCGTGGAGAACAACAGAATTAAAGGGGCAGGTGACCTCTTTTTTTTTTTTTTTTGGTCAATAACTTCCCCCTGACCTTTTTTTTTTTTTTTTTTTCTCAACAAAAATCTTTGGTGTTCCTCATAAAAAAAATTATTTGGTGTTTCTCAGTCTTCAGAAGTTTAAGAAACATGCTCTACAGCCTCAGCTGAGAGCCAGCTGGCTTGTAGAGCAAGTGGCAGAGGCTCTTGCACTAAGCTCCACACGTTTGTACGGGAGAAGTAAAATCCTGTTTAATCAGGTAACCAGTTAAACCGTATGTTTAACAGGTTAACCACTTAAAGAGGGCAGGTAGCGGGCTGCTCCGGCCAGGCTGGGGGCCCGCTGCGGACAGGGCTGGCCCAGCCAGGCTGGGGCAGCCCCTCACCAGCATCTAGTGTGTGGCTGCTTCAGCCCAGCAGGGCCACTGGTTAACTGGTAACCCATAAGTATCACCTGTTAAGGAGGATGCTTACTGGCTAACCGGGTCACCACTGACACCCAGCACAACTGGCTCAGATGGAACATCAAGGCGCTAACGTAGGATCACAAACAATAGCGGCGTCTCGGCTGGCCAGGTGGTGGGGGCGTGACGTGGGCCGATGCAAGGTAGCCTCAGGCTCGGGCGACACACTGCAGTCAGCACACTGGGTCTAGTTGCGCAGCCCAGCACGGGTGGCCGGTTGCTACACGCTGAGGGGCCAGCGCTCTCTTTCTCCTGCAGGGTGGCCGTGGGGGCCAGGTGGGCGGCGCTCCTGGGACCAAGGACGGATGCCCAGAGCCCATGGTGCTGGAGCAGCAGGCGGGTTTTCACGCAATGCCTTCGACCTGCGTTTCTCAGCCTTTTGGATACTGGGACGGGCTTGTGGCCTTCCCAGACTGTGCTGGAGAGATCTCAGGAACCAGGACCCATCTAAGGGCTTCCATCTCCTTACCAAGTCAGCAGTGGGATCAATGGAGAAGCCGCCTGTGCTTTGAGAACTGTAGATGGCAGGTGTATGTGAGAGGGCTTAGTGTGTGTGCGGGGGGGGGGGGGGAGGAGGGAGGCAGGCATGTTTTCCTGAGGGGGGTGTCTGTACCTGTATGGTAGAGAGACAGGAAGACAGACACACAGACAGTGTTTAAGTGCAGTTGTGTGTCCCTGTAGGGGGTGTGTGTGTGTGAGAGAGAGGCAGGCAGGCAGAGTTTAAGTGCCTTTGTGTGTCCCTGGAGGTGTGTGTGAGACAGACAGCAGAGTTTGGGTATAGTTGTGTGTCCCTGGAAGAGAGAGAGAGAGAGAGAGAGAGAGAGAGAGAGTGTGTGTGTGTGTGTGTGTGTGTGTGTGTGAGGCAGACAGAGTTTAGGTGCAGTTGCTGTCCCTGGAGGTGTGTGAGAGAAAGAGAGAAACAGGCAGGCAGACAGGCAGAGTTTAGGTGCCCTTGTGTGTCCCTGGAGGTGTGTGTGTGAGACAGGCAGGCAGGGTTTGGGTGTAGTTGTGTGTCTCTGGAGGTGTGTGAGACAGGCAGACAGGGTTTGGGTGTAGTTGTGTGTCCCTGGAGGGGGGGTGTGAGACAGGCAGACAGGGTTTGGGTGTAGTTGTGTGTCCCTGGAGGGGGGGGTGTGAGACAGGCAGACAGGGTTTGGGTGTAGTTGTGTGTCCCTGGAGGGGGGGGAGACAGGCAGACAGGGTTTGGGTGTAGTTGTGTGTCCCTGGAGGGGGGTGTGTGTGAGAAAGGCAGACAGGGTTTGGGTGTAGTTGTGTGTCCCTGGAGGGGTGTGTGTGAGAGAGAGAGACAGGCAGACAGGGTTTGGGTGTAGTTGTGTGTCCCTGGAGGGGTGTGTGTGAGAGAGAGACAGGCAGACAGGGTTTGGGTGTAGTTGTGTCCCTGGAGGGGTGTGTGTGAGACAGGCAGACAGGGTTTGGGTGTAGTTGTGTGTCCCTGGAGGGATGTGTGTGAGACAGGCAGACAGGGTTTGGGTGTAGTTGTGTCCCTGGAGGGGTGTGTGAGAGAGAGACAGGCAGACAGGGTTTGGGTGTAGCTGTGTCCCTGGAGGGGGGTGTGTGTGAGACAGGCAGACAGGGTTTGGGTGTAGTTGTGTCCCTGGAGGGGTGTGTGAGAGAGAGACAGGCAGACAGGGTTTGGGTGTAGTTGTGTGTCCCTGGAGGGGGGGTGTGAGAGAGAGACAGACAGACAGGGTTTGGGTGTAGTTGTGTGTCCCTGGAGGGGGGGTGAGAGAGACACAGGCAGACAGGGTTTCGGTGTAGTTGTGTCCCTGGAGGGGTGTGTGAGAGAGAGACAGGCAGACAGGGTTTGGGTGTAGTTGTGTCCCTGGAGGGGTGTGTGAGAGAGAGACAGGCAGACAGGGTTTGGGTGTAGCTGTGTCCCTGGAGGGGGGGGTGTGTGAGACAGGCAGACAGGGTTTGGGTGTAGTTGTGTCCCTGGAGGGGTGTGTGAGAGAGAGACAGGGTTTGGGTGTAGTTGTGTGTCCCTGGAGGGGGGGGTGTGAGAGAGAGACAGACAGACAGGGTTTGGGTGTAGTTGTGTGTCCCTGGAGGGGGGGTGAGAGAGAGACAGGCAGACAGGGTTTGGGTGCAGTTGTGTGTCCCTGGAGGGGGGGTGTGAGAGAGAGACAGGCAGACAGGGTTTGGGTGTAGTTGTGTGTCCCTGGAGGGGGGGGTGTGAGAGAGAGACAGGCAGACAGGGTTTGGGTGTAGTTGTGTGTCCCTGGAGGGGGGGTGTGAGAGAGAGACAGGCAGACAGGGTTTGGGTGTAGTTGTGTGTCCCTGGAGGGGTGTGTGAGAGAGAGAGAGACAGGCAGACAGGGTTTGGGTGTAGTTGTGTCCCTGGAGGGGTGTGTGAGAGAGAGAGACAGGCAGACAGGGTTTGGGTGTAGTTGTGTGTCCCTGGAGGGGGGGTGTGAGAGAGAGACAGGCAGACAGGGTTTGGGTGTAGTTGTGTGTCCCTGGAGGGGTGTGTGAGAGAGACAGGCAGACAGGGTTTGGGTGTAGTTGTGTGTCCCTGGAGGGGGGGTGTGAGAGACAGGCAGACAGGGTTTGGGTGTAGTTGTGTGTCCCTGGAGGGGTGTGTGTGAGAGAGAGACAGGCAGACAGGGTTTGGGTGTAGTTGTGTGTCCCTGGAGGGGGTGTGTGAGAGAGAGACAGGCAGACAGGGTTTGGGTGTAGTTGTGTGTCCCTGGAGGGGTGTGTGAGAGAGAGAGACAGGCAGACAGGGTTTGGGTGTAGTTGTGTGTCCCTGGAGGGGTGTGTGAGAGAGAGAGACAGGCAGACAGGGTTTGGGTGTAGTTGTGTGTCCCTGGAGGGGTGTGTGAGAGAGAGAGACAGGCAGACAGGGTTTGGGTGTAGTTGTGTGTCCCTGGAGGGGGGTGTGTGTGAGAGAGAGACAGGCAGACAGGGTTTGGGTGTAGTTGTGTGTCCCTGGAGGGGGGTGTGTGTGAGAGAGAGACAGGCAGACAGGGTTTGGGTGTAGTTGTGTGTCCCTGGAGGGGGGTGTGTGTGAGAGAGAGACAGGCAGACAGGGTTTGGGTGTAGTTGTGTGTCCCTGGAGGGGGGTGTGTGTGTGAGAGAGAGACAGGCAGACAGGGTTTGGGTGTAGTTGTGTGTCCCTGGAGGGGGGTGTGTGTGTGAGAGAGAGACAGGCAGACAGGGTTTGGGTGTAGTTGTGTGTCCCTGGAGGGGGGTGTGTGTGTGAGAGAGAGACAGGCAGACAGGGTTTGGGTGTAGTTGTGTGTCCCTGGAGGGGGGGTGTGAGAGACAGGCAGACAGGGTTTGGGTGTAGTTGTGTGTCCCTGGAGGGGGTGTGTGTGAGAGAGAGACAGGCAGACAGGGTTTGGGTGTAGTTGTGTGTCCCTGGAGGGGGTGTGTGTGAGAGAGACACAGGCAGACAGGGTTTGGGTGTAGTTGTGTGTCCCTGGAGGGGGGGTGTGTGAGAGAGACACAGGCAGACAGGGTTTGGGTGTAGTTGTGTGTCCCTGGAGGGGGGGTGTGAGAGACAGGCAGACAGGGTTTGGGTGTAGTTGTGTGTCCCTGGAGGGGTGTGTGTGAGAGAGAGACAGGCAGACAGGGTTTGGGTGTAGTTGTGTGTCCCTGGAGGGGGTGTGTGAGAGAGAGACAGGCAGACAGGGTTTGGGTGTAGTTGTGTGTCCCTGGAGGGGTGTGTGAGAGAGAGAGACAGGCAGACAGGGTTTGGGTGTAGTTGTGTGTCCCTGGAGGGGTGTGTGAGAGAGAGAGACAGGCAGACAGGGTTTGGGTGTAGTTGTGTGTCCCTGGAGGGGTGTGTGAGAGAGAGAGACAGGCAGACAGGGTTTGGGTGTAGTTGTGTGTCCCTGGAGGGGGGTGTGTGTGAGAGAGAGACAGGCAGACAGGGTTTGGGTGTAGTTGTGTGTCCCTGGAGGGGGGTGTGTGTGAGAGAGAGACAGGCAGACAGGGTTTGGGTGTAGTTGTGTGTCCCTGGAGGGGGGTGTGTGTGAGAGAGAGACAGGCAGACAGGGTTTGGGTGTAGTTGTGTGTCCCTGGAGGGGGGTGTGTGTGTGAGAGAGAGACAGGCAGACAGGGTTTGGGTGTAGTTGTGTGTCCCTGGAGGGGGGTGTGTGTGTGAGAGAGAGACAGGCAGACAGGGTTTGGGTGTAGTTGTGTGTCCCTGGAGGGGGGTGTGTGTGTGAGAGAGAGACAGGCAGACAGGGTTTGGGTGTAGTTGTGTGTCCCTGGAGGGGGGGTGTGAGAGACAGGCAGACAGGGTTTGGGTGTAGTTGTGTGTCCCTGGAGGGGGTGTGTGTGAGAGAGAGACAGGCAGACAGGGTTTGGGTGTAGTTGTGTGTCCCTGGAGGGGGTGTGTGTGAGAGAGACACAGGCAGACAGGGTTTGGGTGTAGTTGTGTGTCCCTGGAGGGGGGGTGTGTGAGAGAGACACAGGCAGACAGGGTTTGGGTGTAGTTGTGTGTCCCTGGAGGGGGGGTGTGTGTGAGACAGGCAGACAGGGTTTGGGTGTAGTTGTGTGTCCCTGGAGGGGTGTGTGAGAGAGAGACACAGGCAGACAGTTTAGGGACCCGCGTGTCACACTCCTCTCAGCCCCGGGGAGCCGGCCGTGGGGCAGAGCAGCCGGCCCCGGGGGGGGGGGGGGGGGTACCGGGCCGGGCGTTTCGGCTCCAGGCGTCGGGGCGCTCCCCGCGCCCGGAGTCCCGGCCCCTCCCGGCCCTCGGCCAGTCCCCGAGCCCCGCCCCGCCCCCGCCCCGCCCCCGCCCGGCCCGGCAGCCAATGGCAGGGCCGCCCCCCCGCCCCCCCCCCCCCGGCACTTTTACAAATGTAGGAGCTCGCGCTGCGCCCCCCCAGCCGGCCCGCTCGCGCCCTGCACAGGCCGGGACGAGGGGGGCTCGCAGCGCAGCGCTCTGCACCCCCTGGACCCCCCCCTCGGCTCCTTCCCTGGGGCCCGCGCGGCTGGGGAGGTCCCCGCCCGGACACACCCGCGGCTGGGGGGAGGGCGTTGGCCCCGCCGCCTGCAGCCGGACCCCGCGGCGAGACGTCTCTGCCCCGAGGCGGCGGGGAGGCGAGATGCCGCTGGCCCGGGCGCCCCTCTGCCTGCTGCTGCTCGGCCAGCTCTTCCCGGACGAGGTGAGCGCTCCCGGGACGGGCTGGGGGTTCGCCCCCGCTCCTGTGCACGCGCGCGCACTCGTGCACGGGAGTGGGGGTTGCTGTGCACACTCGTGCACGGGCGTGGGGGTTGCTGTGCACACTCGTGCACGGCAGTGGGGGGTGCTGTGCACACTCGTGCACGGGCGTGGGGGTGCTGTGCACACTCGTGCACGGGCGTGGGGGGTGCTGTGCACACTCGTGCACGGGCGTGGGGGTGCTGTGCACACTCGTGGGAGGGGACGGGGGTGGCCTTCCCTGTTGCTGCTATCCCCCCGCAAAGTTTCTCCTAACTCGGATCGGGGGGGGGTACATCGGTTTGCATGTTAAAGGGAGGTGAAGGGGGGGGGGTGAGGACACGACTGGGCGCAGCCCCTGAACGTTGCACGGAATTTTTGCACGGCGTAAAAAAAAAAGACTCGGGGCACTTCCGAGCTGAGCGGGGCCACTCGCCAGCCCCCTACCCCCGCCAAGCCTTTCTTGTGTGGAAGGCGCTAGAAGGGATCGTGCCTCGGCGATGACTTGTTAGGCTCGGTCTGACTCCGGTTTGAGTCCGCTTTCGGCTGTCATGCCCTTCCCTGCGAGCCTCCTCCGTCCCGCCCGGCAGGAGAGTCAAACGCCTGCTCGTTCACACGCAGGGCTCAGACACACGCCCCACCGACCTTTTGTCTGCCTCGGGGGCCCGTGTGTCTCGCTCGCTCCTTTTTTGGGGGACTGGACAACCGGCGGGATCCCGGCGCTGGCTCTGCCCCATTCGGAGTGAGATCCGAATCCAGTGTGTGTGTAAATGAGAGGGAAAAGCGACGCGAGTGCCTCATTCATTCTTTCCAGTAAATTTCATGTTCGGATTAATGTGTTCCACATTTTCCCGGTCTGGTATTAACATTTTTGTACAGCCAGGCTCTGTAATTATGCGGTCAGCTCATATGAAAGCTGCATTTATCCTCCTGTATCCTTAGGAGGTAATTAACTTGCAGGGCTTCGTTTCTCTATTCTTATTAGTTGTGACTCGGAGAGACTTTTCGTTTAGTTGAGGAGGGGTTATGGGGGGGGGGGGGCGCTGCGTCAAATAAAATAATGGCGCCGTTATAAAAAGCGGGGGTGGGGGGGGGGGACTTGCTTCCTGGAGGAGGGGCTGCGAAGAGGGGCTTGGATTTTATGTAGACCCTGCTTTGAAGAAGCCGCTGGGGCCTCGGGTCGTGTCTGTGTTCAGAGCAATGCTCACCCTGGTTGGGAAGGGCTGCTTTGTAAACTTTGGGGGAGCGCAGCGGGATCGCAGCTGCTCAGGCTGAGATTAAGGGGGGAGGAGTGTGTGTGTGTTGGGTCCTTGTTCGTTTCTTGGAAGATGTAAACACTGGGCCAGATTCATTAAGGATTCACTCGATGAATTTTTACCAACAAATAGTGAGAGATTTTTCATTAAATGTAGAAGGATCTATCCATCAGTCTATCCCCACACACCCCATCTGTCTGTCTGTCTATCCCCATACACCCCATCTGTCTGTCTATCCCCATACACCCCATCTGTCTGTCTATCCCCATGCACCCCGTCTGTCTTGTCTATCTAGCTATCTATCCCCATACACCCCATCTATCTATCCCCATGCACCCCATCTGTTTTGTCTGTCTAGCTATCTATCCCCATACACCCCGTCTGTCTATCCCCATACACCCCGTCTGTCTATCCCCACGCACCCCATCTGTTTTGTCTGTCTAGCTATCTATCCCCATACACCCCATCTGTCTTGTCTATCTAGCTATCTATCCCCATACACCCCGTCTATCTATCCCCATGCACCCCATCTGTTTTGTCTGTCTAGCTATCTATCCCCATATACCCCGTCTATCTATCCCCATACACCCCATCTGTCTGTCTGTCTATCTATCCCGATACACCCTGTCTGTCTTTCTGTCCATCTGTCTATCCCCATACACCCCGTCTGTCTTTCTATCTGTCTATCTATCCCGAAACACTCTGTCTGTCTATCTAGCCCCATGCACCCTGTCTGTCTCTCTGTCTAGCTCCATACACCCCGTCTGTCTGTCCTTCTGTCTATCTATTCCCATACACCCTGTCTATCTAGCTATTTATCTATCCCTCCACTTTCTTTTTTCTTTTTCTTCCTTCTGACCTGCATTATGCCCAGGGTACAGATGAGAGGATCATAGTGGTTCCATTGGCCTTAAAACCTGTGGGCCAAATTCTCTGCTGGTGTGAATGCTTCCTTGACTGGGGTGGCAGTTTGCCCATTGACACCAGCAGAGAGCTAGTGCCTGGGGCTAAAACTCCTATTAGAGGCAATGGAAAGACTCTCCCTCCCGAAGCTGTTAATGGGAATTTTGGCTCAGGTCCATACAAGCACCATACGACAAATAGGGCCCTACCAAAAGCACAGCTGATTTTGGTCAGTGTCATGGTCGTAGGATGTTTAAAATAATACGTTGCATGACTTTAGCTGCTTAAATGTGATATTTCATGGGGTGGTAATTGGAAAGGGTCCTATAAAGGAATTGTGGGGGAGGGGTCACTAGATTGGGGGGGGTATGGTTCTCCTGCTCTTATATCTGCACTGTTGCTGGCATTCTAGCTGTTTTTAAAGCTGGGCAGCTGGAGAGCAGCAGCAGCAGTGCAGAAGTAAGGGTGGCATGCCATGGTGTTGCCACTCTTACATCTGTGCAGCCGCCTGCAGAGCCAGGCTCTCCGCCAGTGGCTGCCCTCGGTCCACCCAATTTGGCAGGCAGCAGCGCAGAACGGTGACAACTGTCTTGGGGTGGTATTGCCACCTTTCCCTCTGCCCTGCTGCTGGTAGAATGCAGCCTTCAGAGCAAGGTGCCCGGTCAACAGCCACTGCTCTCTGGCCACCCAGTTCTCAAAGCAACACAGCGGTAAGGCTGGCAATACTGCGACCCCTTCTAAAATAGCCTTGTGGCCAGTGTTCCCTCATTTTTTTTTCCACCCATGTGTGGAATAAATTTTGTTCTGTGCACCAATGTGGGTGTGGATGTGCACCCCCATAGAAACACATTCTGCCAGCTGCTTCCAGCTGTGGGCACTCAGCTAATCAGTCCTCCTGGGTGGCTGCCGAAGCACTCGGCTTACAGGAAACGCTGCTTGTGACACCCCCAACCCGGCAAGTCCCTTTTCGGTCTAGGGTTGCCAGGCGTCCGGTTTTGAACCGGACAGTCCAGTATTTGAGCTTTCTGTCCGGGAAACAAATTAAGAAAATAGACATGAGAAAATAGCAATGTCCGGTATTGTCTAACTAAGATGGAATGTAGCTTGTGATGTCGTGTCAAGCGTGTCTGGTATTTTTGCGGAAACCATCTGGCAAACCTAGGGTCAGGGCCTCCAGTTCGAGAAATGCTGGTCTCCCCTATGAAATCTGTGTAAAAAATGCCCACAAAAGTTGTAATTTCATGAGGGAGGGGCAGATTTCACAGCTGGGGGTGCGATTTTCATGGCTGTGCATTTGGTAGGGCCCCACAGATGAGACACCAAGCATGTCCCGTGGGCCTTACGATTTAGGGCCCTGGTTTACAGTGGCGCTCTTGCGCCATTGGTCTCGGCTGAGTGCCCGCTGCTGGCTTGTCCCTGGGTCAACCCGGTTTGGTCCATGCAGGCCTCCAGCCCGGTGGGGTGACGTCCCAGGTTCTGCTAGTCGCAATCTGCCTAGGATCTGCTGGGCACCAAGGGATTCTCTTTAGAACCCCTCTCTGCGTGGGCTCCGTGTGGAGAGGTACAAAGGAGCCGGTTTTGTGGATGCAGGTGGGGTCAGGACTCACAGGGACTCAGAGAAAGCAAATGGGGTTAGAAGAGGTTTGTACTCGGCTGCCACACGCACACGCCCCTCTACAGGGACACACAACCACACACACACACCCTCTCTTTGTGGCTTCCATAGGCCTAGTGCACATCCCAGGCCACCTTCCTTCCACTCCGCCCCTTCTCCCCCATGAGAGTCCTGTGTGTCCCTCTCCCATTCCGTCTTCTCCTCCCACACCAGGGTGCCTCCAGCCAGGGGCTCTGTGTGCCTTCTTCCTCCATATCAGGGCTCCCCCCCCCCTCCCGCACTCTCCCTCGGGCCCAGTGGCGCGCAGAGCCCTATTGTGTTAGGTGCTGTACATACTGAGCGAGTGACAGGCCCCACGTCGCACTCCCATGTCATCCGGCTATCCCCACCCAGTCATCCGGCTAACCCCACCCGGCTATCCCCACCCAGTGGCCCCGGTAGCTGGACTCGGAGGTGAGCAGAGGGCTGGAAAATCTGGTGAGTGCCGAGTCCTGAGCTTTTCGGACACTTCAGCTCCGAGAACAAATGTGCCGACATCCCTGCAAAGTCCTCCCAGGCAGGCCGTGCACACGCACACTCGCCCACGCCGCACCGCCAAACAGCCGTGCGATGCACACGCACCCGTGCTGCTAGGTAGTGGGATACTGGGCCAGGGCTAGGGCGGGTACGAAGCAGCAGCACTCCGCGAACAGAGCTGGGCCGGTGGCCTGGACACACAGGCAGTATGTGTGTTTACACACGCGCAGAGCTCCGGGCAAAGAACCACGGAGGTTGTTTTCAGGCTCCCAAGGAAACCTCTTCTTTTGAGGGGCGCTAAGGATTTCCTGCCTGCGTGAGCTACTGACCCCTCCTCCCCTCTCCACACTTGTAAAAGCTTTGCCACCCCATATAAAGAGCAAATTTTCTTCTCCTTCTACGGCCTGTAATTTTTCTTTCGGCGGGGAAATGAAACTCGATCTGCGCGGCCTCCTGTGATTTGCCGGAGAGTCTGAGCCGATTTCCTACGGCAGAGGAGGGTGGTTTGCACAGCGCACACATGGGTGTGTGTGTATACACACACACGCGCACACCACAGCCCTGCACACCAATGTGTGCACACGCACAGAACCTGTAAAGTCTAGGACTCCTCGGTACAGCCTAAAATGGAACCAAGGCCGGTGCACACACAGCACCAGGCTCGCTGCGACCCGGAGTCCAGCATCATGGCTTGGCAAGCACCAGACTGTACAGGGGATGGCGTACGAGCCTAGATGAGGTCGCCTCCTGGTCTCTAAACGTTAGCGCCCTGACGCGGGCAGCATCATGTTCAAAGACGCTCCGCAAGCCCGGCCTTCGGGCGGAAAGTTGACAGGCCCGTGGATGTCACTGAGCTATGAATCAGGCCCCGTCCGTCGAACTGGGCTGGCGTGTCGAGGGGCTGGCGCGATTTCACGGCTGTAAATCCAAAAGAGGGAGGAGGGTTACTCGGGGGGGTGCAGTGACACTGCATATAGGTGGGAGTACGATGGGGCGAGCTTCAGGCAAAGTCTTTAGCGGTGCTGACTGCCAGTGAGCGCAGTTAAAACTTCCTGATGGATGGAGGCTTTTGTTAAGGGAGGGCAGAGCACTGTTAGCACGCCGGGTAGAACGGCTCCGTCTTTGACTTCTCTGCGGCTTGCCGCTTGGACCTGGGTGGCCACGTTCAAAGGAAGACGCGGGGGGAGGAGGCAGTGTGCCGTTTTGGACAGTCTGGCCTGGAACTCCCAAAGCCAGACCGGGTTAGGCGGGGTCCGAACACTTCATGCAGAGCCCTTCACACGATGGACGCTCCGTGCTCCCGGAATGCGGCCACCTCTGGGGGGCGAGGGGTAGAGCGAAAAGTACTTTAGCAGAGGGACCCTGTGCTCAGCGGGAAGGAGCCCTGCTTCTGTTACTATCCCGCCGAGCGCTGGAATGTCGCCCTCCCAGGCCATGACATGGGGTTCAATTCGAGGCCAGACAATGGTTGACTCTCTCTGTTTGTCCAGGCCTCAGGTATTGATCCTGGCTGGGGGCCCTTGACAGCTGCCAAAATATAATAATCGACCCCTGGTGGATGAGGTCTAGACCAATGGCCTCGAGGATGGGGCGGCGGGGAGCTAGTTAGACCTTCCGGGCCCGTTGGAAGGCAGGCTGGTTTTGTAGACTCCGGATTAGAAACACATTCTGCTCTAAATCTCTTACGTGAAACAGTCCCAGTCTGCCTTAAAATGGACGTTCTCTAGTCTAGAGGCGTAGCCCTTTCATTGGAGGGCTGTCGACGTGAATGTAGGCGCCCCGTCCACCTGTGAGGCCGGTGGAAAGTGCCGTGTGGATGGGGAAACTGAGGCACGGGGCATTGGAGCAGCCCGAGGCCATAGCAGGTGTTGGTGGCCAAGCTAGGAAGAGAAGCCAGGTGTTCTGACGTTAGCTGCCAGACAACACTGCCAGTAAAGAACATCCCACGAGTTGGCACGCCAGCTATTTCATTCTGCAGGCAGCATAGCTTAGTAGATGTGAGTGGTAACCTGGGCAGCAGTGATCATGAGATGGTCGATTTCAGGATCCTGGCGAAAGGAAGAAAGGAGCGCAGCAAAATACAGACCCAGGACTTCAGAAAAGCAGCCTTTGACTCCCTCAGAGAACTGATGGCCAGGGTCCCTTGGGATGCCAACACGAGGGGGGGACAGGGTCCAGGAGACCTGGCTGTATTTTAAAGAAGCCTTATGGAAGGCACAGAAAGAAACCATCCCAAAACGCAGTAAGAAAAGCAAATGTGGTAGGCGACCCGCTTGGCTTAGCGGTGAAATCCTTGGTGAGCTTAAACACTAAAAAGGAAGCTAGCTAGAAGTGGGAACTTGGGCAGATGACTAGGGAGGAGAATAACTATAGTGCACGAGCATGCAGGGGTGTAATCAGGAAGGAGAAAGCACCATTGGAATTGCAGCTAGCAAAGGATGTGAAGGATAAGAAAGATTTCTACCGGCATGTTAGCAATAAGAAGGTGATCAGAGAGGGTGTGGGGCCCTTACTGGATGAGGGAGGTAACCTAGTGACAGATGATGTGGGAAAAGCTGAAGTACTCAATGCTTTCTTTCCCTCTGTCTTTAGACCAGGTCAGTTTCCAGACTATGGCACTCGGTAGTGCAGTATGGGAAGGAGGTGGGCAGCCCATAATGGAGAAAGAACAGGTTAAGGACTATTTAGAAAAGTTAGACATACACATGGGTCTGGATTTAATGCATCCGAGGGTGCTGAGGGAGTTGACAGATGTCACTGTAGAGCCTTTGGCCATTATCTTTGAAAACTCATGGAGATAGGAGAGGTCTGGGATGATTGGAAAAAGGGAAGTGTAGTGCCCATCTTTGAAAAAGGGACAGAGGACAATCCAGGGAAGTACAGACCAGTCCTCGGTCCCTGGGGAAATCATGGAGGGGATCCTTAAGGAATCGATTTTAAAGGACTTGGAACAGAGGAAAGTGATCAGGAACAGTCAGCATGGATTCACGAAGGGCAAGTCATGCCTGACCAACCTGACTGCCTTCTATGGCTCTGTGGCCATGGGGAAGGTGGTGATATTCCAGACTTTGCCAAGCTTTTGATACTGTCTCCTACAGTGTTTTGCTGGTAAGTTAAGGGAGTGTGGATTGGATACATAGACTGTAAGGTGGATAGAAAGCTGGCTAGACTGTCGGGCTCAATGGGTAGTGATCAATGGCTTGATGTCAGGTTGGCGGTCGCTGTCAAGCGGAGTGCCCGAAGGTTCAGTTCTGGAGCTGGTTTTGTTCAACATCTTTATTAATGGCCTGGATGAGGGGATGGATTGCACCCTCAGTTTGCAGCTGACCCTAAGCTAAGGGGAGAGGTAGATACGCTAGAGGGCAGGGATCGGATCCAGAGTGACCTGGACAGATTAGAGAATTGGGCCAAAAGAAATCTGATGTGGTTCAACAAGGACAAGTGCAGAGTCCTGCACTTGACGGAAGAATCCCAAAGTGTTGTTACAGGCTGGGGACCGACTGGCTCAGCAGCAGTTCTGCAGAAAAGGACCTGGGAATGACAGTGGAGGAGAAGCTGGATCTGAGTCAACAGGGTGCCCTTGTAGCCAAGAAGGCTAAGGCATATTGGGCTGCATTAGGAGGAGCATTGCCAGCAGATCTAGAGAAGTGAGTATTCCCCTTTATTCGGCACTGGGGAGGCCAATTCTGGTCCCCCACTAGAGCAAGGATGTGGACGCATTGGAGAGGGTCCAGCGGAGGGCAACGAAGATGATGGGAGGGGGGCGGGCTGGAGCATGTGACCTCGAGGAGAGACTGAGGGATTTGGGCTTGTTTAATCTGCAGAAGAGACGAGTGAGGGGGGATTTGAGAGCCGCCCTCAGTGGTGGGAGATGGCGGAACAAGGAGCAATGGTCTCAAGTTGCCGTGGGGGAGGTCTAGGTTGGATATTAGGAAAATCTATTTCCCTAGGAGTGTGGGGAAGCCCTGGGATGGGTTCCCTAGGGAGGGGGTGGAATCTCCCAAGCCTAGAGGTTTTGAAGTCTCCACTTGACAAAGCCCTGGCTGGGATGATGGAGTTGGGCTTGGTCCAGGCTGGACTCAGTGACGTGAGGGCTCTTCCAGCCCTGGGATTTGATGATTCTATAACAAGCTGTTTATTACAGTGGTGGCTAGCAGCTGTCCCAAACTGCTGTAGCTACTGGACAGCACTGTCTCTCAACAGCCAGCCTCCCCACCCCCCACTTGGAGAGTCCCCTCCCATAGCCGTTTCCCTCCGCAGACCCACAGCTCTCCGAAATCCCACTTCTTGTCCACAGCAGGCCCTTGGCTCCCAGTTCCCCACTGCTGCTCCCACCCCGGGGTAGTAACAGCGGGAGGTTTGGGGAAAACAAAAAGTCTGGCCTGTCCCAAGGAATAATTTGCCCATTATCGGCTCATTCACACTAGTGAGGTGTGAATGCTAAAAGGGAACAATGCCCTTAATGTGCAAAGAGGGTTTCCTTTCAGGTTCTGGGCTGTTAGCCAATACCTGTTTAGCACAGTTCACCAATGTTCCCTCTAATTTTTCCCATCCATGTGCAGAATAAATTTTGTTAAATGCACCCGGCACATGCAAACGTGCACCACCAGTATAAACACCCACAGTGGGTGCTCTGCTAATCAGTTGGTTGGCACCTGAATCTCTCCTGGGCAGCTTACAGGGAACTCTGGTATACACCATGGTGAGAGGTATCAGGATAGCAGACATTACTTCTCTCGTACCTGAAAGCTTCCCCACAGTTCTGTTCCCCCAGGTCAGGTATCCACAGCACTTTGCAAAAATCAAGGCTGATAATAGGAACTCTGGCAAAATCTGTGAATGTTCCGGCCTGGTACAAGTTAGGGCCGTGAAAGGTTAATTGGTAAGCATCGCCATAAATGGGTAACGCTCACTGATTCGGATTAACCGGTGGGGGCTGGAGCAGCTATCCTCTGGAGCAGCCCATGACCACAGGGAGCAGGGGCCCACCGCAGTCAGGGCCTGCGAGCCTTGAATCAGCGGCAGCCGGAGACCCTATGGCTACGTCTAGACTGAAGGTTTCTTTCGGAAGACGCTTTTTCAGAAGAGATCTTCCGAAAGAGAGCATCCACACTGCCAAAGCACAGTGAAAAAGCGATCTGCTTTTTTGAAAGAGAGCATCCGCACTGAATAGACGCGCTCTCACATTTCAGCTGTGATCACTACGGGTGGAGTGGCCGCCAGGGCACCTGTGTTTTTTCCTCTTTCCTCTTCTTCCGAAAGAACTCCCTCTTCCCCGTCCACACACGCCGTTTTCCAAAAGAGCTCTTTAGCAAAAAGGCTTTTTCTTCGTAGAATGAGGATTGCCAATGCCGGAAAAACCCCTCTGTGCTTTCGATTTTTCTTTCGGAAGAACACGATTGCAGTGTGGATGTAAGCGAAGTTTTTTTTGGAAAAACAGCTGTGTTTCCGACAAAACTCTGTAGAAGTCCCCTGCCTGGATCCCTCTCAGCCAGTTAACCCTAACGTTTAACTGGTCCACTGATTAACTGGGATTTTACATCCCTGGTACAAGCTGCTTCCTGGAGGAAAGCCTGCGTGTTTGCTCTTTGTATCCTACAGCTTTGTCTTTAGACAGTCAGTGTGGCTAAGTTCAGTTTGCTTGGTCTCTTGAACAGTTTTAAAATATAATTGTGCGAGTGTCCCAATGTCTGTGACACCTTTGAGTCGGTAAGAGCCAGGCAAGACTGTTACTGGATTGAGACATAGTGTAACCTGGGTCACTGACACTTAGACCACTTACAGCGTGAGCTAAGAACAAGGGAACTGTACAGCCTAGGGTGGGAGCCGGGTGGCTTTTAGCTCAAGCGGGAGAGGCTCCTACACTAAGCTCCAGAGATCCCCGGTTCAAATCCGCCTGGTGGCGGTTACGATAGCAAAGCTGGGTTCTGTCCCTGGCTCTGCCACTGTTGTGCTTTTTGACCCTGGGCAAGTCACTTTGCCTTCCGTTCACTGGTTTGTTTATTTAGTCTGGAAGCTCCGCCTTGCGTGGTATGGGCACTATGAGCTCAGAGGCCTCGAAGCTCCGCCTTACGAATAAACAAGAAACATGTGCTGGGTATTGATGGTCTCCCAGCTTTGTTACTCTTCAAGCCCCAGCATTAGTCATGCTTATGCATCAAAAACGAGAGCAGAGCTGGCGTCCGTGCCAGTGGCTGCGAGTTGTCTGCTCTCCCCCCGCTGTCCTGTTCGGTTGGGTGCAGGTTTTAATTTTGTCCTTGTCGCTACAGTTCTCACGGCTTGGGAAGGGGGGAGGGAGCATGAAAATCAAGCCAGCAGAGCTACGTAGGGTAGGGGTGTGAAAAAACACCCCCCTGCCCTGTTCACCAGAGCTATGTTGACCTCAGCCCCCGCCCAGACGTGGGGCCGGAAGACGGCTTCTTCCATCAGCGTCGCTCACTTCCTACTCCCGCGGAGATCCCCTTCGGCTGTGCCTACACTGCAGGGCAATGCCAGCCGGGCGAGAACTGCACAGCCACTCGGGGTGTTAATCGATGCTTAAAATGCTGAACGTTAGAAATGTTAACCAGCTACATGCGGTGGGACGCGGGCAGGGGGTTTCCGAACCGCGCCCGGAGACCAGCTGTACCCGCACGTGCTCCGTACGATACGTTTCCTCACCCGCACGTCCCGCCCCGACACCAAATGCCGGGACCCTCCAAGACGTGTTGAGGGTGAGGAACCCCGAGGGGCCAGTGTCTTCCACACTAATCCCACAGGACATCCGTTGGCGGCTCGGTTCACCCCTATCCCAGAGGCCTGCCCCTTCTGCGGCGTGAACCAGGCGTGTGTGTATCTAGAACGCGCCAGGTTGTAGCCCCCACTCCGGCTCCTCCAGACCCTGCTGAGGTTCTGGCTGCGTTTTTCCCTGCACCTTTTCATTCGTGTACACCCCACCCGTGGCCCCACACAGTCGCGGGGCCTCCTCGTCAGCCGCCTCCTGGCCCTGGCGAGCGCCGCGATATCCCGCACCAGGAGGAGGATGCTGGACGGGGGGATTTTCTGCGACTGGGGGGCCGATTTCTGTTCCTCCCCGGTCTCGCGCGTCCGGGCAGAGCTCCTCTGGACCATGTCCACTGGCTCCCGGGACAGCTCCAAAGGGCAGTGGGCGCTGTTCGGGGTTCTCTGCTCGGTGTCCCTGTCCGGTTTCCTCGTTTTTAACCTTTGACCCTCACGCCCCGGCCCTGTTTTTCATCATTTGTCCCCCGGAATCAGTTGAGCCTTGGGTCCAGTCGTCCCTCCCGCAAGGCTGGGGGAAGGGCTTTTAGAAGTTTTCAAATTGCGTGTGGCTGCATCAAGCCACGGGCAGGGTGCTGCTCAGGCAGGGCTGGGCTTGCCACGCTGGGCCACAGGCGTGGGCTGCTCTGGTTGAGCTGAGTCAGGCTGGGCTTGCCATGGTGGGCCACAGGCGTGGGCTGCTCTGGTTGAGCTGAGTCAGGCTGGGCTTGCCACGCTGGGCCACAGGCGTGGGCTGCTCTGGTTGAGCTGAGTCAGGCTGGGCTTGCCACGCTGGGCCACGGGCGTGGGCCGCGGGCGTGGGCCACGGGCGTGGGCCGCTCTGGCTGAGCTGGGCCAGGCTGGGCTGGCCAGGCTGGGCAAGCCACACTGGGCCACGGGCGTGGGCCGCCCTGGCTGAGCTGGGCCAGGCTGGGCAAGCCACACTGGGCCACGGGCGTGGGCCGCCCTGGCTGAGCTGGGCCAGGCTGGGCTGGCCAGGCTGGGCAAGCCACACTGGGCCACGGGCGTGGGCCGCTCTGGCTGGGCAAGCCACGGTGGGCCACGGGCGTGGGCCGCTCTGGCTGGGCAAGCCACGGGCGTGGGCCGCTCTGGCTGAGCTGGGCCAGGCTGGGCGTGCCACAGGGGCCGCTCTGGCTGGGCAAGCCACGGGCGTGGGCCAGGCTGCCATTTAACCAGTTACCCAGTAAGCATGCTGGTAAGGCTCCTGCTTACCGGGTGGCCAGTTAACCCTTTATGTCCCTAACAGCGCTGCAGCTGCTGACCCCGTCATGTAGACACTACCGGGGTATAAGTGCTGTGGCCAGGGGCTTGTATTTTCTCCTCCTCTCCTGGCAGCGGCCGGGTATGGGGAAGGGCGGGACGGAGAGCTCATGAGACAGAGCACTCGGACAGGCCGCGGAGGAGGAGTGGGGGCTGTGAAGGGAACACCCGGTGGGTTGGGTGTGCAGTGTGCCGGGGGGCGTGACGTGAGGGGAACAGCCTATCTAACAGGTTGGGCAGGATTGACGGGTGGGTGGGGGAGCTCCGGTTCAATGAGACTGGGGGCGGGGGGGAGGCTCTGTATGGGTCACGCCTGTCACCAGCACAGTGTCAATAGCTGGGGGTGCTGGCCTGAGCAGCGGCGGGGCAAGGCACCAGCAGGGGAACAGCCAAGTCCCAAGCTGGGTGTGACTGGCAGAGGGAGGCGGGCGCCAGGTCCGAAGAGCAAGTGCGGGAGAGATTCTGCTGGGCTCCCTCCCTTGGCCTTGTCGAACCCGTCGTGTTACACGGGGGAGCTTCCCCCTCCACGTGCTGGCCACTCGCGCCTCATTGGGGCCTGCTAAGGAAGGAAGCCAGGTGGAAGGGTGGGGCCCACGCAGGGAGATGAGCACTCATGGGGACAGTGCGATGCACAACGTGTGCACGGAGAGCAGGCGCGTGCGGCGCGCCCGTGTGCACGGAGAGCAGGCGCGTGCGGCGCGCCCGTGTGCACGGAGAGCAGGCGCGTGCGGCGCGCCCGTGTGCACGGAGAGCCGGCGCGTGCGGCGCGCCCGTGTGCACGGAGAGCAGGCGCGTGCGGCGCGCCCGTGTGCACGGAGAGCAGGCGCGTGCGGCGCGCCCGTGTGCACGGAGAGCAGGCGCGTGCGGCGCGCCCGTGTGCACGGAGAGCAGGCGCGTGCGGCGCGCCCGTGTGCACGGA
This sequence comes from Pelodiscus sinensis, assembly GCF_052426305.1. Taxonomy (NCBI): domain Eukaryota; kingdom Metazoa; phylum Chordata; order Testudines; family Trionychidae; genus Pelodiscus; species Pelodiscus sinensis. The sequence continues at coordinate 258,340,568 of NC_143053.1, forward strand.
GAGCAGGCGCGTGCGGCGCGCCCGTGTGCACGGAGAGCAGGCGCGTGCGGCGCGCCCGTGTGCACGGAGAGCAGGCGCGTGCGGCGCGCCCGTGTGCACGGAGAGCAGGCGCGTGCGGCGCGCCCGTGTGCACGGAGAGCAGGCGCGTGCGGCGCGCCCGTGTGCACGGAGAGCAGGCGCGTGCGGCGCGCCCGTGTGCACGGAGAGCAGGCGCGTGCGGCGCGCCCGTGTGCACGGAGAGCAGGCGCGTGCGGCACGCCCGTGTGCACGGAGAGCAGGCGCGTGCGGTGCGTCTGTGTGCACGGAGAGCAGACGCGTGCGGTGCGTCTGTGTGCACGGAGAGCAGGCGCGTGCGGCGCGCCCGTGTGCACGGAGAGCAGGCGCGTGCGGCGCGTCCGTGTGCATGGAGAGCAGGAATGCTCGGGGCATGTGCCTGCACAATCAGGAATGGTTGGCACGAGTGTGCACGTGGAGCTCGGGAACCCTAGTGACAATTTTCACAATTACTTTCCAGGCCATTTTCCACTTGCTAAATATTCTCCCCTCCTCCGCCCTCCCCGAGTGTTGGCCCTTTGTTTTTTCCCGCTCCCCAAAGTCTTGCACGTTGGAATGAGAGCGCTGAGCCGTGTGCAGACCAAAGCTAGTTTTCCCAGCTGATGCCAACCCGCTCAGCTGCAATGGTGCTGCATGTGCGACGGGCCGCTGGATTTCGAAAGGCTGAGTCACCGCCCTCGTGCGAGATGTGTCTGCTCGGAAGCGGGGCTGGGGAGCAGAGCGGCGGGAGCACCACAGGAATTTCACAGCCTGGTTCCTCCAGATCCGGACCGTTGTGCCCTTAAACGCAAGATGAGGGAAATCTCCCATGTGCCTCTTTGCAGCGTTCCTAGGGAACAGCCCCGAGACTAGCTCCCTCTGCACCCCCTTCTCCTCTCCCTTAGGCCTGCATTCGCATGCAAGTGTAACTGGGCATGCGTGACCAGCTTGAATTCAGTGGGATCTGGCCCCCACTGAACTTTTAACAGGGCCACAAGGAGGTTGGGGAGGTGGCCAACTCATCCCCCCCTTAAAAAAAAAAAAAACTCAAACCCAACTAAAAGTGGAAAAATACTGAGCAGAGGCCTAGAAGGGGGAGGTGGCCAAGCAAACCAACCCTGCACTCCCTTCCCCCCCCCCCCCACACACACACCATACGCAGCTTTTGCTCCCCACGGCCAGCATTGTGACCTAATGCAGTGTCGCATCCCCGCCCCCCAGTTTTGGCCGAGCCACCCCTCTGTTGTGATGAAAGGTCAGCTGGGCCAAACCTGAGTGTTAGACGCCTGCCAGGGACAGTCTAGAACAGGGCTACTCCACTTTGGAAGCACATGCCGAGGACCACAATTTAAGTGTGGTTACGTGAACATGCAAATATATGCAAATAGCTTATTTCACACGGACAGGCATGAATACAAAGATTAAGGCAAGACTACAACACACGCAGGCCCCGTTGAAGTCAATTCTGCTGATATTAGCAACATTCGATAGTTACCTACTTTCCACCCGTATGGCAGCACTTTTAATGAGCAATGACAGCCCGGGAACGTAACCGCTAAAACACGCATCCACGGGAGACCCTTCTGTGGACTCGCCATTATGGGATCGTGTTCCCAGTCGAGGCCACATAAGAACATGAGAACGGCCGTACTGGGTCAGACCAAAGGTCCTTCTAGCCCAGTATCCTGTCTGCCAACAGTGGCCAGCACCAGGTGCCCCGGAGAGGATGGATCGAAGACAATGATCAAGCGATTTGTCTCCTGCCATCCCATGTGTTGAGCCCACGTGAACCCAGACTGCACCGTGGGTGGCAAACAGGCTGCATGTTGAATAGCCCCGGTCTAGATGGGGCTGGGTCCTGCTGTGAGGTCAGGGTCCTGGACTTGCTGACCTCTCGGTGCCTTCCGGTTCTAGGATTCTGTGAGCGGCACTAGCCCTTTGCACCCGGTTGTCTCTGTTTGGAAGCCCTCTGGGTTAGCCCCGCGACATGTGCGGAGATTGGAGTCTTGGGCAGTATCCCGAGTCTGCCTAAGACATGCTCCAGCTCTGGGGGTGGAGTCGATGTTTGGTGTCCCCAGGCCCCTGCCACCCACCCCTCATCCTGGTCAGATGCTTCTAAGTGCACAACCCTGAACCAGCCCACTTTGCTGCTCTGTGGGATTGACAAGGGTCTGGAACAATGTCCTGGGACGGAGTTGTGGGGCAGACACCCCCGGGCGCGTGAAGCTGGAGGGTGATCCATGTGTATCCGTTGGCGTGCCCGGCCCTCGCAAGGGTCCGGACTCAGTAACCCGCAAGGTCCGTGCCGCTTTTACATCCCAGTGAAAATCTTTCCCTTGCTCTCCGACCACACTTAGAAGCTCCCAGGAAGCAGACAAGGCCACTGTGTAAGAACGCAAGTGTGGGTGGGGGGTGGGGGATAGGAAGTTCTCTGTTTTATCCACCATTTGGAAAAAAAAATGGGGGGGAGGGCCAAACTCTGCAATTAGAAACTAAGCCCTGCAGAAGTGCCGAGCATTATTCATGACGAGTATAATCCCCACTGTATCTGACTGCTCATCTTGCAGGACACCTGTGCTGGGTGCGGGGCGGGCCCGTGGTTGCTGATGGAGGGTTAATGCCTCACATGAGACAGCCTCTTGCTTCAGCTGCTCTTCTGTGTGTTTCAAGGCCTTGTTTGGAGCACTTTCCTGACCTGAGGAAAAGAGCTGAGTGGAGGTTTAAAAAAAAAAAAAAAAAAAAGCGCAGCCTCTTTAAGTGAGGCTGGGTGCTGGGTTTTAAAGAAACAGGGTTGAGGTCACCAAGGAGCCAAGTCCTCGGCTGGGGGAAATGGTCCGAATTTCTGCTGACTTCAGGGGTGCTGGGCTGAGTTGCATCCCCTGCCAGTCCACCAGGCACAGCCCGCAGCTTCGGGACGCACCTCAGGAAGGAGGCGCCGCCCGGGCCAGGCCGGAAGGGCAATAATAAAGCACCAGGCCAGATGCGGGGGAGCCGGCTGCCCACACCTCACGCAGGCCCTGTGCAGAAAACGGCATTACCCAGGTGTCAGAGCGCAGCACAAAGGACACGAATCCAAGCCCTGACCTCCAGCCGGTTATTCCTCTCCTTGGGCCTTAGCTGGGCCAGCTCGAATCTGGATCAAACCTCAAGGCAGACACTGTCGGCGGGGCCAGAGGCTGCGTCCGAAAGGATGTGCTATGTACATAGGCACTGTGGCGTGCAGTTGTCTCCACATTTACCTGGGCTGCGGTCAGTTCTCAACTAAGACCGGCTGGTATTTGGGAGACCTATAGGGGAACCCCCCCCTAGATTGCTGTGCAAGTGGGGTGAAAGGTTTAGGTGGCGCGTGTCCCTCTGGGGTTGTTCGGGTCTGCCTTTGATGCTGATTCGGCCCCCTTTTTGTCACGGAGCACTTAATAATTGTGGACGTACTTCTCCCCACAGTGCCCCCTGCGAGGCAGGGTGGGGTTATTAACCCCATTGTAAAGGTGAGGAGTCAGGCCACGGGGCAGCTAAGTGACTTGCCCAAGGGCACACCGGATCTCAGTGGCAGAGCTGGGAAACGACCTCCATGTCTCAGATTAGAGGCCCTAGCCCACGAGCCAGCCTGGCTTCCTCTTCCGTTTGTTGGAGTTGCTCCTGAGGTAGCGCTTAACGCTCTGCCACGGTGAAGGAAGACCAGCAGCTAAAGAGTTTAACTGGGAATCCGAACACCTGGAGGCAGCCAGAATAAAGGCCTTTGCGAACAGGCTGGGCTGTTTGGATGGCCAGGAAGATTTTGTGGCTCTAACAGGGCTGTGTTCTGTGTGGATGTTTGAAAACACATGGACACTGAGGAATGTATATTAAAGCAAATCCACCGCTGCGGCTTCTCTCCCTCGGCTTGTCCCCACCCCTGCTTTCTGTAGGCGCTGTGCCTTTAAGAGGCCCTGATGATAATTAACCATCTCCAGATGCCTGGTGCCAATTAATGTCTTTGTTCTTGGATACAGAGGGAAAATATTTAAAGGCGCGGCGCTTCTTGAAAGATGCAGCCAGCTGAATCCCTGTAGCAAATATGGATCAAGTCACTGTAATGTGATCGTCTCCTAAGGAAGGGGGGGAGAGGAGTGAGCTGGGGGGAGAGGTTTTGGCTTAATTAGAACAAGCTTTGACTCCAGTGGGGAAAAGAGCCGGGCTCCCACCTCGCGGGACAGTGCGGTTTTGTCCCGGCTGCAGGGATCGGCCCCAGCGGGATGGAAAAGCACGCCCCGGGCCAGCCAGGGAGTTTCACTGCACGCCCTCCTGCGTGGTTCGCAGCTGGGCTGCTTTCCGGGGAAGCGAAGCGGCCTGTTGCAGCCCTGGAGCCGGCAGGGAGGAGCCGTGGGGCAGAAGGCGAGAGGGGGCGAAGAAGGGCGTAGCTTAGCCCTTCTGCACAGTAATGGTAGAGCTGAGGTGGCCGTGGGGGGATGGGAACCCGAAGGGCCGTGGGTTGCCCCTCTCAAAGATCCCTAGCTTGCCTCGTCTGCATGTGAGGAATTTCCTTTACATCCTGCGGTCGGGCCAGCTGCTGGGGTTGGGGGTTTCCAAAGAGGGCGTCTGCCCCAGGGCCTGGTGATTCAAAAGGGCTGCTGCCGTTGCTACAGCAGTGGTCAGATACCCCCCCCCCCCGCCCCGGGTCCCTTTAAATTGCCGCTGGAGCACTGGGTGTTCGCTGGAGTAGCTCTGAGGGCTCGGAGAGGGGAGGAGCTTATGGGTTGGCTGCTTCTAGCCCCACCCCTTTCAGGAGCACAAAGCCCCTCCCACCCCGCACCTTGCCCAGGGACCTGACAAGTCTGTGGGCCCCCCTGCCAGCAATTAGGCATGGGATGTTCAGCCCACCCCCACCCCTCGCGAAGGTTGGCCTGTTCACGCGCCTGCCAACGGGCACGTGCACAGAGCTACATGCACACGGTAATATTCACGTGCACACAAGTGCGTACAGTGCTGCCAGCCTCAAGCAGCTACAAATCAGGAGTCTGTCTGTTCTCCCCCCTCCCTCCCCCCGCCTCCAAAAAAGTCCTGAGGTTGGAGATTTTAAAAAATAAGAAGAAAGCAGCTTCTTTTTCTTTGCTGTCTAGTTTGAGCCTTCCGAGTCAGGCTTGGGTCACATTTTCCAGCTTTCTTCTGTAACAGGAGGGCCAGAATTGTTCCTTTTTTTTTTTTTTTTTTAAAACGACTGCTGCAAATCTCATCAGATTAGCACCCCGAATTTTACCCCAAGGCTTGTGGTAAGGTCACGAGAGCTGGCAAGATGCGCACACACCCAGGGCAGGGTTACGCAGCAGGGCTAAAGCCGAGATAAGCTACGCACTCGGAGCTACATCACTTGCGTACCTTAAGTGGAAATAGCTTATTTCAGCTTTTGGCGCTGTCTACACAACAGGGAAGGAAGGGAGAACACACTTCCTCCAATTGCCTTTCCTCCTCGTAAAATTAGGGTTACAGGAGTCAGAGTAAGAAGTCCTCGAGACTGATATTATGTTGAAATAACTGCTTGGAGTGTAGACACGGACTGTTATTTCGGAGTAGCGTCAGTTATGCCGAAATAACGCTGCTGTGTAGACACAGCGCCAGAGAGACTCACTTAGAGGCTCCATCTGCACTGTGCATTGTTGCGCAATAAGATATGCAAATGAGGTGCGGGGGATGAATATTGCCATGCCTCATTTGCATACCTAATGAGCTACCATTTTTGTGGCACGGGCTTTTGTGCAGAGCTGTTACTCTGCTTATTTTCAGGAAGAACGGCATTGTACAAAATGGTTTTTTTGCACAAGAAGAATTAGTGTAGACAACTCCTTCTTGCGCAAAAGCCCGTGCCGCAAAAATTGCAGCTCATTAAGTATGCAAATGAGGCGTGGCGATAGTCATCCCCATGCCTCATTTACATATATTATTGTGCAACAATGCTCAGTGGAGAGGGAGCCAGAGAGTCTCATGCGGACAAGTGTGAAGGGAGGGAGTTCCAGGCACACACAGGGGCTTTTCAGCACAGAACGTGGTCACACACCTGCATATAGGTATGCCAGTCAAAAATAAAGAAGGAAGAGTTATTTACTCCTCATTACACAAGAATTGGGGTGGGGGGCTGTCACTAAATGAAATTAATAGGTAGCACGTATAAGACAAAAAGAAATATTTCTTCAGACAACGCATAGTGGCCTTAGTTCGCCATTCGTCTGGATTCTGATCCGTTCAGTGGCGCCTGACATCCAGGGGGTTTGTGGGTGTGCTTCCCAGACACCGTGCGTCCATGACGCACCAGCCGTGAGACGCGCCAGCGTGTAGTTGTGTTTACACGGGGGCCTTGTCTCAACCGTGGCCGTCGTTTTACACTGGGAGATGTGTGGGTGGGGAGGGGGGAGGGATGTTAAAGATCGGTGAATTGAATCGTCGAGTAACCTTGTGAATTCTTATCGGTTAGTCGACGATTCGATGGTCCCCGGGGGCAGGGCCGGCAGCCGCTGTATCAGAGGCAGCAGCGCAGGGTGCAAGGAAGGAGCTAGTCCGCAAGGGGAGACTGTTTAAAAACCAGCTTCTTTGGCAGGCTGGCTGCTTTTTGCCCAGCGCTGCTGCCTCTGATAAAGAGGCAGCAGCGTGGGGTGGCAACAGCCCCTGTCTAGGGGCGGGATCTGAGCACCAGGACCCGGCACGCCCCGGAACCGAGCCGGGCTGCTGGCCAGCCTGCTAAAAAATGTACTGGTTGGGCAACGCGCGTAGTCCATCACATTAACCTCGACGTTTTTGCTTATCGGTTAATCGGTTTCATCAACGACACTCTTACATCCCGGGCGGGGCTGCGGACCAGTGAATTTCAAAAGGCTTGAGGAGAAATCTGCATCTAACAACAAGGGAAGGAGGCAATAGCGTAGTCCCTCCAGCCATGCCTCTTGCAAGGGCCCGTGAGCGCCAGGCCACGGGCAGCCAGCGTGGACCCCCAAGGGCCAGTCAGGAGGCTACTGGCAGAGTCCCGGGGTCAGGAACCAGCATCCAAGGCCCACAGCAAGGCCAGGCCTGGGGCCCGCTCCCTGCCCTGTCTGTAATGCTCGGGGGATATGTTAGCCAAGCAGGGGAGCGGCCGTTTGCCTGCCAGCCCCCAGCCTGCCCTCCCAGCTCTGGGGTAGGGGCTGTAAAGGGAGGGGCCACTGGTCTCCTGACATTTATCAGAGAAGCCAGGATGGTGGCAAGGGGCCCCCCCGCATCTAACCTCCCCCGCCCCCGTCTCTCCCCCCATCGCCGCCTGTGGGCAAACGGAAAGTCGGAAACACTGGGAGCACACAATGGACTCCTGTGTGGGCAGCGTTTTTAAACAGGTGTGCTCTGCGGTCCCCCCAGGGCGCCCTGGCTCGCGCGAAGCTCGGGGAGTCAGCTAGACAAGGGCTTTTTCTCTCATGTCACTCGGCACCGGTTTCCTTCTCGTGCGAGCGGCCGTTTCCTTCCCTCTTCCCTTCTGTCTTGGTTTTTCTTTCCTCCTCTGTTCCGTCCGTCCCTGCTGCTCAGTGCTCAACAAACTTTTCACCTTCCCCCCGCCCTCCTCCTCAGCTCTGTGCAGCTCCCCCCCACAGTGGGGCTGCAGCTCCCGGGGGGGGGGGGGGTGGACGCAGATGGGGGGCAGGCCTGGATCAGAGCTGGGCGGGGCCCCCTCTGCACCCCCCCATGTGTGTGGGGATCCAGCCCCGGCCATGCACCCCTCAAACGTTCCTCTGTGCCCCCTTAGGGGAGTTCTGTTTTAGTTCTTCCGAGGATTCTTTTCTTTTCTCTTTTTGGCTCCTCCACTCTGACCATCATCCTGCGAGATCCAGGTCAGTTTCATTAGGAAATCACAAAAGGTTACACCTGGGTGTACGGCTATGGGGGGCTAATGGGTGGGATGGTGACTGGCTGGCAGAAACTTGCAGACAGCTGTTCGCACTGTCCCCGCGCTCCGACCCAGCTGCAGCCTGGTTCTTCAGGGGTCTGTGCTATGTGAGGGGAGATGGCCTTGGTTCTGGGATGCACCATAAATGTTGGGCTTTAACAAATACGCTATGTCCCTTTCTCGGGGCAACTCTTTGCACTCTCTTTGGGCTACTGGAGGCTTGGCCCTTCCAGGTGCTATCTGTATGGCAAACACAGCAAGTCTGAGCTGCTGGCAGTGAGCATAACCATGTCAGTGTGCTTCTTACTCCTCTGGGTGTCCAGCTGCATTCTGGGAAAAGCCAGGCAGTCTCCCATAATGCCTCATCAAACAGGAGATGGGGCCCAGAAAGAGTCACATGCAGGGATTAGGGCCAGGAGTACACTGGCTGCCCTGTCCCTTTGCTCCAATCCTGTGGCGATGAGTTCCACAGATTTCCTGCGGTTACATGACTATTCAATAAACCTAGTCACTACCTGTCATATTGGCATATCAAAGATATTGCACACCTCAGGGCATCTTAATGTAGCACATAGAATGCGGTCCGCGCTAGAGCTGTGCAAAGAACAGGAATTTTGGCCTGCTGGAGTTTTGAGTTCACCAGCAATTCCAAAAAACCAGGTGGAAGGAATTCAGATCCAAATTTTGGGGGGCATTTTCTGCATACTGGAAAAGTAGGCAAACATTTTTGTTTTGTGTCCAAAGAAATGTTTTGTCCATTTCTGGCATCTTTGCAATAGTCTGGACTGTTTTGTACATAAAGAACATTTGGAAACAAACAAAATCGAAACAGGTTTTTTTTTTTTTTTTAACTAATTTTCTTTTCACCTCAGCAATTGGTTGAAGCCAAGACACAAGCTTCGGTGTCCCTGGATCTGCATTTTTTCAACCTCACCCCCCCAAAAAAAGTTTTGTGAGAGAGGCTATGTCTATACTGTGTGTTTTTTGCAGAAGAGGAGATGCAAACGAAGCGCTCATTTGCAAATCTTGCGCTCTTGTTTGCGTATTTTCTTCCGATCCCTTTTGCGGAAGAGGTTTTTGTGAAAACAACCCGGCAGTGTAGATGGGGCCATTTGTTGGAAAAAAAACCCTTTTGCGCAAGATCCTGTAAAACTCCTTTTTTGAGGAACAAGGGATCTTGCGCAAAAGGGGTTTTTTCGGACAAACGGCCCCATCTACGCTGAGGGGTTTTTTTCCCCCGCAAAAACCTTCCGCAACAAGGATCGGAAGAGAATATGCAAACGAGCACGTGAGATTTGCAAATGAGTGCTTCGTTTGCATTTCCTCTTCCCGCGGTGTAGATGTCGCTTGGGTGGTAACTTCTGAAATGTGGAACACGGTGAGTGCCGGTCAAGGCCCCACAAACAAGTTAAGGGAACGAGGCAACTCTATTTTCCTACCCTCCACCCCTGTGTTTTCTGATCCTACGCAGCTTTGCCTCCCCAAAGCTTCTGAAATCTGCCCTCTTCGGCTTTTGTCCCCGGCTCTTATTAATGACTCTCAGACCTGGCCCTTTACTCCAGAATCCTTGACGGTTTCCGCCCAGATGATATTAACCAGAGGGGCATTTCTGTTTTAATCTGGGCCCCCCGCTGTGTTTGTGGGCAGATGAATCATCCTGCGCCTGTTCACAGAGACTTGTCAAAGGGGGAGTGTGAAGATCAGAAGGGAACAAACAGGCATTGTTAGAAGAGGATTCTCCGACACACACACACACACACCCACACACACACACACCGGGGCCCTCTTTGCCTTTAGGGCCTCTTGTCCTTCCTCCGATTTCTGCTCGGATATGGAAACTGCTTTAGGGCTTCACACAGGTGTCAGACCCCAGAGAGCCCTCTGCGGGGAGGAGACCCTCTTCGGGAGGAGGAAGGGCCCAGGAGAGGAGAGGGGGAAGGGAGAGGAGGCATCTGAGCTACCTGGGGCTACTTTGCAGGGGAACCAGCAAGATCAGCTGTGACCGACCAGCCTAGACAGGACCAGGCAGCTGGATCTAGTCAAGAGACCTGGACTCAGGGCCGGGCTGTACCACTGACTTGCCTTGGGACTCGGAGTCGTGGGGCTTTGCCACGCCGTGCCTCAGTGTCCCCACTGCATTCCTGTCAGTGCCCGCAGCACAGATCAGCTGTCTCCTGCCCTGGAGAGCTCGCCGGCTGGGGTGCCAGACCCAGATCCGGGGCCTGTGCCGGCTTCAGCTGTAGTGTTAAGTGTTGAGCCGAGAGAGCCTGCAGGAAGGAGAGGGGGCTGGAGGCCGGTGCAGGGGGGAGGCAGGGCCGGGCGAAGGAAGCAAACAGGGCGTGGGCACCGGTAGAAGGGGTGGGGAGAGGAACCTCCAGCTGCCGGCTGGAGCAGAGTACACAGCTTCCGGCTAGGAGGGGGCCCTCCCGGTTAGCCAGGGCCAGGCCAGTGGAGCCGCCCCCCGATGATCCATGCTCAGGCAGGCCCCGAGAGCCCAGCCAAGGGCAGGACGCAGCCAGGGAGACCCCGTGCCACAGCATAGCCTGTGCCCAGTCAGCCCTTCCCTAGGGGGCAGCCGAGCAGGGAGGCTGGGCGGGACTGGTGCTCAGCTGAGCCGGTGGCGCTTTTGGCTGATTACCGGCGTAATGGTGCTTGGAAACCCATGGGCAACACGGGGGGGGGGGGGGGGGGGACACGGATCTCCCTCTGACAGGCCCATGCCGAAGAACAAGGCGGTGGGCTGGGCTAGGGCTGTAGCAGTGCAGTCGATTCCCCGAAAAAGCGTATTGGTTAATCTACACGCATCCCCCCCCTCCTGCCCAGGTACATATTTTAGCAGGCTGGATCCATCCTGGCTTGCCCGAGGCAGCCGCGCAGGGCAACAGGAAGCTGGTCCGCGAGGGGAGCTGGTTTTTAAACTGGCTCCCTCGCGGACGAGCTCCCGCCGGGTATCCCATGCTGCTTCCTCTGATCCAGAGGCAGCAGCGCAGAGTGGCAGGGGGCCCCTCGGGAGTGGGGCTGGAGCGCACAGGCTGCCGGTAGGGTTGCCAGGTGTCCGGTATTGTACTGGACAGTCCGGTATTTGCGCCCTCGGTCTGGTAAAAAAATCAGAAAATACCGGACACGTGCAATGTCCAGTATTTTCTGACTTTTCTGGCTGCGCACTGGACGGAAGCCTGACGGAAGCCTGGCGGGGGCGGGGGAGCGGCTGGGAGTCCCGGCTGGGAGGCGTGGCCGCGATTGCCGCCGGGAGCCCTCAGTCGGTGGAGTGTGAGGGGGAGGGGAAGCCTCCTCCTCGCTCATGCAAGTGCCTGGGTCAGTCCCTATCCCACTGGCCAATTTGCTCACCCGCCCACCTTCCCAGCCAGCCGGTTCTCCCCCACTTCCCCTCCGGATCTTCCCCGGTCAGCCCACCTGGACTCCCCCCCAGCTCTGCTTCCCGCTCCCCCTTTCTCCCGGCCAGCCCCGCGACCCCTGCCCCCTCCCCCGCCAGCTGTGCTTCCCGCTGGCCCGTTCCTCTTCCTGATCTCCCCGGCCAGCGCTGCTGCACCCCCACCCTCACCAGCTCTGCTTCCCGCCTGCCCTTCCTCCCGGCCAGCCCCATGACCCCCTCCCCTCCCCCGCCAGCTGTGCTTCCCGCTGGCCCGTTCCTCTTCCTGATCTCCCCGGCCAGCGCTGCTGCACCCCCGCCCTCACCAGCTCCACTTCCCGCCCCCCCTTTCTCCCAGCCAGTGCCACGGCCCCAAACAACCCCCCCCCCCCAGCTCTGCTTCCCGTCCCCCTTACTTCCGGCCAGCCTCACCCCCTCCCGGCCAGTCCTTCCTCCCCCGATATCCCGCAGGCAGCCCCGTTCCGCCCGACCCCCCCCTCAACCTGCCCTGCTTCCCGTTGCCCCCCCATCTCCCCCGGCCAGCCCTGTTGCCCCCTCCGTTAGCTGTTTCCAGGCCCCCCCCTTCCCAGCCAGCACAGCTCCTTTCCTGGCCAGTCTTCTCCCCCCGCCCCCTCACCATGAAGTGTGTCTGTTTTTTTGTTTTTTAAATGACTACCTGGTAACCCCTAGCACTGATCCAGGTTCTTGGAGTCTTACCAAAAAAAAACACACACACACACACACACACACACACACACACACACACACACACACACACACACACACACACACACACACACACACAACTTTGGTCCCCCACCCCCTTTTTTCCTTCAACAAAATTTTTTCCTGGTGGTTTTTTTGGGGGGGGGGGGGGAGAGGTGTCGGTATTTTTGTTTCAGCCATCTGGCAACCCTAACTGCTGGCTCCGCCCCCAGGGCCTATCGAATAGTCGACTAACCGAGAAGAATTGATGAGGTTACTCGACTATTCAATTCACCGATCTCTAACGTCCCTAGTGGGGGGGGGGAATAGTTTCTCCCCTGCTGGCTCCCCGGGTGGCTCTCTGAGGGTCTCTTGCTGCAGCCCCACACACCTCGCCTGCTACTCTCCGGCCAGCGTGGGCCCTGCCTCATTCGCCGTCTCATCACCCCTCTCCCCTGCAGGTGTGGGCCCAGCTGGATTGCACGAGCGGACGATTCGACTCCCTGGGGGCCTGCTGTGACCTCTGCCCCCAGGGCTACGGGGTGGCTGTCCCGTGTGGCAGCTCCAACACCGAATGCGAGCCCTGCCGAGAGAGTGAGTGGGGGGACGCCGCGTGGGGAGCGGAGGGGTGGCCCTGGCTGCTAGGGTCTTCGGCAGCCTCAGAGGGAGCGGCAGACGCCCGCCCCGGCGGTCAGTTGTGGGGCTGGCGGGTTGCCGGGGGGACTTCCCCTTCCCCAGTCTGTGACGCAGGAGACTCGTCTCACCCTGCTAAGGGCAGCCAGCCTGGAGCATCCCACGCTGTGGGGCACGGGGCCGACCCCCTCCACGGGCACGGCGGAAGGGCCCCCACTTCTCCGCATTGGGTCGTGCAGGTGCTGCGGCCTGACGGACAGGCCCAGGGTCACGGGGGGGGGGGGGGGGTAAGGGAGGGGCTGCCGACTTTCTAATAGCACAAAACCAAGCCCCTTGCCCCGCCCCTTCCAGGAGGCCCCGCCCTTTCTCCAAGGCCCCACCCCTGCTCATTCCATCCTCCCTCCCTCTTGTGCTGGCTCTCTCCTGCCCTCGCTCAGTTTCTCCAGGCTGGGGCAGAGGGTTGGGGTGCAGGATGCAGGTGAGGGCTCCGGGTGGGGATGCGCGCTCTGAACTGGGGCAGGAGAGTTTGGGCTGCAGGAAGGGGCTCTGGACTGAGGGGTTTGGGGTGCAGGAGGGGGCTCTGGGCTGGGGCAGGGGAGTTTGGGGTGCAGGAGGGGGCTCTGGGCTGGGGCAGAGGGGTTGAGTGAGGGGCAGGTTAGGGATCCGGCTGGTTGTAGACTCTGGGTGGAGCCAAAATTGAGCAGTTTGGGGTTTGGGTGCAGGCTCTGGGCTGGGGCTGAGGGGTTTGAGGTGCAGGAGGGGGCTCTGGGCTGAGGTGCTTGGGGTGCAGGAGGGGGCTCGGCTGGGGCTGAGGGGTTTGGGGTGCAGGAGGGGGCTTGGCTGGGGCTGAGGGTTTCGGGGTGCAGGGGGGGTTCAGCTGAGGGGTTTGGGGTGCAGAAGGGGGCTCGGCTGGGGCAGAGGGTTGAGGTGAGGAAGGGAGTTGAGGATGTTGGGTTCTGGCACCACTTACCACAGCTTCCAGGAAGCAGCCACCAGGTCTGAAGGGGGGCTAGGGAGTACAGCGATAGGGAGAGACGGGCTGGGATGGGGCTGCACAGAGAGGGAGGGGGTAGGGGAGCAGAGACGGGAAGGAAGAGAGGACAAGCGCCCTCAGCTGCAGGCTGTGCCCTCTGCACACGGGGCCGGGTAAGGAGCAGGGACCGACCCAGGGGAGCGGTAAGTGGGCCCTGCATGCGAGGGGAGCAGGGCCAAGGGGGGGGTGATTCCTCAGCCACTGCTCTGCCCCCCCCCCCCCCATCCCCACTTGCTCTTCCTGGCCTGGGCCCACACCCAGCCCCACCCAAACCCAGCCCTTCTGGGCCAGAGCTGCCCGCCGAGCACAGCTTGTCAGCCCTGCCGCAGCTGCGAGACGCGGCCCCGGCCGAGAAACAGCCCAGCCCGATCCCCACGTGGCTCGTCCCTTCCTATTCAAACCCATCCTGGGGGCTGTTGCTGTGAGCTGTTAAACAGCTGCCAGGTTCCGTCTCAGAGGTGGCTGCATTTCACCGGCCAGTAAAGTGCAGTTGATTAACCGATAAGCAAAAGCTTACAGGTTGAGGCTATAGGCTACACTCATTGCCCCTCACCCCCTTCCAAGTATCAGAGACAGTAGCATGGAGCGACAGGCCGCTGGACTTCGAGGGGAGCCGGTTTTTAAACTGGCTCCCCTCGCGGACCAGCTCCCCTCTGGCACCCGGCGCTGCTGCCTCTGATCCAGAGGCAGCAGCGTGGAGCGACCTGGGTATCCTTGGAAGTGGGGCTGGAGCGCACTGGCTGTCGGCCTCGCCCCCGGGGACTATAGAAGTCGACTAACCGAGAAGAATTCCTGAGGTTACTCGACTAGTCAATTCATCGAGATTTAACATCCCTAATAAAGACCCGCCGGGCAGGGGGCGGGGGTAGAGTTCCTCAGGCCGCGATGAAAATTCTCTGGACTGTAGCAGGGCAAAACGGGGAACATTCGCGCCCCCTACTAGAGGGTGTGGCCGCTGCTACCCACAATGCTTTGTGCGGCGGTCATTCCATGGCTGAAATCAGACAGAGGCGGGCACATGTCTCCCCCTGGTGGTTGGCGCCTGTCAGTATAACAGCCTACTACTCCCGCCGGAGGGCGTTCCTCCTCCGGCTCATGGTGGCTGCTTGCTGTCTGGTCGCTCGGCGGCAGGGGCTCGTGGTTCTACCAGGCGTAGTGCTGAGCGCCGGGTGTGTCGCTTTCCACGGCAGATGGGACGTTCTCCTCCATCAGCAGCGCCACGGAGCCGTGCCGGCCGTGCTCCTGGTGCCCAGCGCACATGATGGTGGCCGAGGCGTGCACCCCCACCCGCGACACGGTGTGCGCCCCCCACTGCGCCCCTGGCCATTTCCTGCATGCGGAGAACGGGAGCAGCAGCCGGTGCCTGCCGTGCCAGGCGTGCGGGCTGGGCTCCGGGGTCGTGGCACTGTGCCGGCCCACCGCCAACACCGTCTGCCAGCGCTGCCCGGAGGGCTTTTACTCGGAGGAGAAGAGCGCCGTGGCACCGTGCCTGCCCTGCCGGCGGGAATGCAGTGAGGACGAGGTGATGATCCGCGGCTGCAGCCCGGTGTCGGACACCCTGTGCATGGGTACGTGCGGCTGGGGGCACCGGCGGGGGACAGGGGGGCACGGGGAGGCGAGCTGGCTTCTCTGGGTGGGCAGGTGGGCCTGGGGGGTGCTGGGCGTTGAGCTGCCCTGGGTGAGGCTCAACCTGTGACAGACCGCAGCCGGCCGCTGACTCCTTACAACCCCTGCGGCTGCGGCGTGCAAAGTGGTCGAGGCGTGGCGGTGCGTACCATGGCGCCTCAGACCCACAGGCCAGGCGCAGTCCAGACATTAGCCCCGTACACACTGGCTACCGGTCTCTAGACCCATACACGCTGGCTGGTTGGACCCATAGAAACTGGCTACCGGTCTCTCCAGCCCCATACACGCTGGCTGGCTAGACCCATAGAGGCTGGCCATCAGTCTCTTTAGCCCCAGACATGCTGGCTGTCTGTCAGTCTCTCTCTAGCCCCATACACCCTGGCTGGCTGACTCTCTAGCCTTGTATACACTGGCTACTGGTCTCTCTAGCCTTGTATACACTGGCTACCGGTCTCTCTAGCCTTGTATACGCTGGCTACTGGTCTCTCTAGTCCCATACACACTGGCTGGCTCTCTATCCCCATAAACACTGTCTACCGGTCTCTCTAGCCCCATATACACTGGCTACCGGTCTCTCTAGCCCCATATACACTGGCTACCGGTCTCTCTAGCCTTGTATACGCTGGCTACTGGTCTCTCTAGCCTTGTATACGCTGGCTACTGGTCTCTCTAGTCCCATACACACTGGCTGGCTCTCTATCCCCATATACACTGGCTACCGGTCTCTCTAGCCCTGTATACACTGGCTGGCTCTCTATCCCCATACACACTGGCTACCAGCCTCTCTAGCCCCATATACACTGGCTACCCGTCTCTTTATCCCTGTATACACTGGCTACTGGTCTCTCTAGCCCCATACACACTGGTTTCTGGTCTCTGTAGCCCCATACATAATGGCCACCTATCTGTCTAACCTTATACACACTAGCTGGCTCTGTATCTAGTCCCATACGCACTCTCTCTCCCTGCACACGCTGTCTGTCTGTCTGTCTGTGTCGGTCGGTCTGTCAGTCCGTGTGAAGAATGGGGGGCACGTTCCAGGGCCGAGGATCCGGGCCAGAATCGGAACGTGAGGCCCGGGCGGAGTGAATCCAGCTCCTGCGCTCTCGCTCTCTCCCCATCCGTCTCTCCCTGGGGTTTTGTTGGAGAGACACAGTTGCGTTTTTGTCTGCGAGGACAGAGTCTCCTTAGGTTGCCCTTAATCTCCCCTTTGTCCCGGTGGCTGCGTCTTTCATCCCGCTCGGCGGCGGCGGGGCGCGTCTGGGGGCTGGCTAATGAAGCACTCCGGAGCGGAGGGCATTAAAGGGCTGGGTGGCAGCGCCATGCCGCGGGGGCAGCGCCAATCCCTCCGGGCTTCATTGTCTTCCCCGGGATTTGCCGCCTGCTTCCGTGCGAGCGCCGCCTCGCCGCGTTTGAAAGGGGGCCGGCAGGGAGGGGGCTCCGGGCCGGGGAGGGGGGACAGCCCTCCTGGAAGGAGCCGCGTCCTTGAGCCCTGGCGATTTCTGAAGGGGGAGAGCGGGCGGGCGAGGGGAGGGGATTGTCCCATAATAGAACAGCAGGGGAGCCATCTCTGCGCAATGATATGATGGGACCGGGGAACGAAATCGGACCTGGTCCAAGGCCCGGGGCCTGCTGCATCGTGAGCCCCGGCAGGGCCACAAAGCAGAGCTTTCAGCTGCCAAAGCCCTGGGGACGTCGGCTTTCTAAGCGCACGGCAGTGGGGGGAGCTTTTCTGGGGCGGGGGGGGCGTTGACCCACAGAAGAATCCGTCGGGGGCCGCACACAGTGCGACACAAAGAGCCAAACCAACCCCCACGGAGGCCGCCCCCAGTGGAGAGGGAAAAAGACCTGCCCCACGTCCCCCTCACAACAGAGCCAAGAGAGGGTCCAGGCTGGTAGATTTTGTGCGCTCCAGCTCCGTGGGGCAGGGGCTGGAGTGTCAGCGTGGGCTCCCCAATGCTGGGAGGAGCCTTGTGGCCGGAACCAGGGTCTTAGGTTCCTCAGCCCCCTGGGTCTTAGTTCCTCATCTCCGGTGTACAGAATTGTTCCTTACGAGGCCCGGGGTACGGAGATCCCTGCGTACGAGAGGGAACGTGGGTAATGGCTCGAGCACAGCTTGAGGATGGATCCTGGCCCGCTCTGAAGGTTTCTGCATGAGGCACGCTGGGAAGTCACGGTACCCGCCCCGTGCCTCAGTTTCCCTAGCTAGGAAATGGGGCTGAAAGGAAAGCGCGTTGGGCTCTGTGACCGAAAGGGGCTGCGTACGGGCAAAACATTGTGGGCTGCGGGCGGCTAAACTTGCACCGGACAGAAGGGCATTGGAATGGCGAGGCTTTTCGTATCCCACAATCCTCCAGCATGCACGACAGTCATTTGTGAGCTGTCTCCAGCATCTTTTGCCCATCGATCGGCGCCTCCTCTTCCTTCCCCGGCCTCCTGCCCACTGCAATCAGCTGTTCCACGGCCCTGGGGAGGCTCTGGAGGAAGGAAGAAGCAAGGGTGCAGTACACTTGGAGGAGGCGGGGGAGCCAGGAGCTGAGTGCTGGAAAGTTGACACCTGTCGCTGCATCCCCGGAGTCGGTGCCTGAGCAAGGAGCCGCGTACTAGCTTCAGAAGAGCCCCAGGTGGCTCCAGAGCCGTGGGCTTGCCACCAACCCTGCTCTAGCATCCCGCCTTCTGTCTTGAGTCTTTACACTGCAGGCCTGGATCCTCCGAGGCAGGTTGGCACCTGACTCCCTCCATCCAAGTGGTGCTTATAGACCTGTGCAGAGCTAGGCCTGCGGAGCCGGGGCTGTCTTTGGCAGCAAGGTGCCCAATCTCGGAGGCAGCTTTTAGGCGCCTCTGTGATATAAATCATCTGACTTCCGCCAGCACTCCCAAGTTCCTGCGTGACTGGGGCGGGGCTGGCTGGCACGATTTGCCATTGCTAGGCACCAGGAACAGGGAGCCCGTGGCTGACAGCTGCGTCATACCCACATTTCTTCCAGCTCCCATAGTTTTGACGTGAGAGATCTCCAGAACATCCATTCCCCTCTTCCTCTGTTTTGCTGGAGCTCTTCTGGGAGAGGTTTTTTTAGGAGCTCTTTTCCTTGATTGAGAGAGCTGGCTGGTTGACGCGCTTTAACAGGAGCGTCCTTTCTCCCAAGAGTATGTTAGGCATTAGAGTGAAATAGATGGTCATGAAAGTTTGAACGTGCCGACTTAAAATCCCTTCCCTCTCCCAGTGGCTCAAACTTCAGGGCTGCGTGATGTCTTGACTAACTCACCGGATGGCAGCCAGCCTCCAATTTGGAATGTTTAAAAAAAAAAATCCGGGGGGGGGGAACCCCTCCTTCTTTCATACAAAACCCTAAAGAAGTGCCACAGTGCGCCTGACTTCTGGGCAGGGTGAATTCTGGGAATGTCCCGTCAAGAACGGAGCCCCCCTCCTGGGAGAGGTAGGACATGCTACAAAAGACGGGGCACGATTGTGCTAATGTGCTGTCATGTTGCTGCATATCCCGCCGCAGACCGTGGGAACTGGAGGCCTGGCTCCAGGATGAAGGGCTTCATGCCCTTTCCCAGGGCTTGGGTCTTGGTCATCCCAAACTGTACCTGCCTTCTGAGCCGTCTCAGCACAGGAGTGGAGGAGCAGCGGGCGAGGGAAACTGCTGCCCCTCCCACGCTTGACTCCCCCGCGCCCCCCTCTCCTTTCACGGGGAAACCAACCCCTTCAGCCAGTTCGGTGCTCAGCCCGACACCGCAAAGCCAGGCAGGACGGACGTGGGACGCTGAAATCAAGGGAGACGCGGTGGAGACGAGCACAGGAGGGAATGTCTCCCCTGCTATGGCAGGAAATGGACTGTGCTTCTAGTAACAGGCTGTGCTGTCATGATTGAGGACGCTCGGCTGCCTAGTCTCTGAGCCTAGAAATGCCTTGTTTTGGACCAGCCCTAAAGGGGCTTGGGACCAGCCATAATGCTTCTCTGGCTAGTAAGCTCCTCCCCTTCCCCCCAGCATGCTTTGGGGATTCAAGGGCGAATGGAAGGAGGCACGATCTGTGGAACTCATTGCCACAGGAGAAAGATGTTTATGGGAGAAAGGAACCTCCAGGCTTCTAGTAGTCAGGATTTAAAACCCCCCCCCGGGCTTTGCAAGGGTGGAACCCTTAATACGTCGGGGCTTCAGGCAGCTGCTGTGCAGCAGAAGTCGAGAGGCGACTTTCTTTAGGGCGGCTTGACCCAGAACGGCTGCTGCAGGGATTCACGCACCTGCCGCTGAAGCAGCTGTCGGGGCGGAGAGGCTGGGCTGCACTGGCAGTCGGGCACTGCTTCGATTCCCCCGACCCCACCGGGATTAGCTAGCGCTGGCAGGAGGGGTGGCCCAAGGAGTCCAGAGGCGTACCGGAGCCTTTCAGAGCAGCCATGCCCAGTGTCTTTCACCGCCGGCAACTTGCACCCTGGAGCGGGTAGGGCCGTGGTGAGCCCAGCTATGTAAGGAGAGAGAGCATGCGGGGGGGGGGTTGGGCGGCCCAGGGGGTGTATTCACTGGACAGCCGTCACCTGCCTGGAGCGTGGGGGTTTCGGGTGCAACCACATGGCTTCCCTCGTCTCATTCCATATTCCTAGTGTTACCATCAAGGGAATGCAGCAGCTGGCTCAGTCCAGCCCTTCCTGGGGCTTGCATGTGAGCGAGCAAGTTCCAGCTGCCGGACGCCCCAACATGCAGCACACACACGAGGCATGGGAGGGCCCGATTCTGTGGCACGTGGCCCCCCTCTCCCACGCCACCAGGCCAGCTTTTAGCGTTCAAGTTGGCCAGAAAATGGCTCTTCTGTCCGGCAGGAAAACGTGAGCGCCGGGGCAACGAAATTCTGCAAAGAGGGCAGCCTGACGCCGCTGACCAGGGTCTGTTTCCACGAGTTCGGAAGGGCTCCTTTGGATTTTGCCCTTTTCGCGGCCGTCAGGCTAATTCCAACGTCCGCAGGAACCAGCCAAACGGTTTCTTCCCAAAATGCCGCCTTGATCTCTTCTCGCAGTCGGGTGGGGTTGGGGTTTTTTTCATTTTCTGGAACGAAATTTTGTCAAAATTGCTACCCCTTTGCAAAAAAGCATGCGCTCCATTGAAATCGCGCCTTCCAATGAAACCGTTTTTTTTAAATGTCCAGCCAATAGTGTTCCTTGTAAGCCGACTGCTTAGGCGGCCACCCAGGAAAGATTAGCAGAGCACCCACAGCACCTATGTGTTTCTACTGGTGGTGCACATCGGCACATGCCTCGGTGCACACAACAAAATTCATTCCACACTAGGGATGTTAAAACCTTTTTTTTTTTTTTTTTTTCCCGTAAACCTGTAAGCATTGTTTACATGCAGGAGTGGGAGGCAGCAGAGACAGCAGTGTGAGACCCTAACTCCCCACTCGGCTGCCTCTGTATCATCGTTAACTGTGTTCACGGTCACATCCCCATTCGGCACATGGATGGAAAAACTCGGGGGAATATTGCCAGCCAGTCGTTCTTAGCAGCCACGTCCTGCTCTGTACCGATGCTGCCCGCAGTGGAAAATGAGCCGCTTCCTTGCCTCTCGTTAACACAACCCGGGCCCCAGCGTGCCAGGTGCTGTACATTCCTAGCCAGAAATATCCCTGGCGAGCAGAGCTTTCGCCCACGTATCTCCTGTCCACCCACCCCCCGCTCACGCTTCCATGCCACTTTCATCTCTGCGGGAGCCAGCGCAGCTGCAGGCTGTTGAAGTCAGAGAGGGACTCAAGCCAACAATTCCACAGCCGGGAGTCCTCGTCCAACTCTCCCCAGAGCTCGTACCCCGTCCCCTGGAGACTCACAAACTTTAAGGCCGAGACTGTCACCCACCAGGCCTGCTTGGAGGAGAGCTGCCCACCAGTCCTCGGGGGTCCTAGTCCAGGGGACCAAGAAAATCCGGAGATGTCACATTCTGAGTTGGAGCTGAAAGCTCCCTACGGCTCCAGGGGGGCCTGCACTCAGCTCTGTGGAGGGCTCCCCTGACCCCCCCCCCCCAAAGTGGACACCGAGGGACTCGGTTTGCAATTCTCTGCCACGTGACCCTGAGCTCGGAGACCCTGCCGCCGGGCCGGGGGTCTGGCTGGAAAAGGCTGCTTCATTTCCAGCTCACGAATTCTGCCAGCCCCACGCTGGCCCAACACAAGGGTCCCCCCCTCCCTAGCTCTAAGGGGGGGGGCACAAATTCCCGCACCCAACTTTGCCGCTTCCAAGGCAGGAGGGACCCGGCCAAGCGGTCACCTCTCCAGCTGTTCCTTGGTCTGTCTCCCCCCTCCCCCAGCCCGGAGCCTGTCATCACCTTCCAGCCGCTGCGCCAGATGCTCCTCGCAGGCGCGGGAGGCTTTGATGTAGCCGTGCGAGGGGGCAGGAGGCGGGGGAGCCGGAGGGGTCTAGCGGGGCCGGACGGGGAGGCTGGAGAAGGAGAGCAGCAGGCTCGCAAGCCCCAGTCTTTTTCCCAGCGCCCGGGGCTTCGTGCGGAGACTGCAGCCGGGTTTCAACCTCTTTCGGCTTCCACCGCATCGGGAGAAGGCCCTCGGGGCAGCGTGGCCCCCCTCCCACACTGCCGGGGTGGGTCAATGGGCCAGCTACCCCCCCACGGTAGTGGGTGGGGGAAGTTTTAGCAAGAAGGAGGCAGGTTTTGTGGCCCAGGCAGGAGAGAGCTGTGTTCAGTTGCCTGCGCTGCCCGGCTATCCCTCCCTGCATGGCCTTGAGCAAATCACTGAATTGCTCCTTGCCTCAGTTTCCCTGCTCCAAAATGGGGAGGAGGACGCTGCCCTGTCTGTTTCAATTGCCCCTCCCATTTTCATGTTGGCCCTGTTGGGATAGCGGTATCAACCCCAGACAATGCTCTCTTTCATTTTTTCCGTCTGGGTGCAGAATGAATTTTGTTCTGTGCACCGAGGCCTGTGCAGATGTGCACCACCAGTAGAAACACAGGTTGCTGTCGGGGGGGGGGGGCTCTGCTAAGAGCTTGGGTGGCATTTGATTCTCTCCTGGGCAGCCGCCCAAGCGTACAGGGAACCCTGGATTCCCAGGAGATGAGCAAGACAAGGCAGGGGAGGTAATATCGTTAATTGGCCCCTCTCCTGCTGGTGAAAGAGACTAGCTTTCGAGTGACACAGAGCTCTTCTGGGACCAGGCCAAGCCCCAGCGTGGGGCGTTGCATCCTGCATTAAACCCCCTGCAGCGTCGCGGGGAGTAACTGGTGTTTTCATCATCCTGTCCAAAACTGCTGTGTAGTGCAGGGCACTATGCTGCTCTGCCCCAGAATCAGCTGCATTTCACTGGCGGGCAAAGCAAGGCCTGGCCTGTAGAGGGCCCAGTTGTCCGTTCCCACCAGTTTTATGTAAGCTCAATGCCGCCAACTTAACAGAGTGACTCCCGATTTACACCGACACGCGGAGCGCGTTGCACCCTTTGTCAGCAACCTTTGGGATGAAAATCACTAGAGACCGAGTCAACTTTTCCTCCTGCCAGACACTCAGCGCTTCCCTCCTGCTCCCTGAAATGGCT
Organism: Pelodiscus sinensis; assembly: GCF_052426305.1. Taxonomy (NCBI): domain Eukaryota; kingdom Metazoa; phylum Chordata; order Testudines; family Trionychidae; genus Pelodiscus; species Pelodiscus sinensis. Next base: position 258,363,376 of record NC_143053.1, read on the forward strand.
TGGATGCACCCCCACAAGAATGATTTTTAGCCGCCTGCTTAGGGCAGTGGTTCTCAACTCGTTTCAGTCCACGGACCACCAGGCCAATCCACGAATTTTCGTGGACCACCTCCTTTTTGAGACATGATCAAGAAGAGGAGACCACGAACATTTTGGGTTGTAATTGATTTCTTCCTAACAGATTTTTGGCTTGTCTTCTCGCTGACAAGCTTTTCAATGTTTGGAGTGGTACTTTGATAATGCACAATGAATATCGCTTTCCACAGCAAGGCGATCCCTCTGTTTGGACATAACGTGCAACAAACACGAAAATCCAGTCTCGCACGGATACGTTGATGCAAATGGCAAAAGGAAATCTGACTGTGTGCGCTGACAGATTTGGGTAACTCCTGGCCCCGTTGGCCCAAAATTTCTCGATGGTAGTCACGCCGTGTGACTGTGGACAATGGACCACCGAGAAAGTCCCATGGACCACAAGTTGAGAACCACAGGTTAATGGTATGACATACTAGCTCTTGGTAAACATCTATCAACCCACCAAACCCATGTAGGAGGCAGCTGTTCTCTCAGGGCATGTCTACGCTAGGAAACTCTTTCGAAATCACTAGATTCGACTTAATCACTCCCGAAATAACACAATCGAACTAGTGCGACCACACGACTCGAAATGAGTTCAAAGCCGTCTCCGTTACTCTGGCTGCGCTAGCTCGGACGTAGAGCCTCGGGAAGTAATTACTTTGAACGACTCTGCAGAGTCGTTATTTCGAAATAGCACCGGCCAACCACACAACCGCCATTCTGAAATGATTTCAAAATTAGGATTATTCCTCCAGGAAAGCAGGCGCGCAGATTTCAAATGGGGCTCATTATTTTGAAATAACGGGCTTGGTCGTGAGGACTTACCGCTTATTCATTCGACCTAAGGGGGGTTATTTTGGAATAAAGCCCAAGCGTAGACCAGAGTCCGGAGTTCCTTCATCACCCACCCCCCTCCTCCCCCCCGAGCCAGCAACAAAAAGTTTTGACAAAAACATTGTTGTTCGTCAAAAATGTTTGAGTGTTTGTCAGAAACCGTCCCCCCGACGTGCTGGTTTCTGACACCCCCAAAATTAAACCATTCTCAGGTTAAACCTCACAAAAGTCAGCTTTTGGGGGCTGGTGATTGCAAAAAAAAAAATCCTCAATCTTGAGGGGGTTTTAAGGCAAACTTGGAGAGCTTCAGTGAAATGGAAATTTTGCCTGAAAAATGTATTTCTGTTGTGCCAAAAAAAGGGGGCATTTTCAGGTGAAAAAAGTGTTTTGATGGAAATTTGCCCCCCAAATGGGGAAACTGAGGCACACTGGGGACCAGTCTCGGCGGCTGACTTGGGGGAGCTGCTGGCTCACACTAGGCCCTCAGAATGGAAGCCGGGGCGAGCCCGGTTCTCTTTGCGTCCCCTCACGTTGCCGGTGGTGTTTGCTTGCAGAGAGAGAGCTGCAGATCCTGAAGCGCACCGAGGGGGACCCCCGCAAGGATTACCCCAGGAAGCCCCCGCTGGCCGAGTCGGAGGGCAGCGCCTCCCCCAGCAACTCCTCCGAGTTCGTCCCGCCGCTGCCGGACAACAGCAAGAACATCATCCCCGTGTACTGCTCCATCCTGGCCGCCGTGGTGGTGGGTCTGCTGGCCTACGTGGCTTTCAAATGGTACGTGCGGCTGGCTGCCGGGAGAGCTGCGGGCAGGAACGGGGCCGTGCAGACGTGGGCGAGCTGGTGTCCTCCTGTTGCGGATCCTTCTCTTGTTTTACCCCACTGATGCCCGGCAGAGCTAGGGTGGCCATCACGGTACCTCCGGACTAGAGAACAGGTGCATTTGGTGCACGGGGGCCCAGGCCAGAGAAATGGGGGGCTCAGGAGTCAGGGCTGGGGTGGAGGGGCCCAGGGCAGAGAGATGGGGGGGTCAGGAGTCAGGGGGTTCAGGAGTCAGGGCTGGGGTGGAGGGGCCCAGGGCAGAAAGATGGGGGCTCAGGAGTCGGGGGGGGGGTGGAGGGGCCCAGGGCAGAGAGATGGGGGGGTCAGGAGTCAGGGGGTTCAGGAGTCAGGGCTGGGGTGGAGGGGCCAGGGCAGGGGGTTCAGGAGTCAGGGCTGGGGTGGAGGGGCCCAGGGCAGAGAGATGGGGGGGTCAGGAGTCGGGGGGTTCAGGAGTCAGGGCTGGGGTGGAGGGGCCCAGGGCAGAGAGATGGGGGGGTCAGGAGTCAGGGGGTTCAGGAGTCAGGGCTGGGGTGGAGGGGCCCAGGGCAGAGAGATGGGGGGGTCAGGAGTCGGGGGGTTCAGGAGTCAGGGCTGGGGTGGGGGGGCCCAGGGCAGGGGCACCATTTTGGGGGGGGGCTGCAGCCACACATACCCGGTTGCTGCTGCTCTTTTTCCTCTCGGGGAGCGAGGGGAAAGTTCACAGGCTGCAGCATCCTCCTCTGTCCTCCCCCCGGAGCAGAGCATCTCCCCTCGCTCCCTGAGTCCCATCCCAGGCAGGGTCTCCAACCTGCTTAAGCACACGGTCGCTCTTTGAAGTTGTCAGTCCAGGAGCTACCTCCGACCCAAACACCTCTGCCCTGTTCCTTTGCCAAGGCCCCACCGCTGCCTCACTTGGCCCTCCTCCCAACACCCCTCTGCCTCGGTCTCCCCCACTCCGCACAGCAGGCAGGCGGCAGCTCTGAGGCAGGGCGGTTGAAGTACCGGCACCCTCCTAGTCAAACCAGTCAGGGTCACCTGGCAGAGGCTCAGAGATCTACTTGTAGATCCTGCTCTACTGCCTGGTGACCACTGAGCTACGGGCTCCCCTGGCCTATACAAAATGCCTCCCATTTGACCCCAGGGCGCAGAGAAATATCATTATGGGAAACCGAGGCACAGCGCCGTGACATGACTTGCATTAGGTCACACACCACGTCAGTGGCACGGCCAGGAAGAGAAGTCAGGCGTCCTGGTTCCCAGCCCGGTGCCATAAGCACTAGACCACGCTTCCCCTTCACATGTGGGCTCCCTGGGCTTAGAAAAGACGGCAGGAGAGCAGAGGCGGGCCCTCCTGCTAAAAGTGGGATTTATCCCACAGCAGGAAGGAGGAGAGAGACGATTCTCTAGGGGCTCAGCACAGGGCTGGGGTTCTAAGCCAGGTTCTGACACCGACTGACTCTGCGACCTTTGGCATGTCCCTTCACCTTTCTCTGCCTGGCTCTCTTTGGCTAGGGTCTGTGGTACCTCCCACGGGGGGGCGGACGGGGAGAAGCGATGAGCTAGGGGTTGCTTGGGAGGCACTTTTGATGCTGGAAAGCACCTAGGAGTTGAGCACAGGGTGGCAAACTACAGCCCGAGGGCCATGTCTGGCCCAATAGGCCCTTTTGTCCAGCTCCCAAGCTCCCATCGGGGAGCGGAGTCAGGATAGCCTTGGGGGGAGGAGTCAGCTAGCCCCTCTGCCCCTCGCCCCCGCAGCCAGCCCCAGTGCTCTGGGAGCCGGGGGGGAGGGGGGGGGAGCAGTTGGAGAAGGGGAGGGGGCCGTGGCCCCTGGGCGCTCGGCGCTGAATCGGAGTAACCCTCGCGGGGGGTTGGGTAGCTGGGGGACGTAGCCAGCCTCTCCGGGGGTAGGTCGACGGGAGCCCTGCGGAAAGGCGTTCCAACCGCTGGCTGGGTGGCAAGAGCCAAGGCAGGCCCTGCACCCGCCCGGCTCCCCGCTCTTGCTGCCTGTGTTCGGGATTTATCTCCCCGGCCGCCCGCTTGTTTACATTCTTCATATTCCACTCGCACTGAGAGACTCCAGAGCCCAGGGTGGCCTGCTGCTGCCCTAGAGATCATGGGCCCCCCTGTGTCTCCCCTGCCCTATAGATCATAACCCTCCCCTCTTACCTCCCTGGCTCTATAGATCATAGACTCCCCATCCCTCCTCCTGCCCTATAGATCATAGATACACCTCATCCCTTCCCCTGCCCTATAGATTATAGATACCCTTCATCTCTTTCTCTGCCCTATAGATAATGGGCCACCCAGTCTCTTCCCTGTCCAATAGATCAACCCCCCCAATCTCTTCGCCTGCCCTATAGATTATAAGCCTCCCTTACCTCTCTGTCCCTATAGATCATAGACTCCCCATCTCTCCTCCTGCCCTATAGATCATAGACTCCCTGTCTCCCCCACCCTATGGATCATAGACATCCCTTCTCTTCACTCACCCTGGATTCCTTTCCCCACGTCTCCTCCTGTCGGATGAATCAGAGTATTCGCTCTCCTGGGCCCTGGATGCGAACACTGGTGAAAAGGTCTCACGGGGGCGGGCACACATGTTTATCACCACCGTGTGAGCACTGGTGAAAGGTGTCTCACGGGGTGGGCACACACGTCTATCACCACCCGGTGAGCACTGGTGAAAAGGTGTCTCGGGGGCGGGCGCACACGTCTAGATGTGGGGCTCGCCCCACGCACAGAGCCCATGTCCTAGGGCGCGCGATGGGAGGGCCCCGGCTCGACAGGCACCCGGTGGCTAACCACTGGGCCAGGCTGCCTCCGTGCCGAGTCCGGTGCCCGGCTCTGCTACCGGCTCGGGTGACGGGGGCCCGCGCCCTGCTGTGCCCGGTGTGGTGCAAACCCAGAGCCAACCCGCAGGCGAGGGCACTCAATCACCTCGCCCCCCCCGCCTGCAGATATCCCCCCTTGCCACCCGCTGCTCCCCTCCTCTCACTGGCGAAGCCCAGTCCTGGGAGCTGCCCGACGCCTCTCCTGAGATCCCGCTTGCTGGCGCCAGTGTGGGGAGGCTCAGTACCCCCCGGGATCGGGCCCTGGCCGCCCCCGGCTGCCTGCTGCCCAGCAGCGGCCGAGTCCCGCGCAGAGCCCCGGTGTGATGCTGCGGGGCAAGAAGTGGCTGTCATGCGTGCACGGCCCCAGCGTCACAGGTCTCGGTGCCACCAGGGGACTGGCACAAACCTAGGAAGAGCGTTAGGGCCTGAATCAACGGGGGGTGCGGGCAGAGAAACGGCCACGGAGCGGGTGTAGTGACTGGCTTGAGGCCTAGGCCCGCGCCCTGTGCTGCCCTGGGAGACCTTTCACCAGTGCTCGCACGGTGGTGTTAGACGTGTGTGCCCGCCCCCTGTGAGACCTTTTCACCGGTGCTCGCACGGTGGTGATAGACGTGTGTGCCCGCCCTGTGTGAGACCTTTTCACCAGTGCTCGCACGGTGGTGATAGACGTGTGTGCCCGCCCCCTGTGAGACCTTTCACCAGTGCTCGCACGGTGGTGATAGACGTGTGTGCCCGCCCCCTGTGAGACCTTTCACCAGTGCTCACACGGTGGTGATAGACGTGTGTGCCCGCCCCCTGTGAGACCTTTCACCAGTGCTCGCACGGTGGTGATAGACGTGTGTGCCCGCCCCCTGTGAGACCTTTTCACCAGTGCTCGCACGGTGGTGATAGACGTGTGTGCCCGCCCCCTGTGAGACCTTTTCACCAGTGCTCGCATGGTGGTGATAGATGTGTGTGCCCGCCCCCTTTTCACCAGTGCTCGCATGGTGGTGATAGATGTGTGTGCCCGCCCCCTTTTCACCAGTGCTCGCATGGTGGTGATAGATGTGTGTGCCCGCCCCCTTTTCACCAGTGCTCGCATGGTGGTGATAGACGTGTGCGCTCTGAGAGACCTTTCACCAGTGCTCACCCGGTGGTGATAGACGTGTGTGCCCGCCCCCTTTTCACCAGTGCTCGCACGGTGGTGTTAGACGTGTGCGCTCTGAGAGACCTTTCACCAGTGCTCACCCGGTGGTGATAGACGTGTGCGCCTGTGCACGGCCTGGCACTGGAGAGCTAGCCCTGGCCGGGGGCATTTGGCCCAGCACCCTGCCCGGGACAGGGAAGCAAGGGAGAAGGAGAGGGAGGGAGGCGGAGGGAGAGCCAAAGCAGGGCAGGCAGGCGGGGGAGAGAGATGGAAACAGCAGGAGGCTGCCCCCTCTCCCTGACCTGCCTCCCGCAGCCCAGCCCGGCCGAACCAGCTGTGCAGGGGGCAGGCAGGGATGGGCTGGGGGGTTAAGGGGGGGGCATAGTAACCCCCCAACGCGCACACAGACCCCCTCCCCCACTGGCCCCACTCATGCCCTCTGCTTGCGACTAAGCCCAGCCCCCTCTCCACCCCCGGACCCCCGTCCCCTCTCTCCCGCAGCTGGACCACCTGCAAGCAGAAGCAGCAGCTGGCCAAAGCCCGGGCCGGGGAGCTGGGGGCCTCCCCCGAGGGCGAGAAGCTGCACAGCGACAGCGGGGTCTTCCTCGACACGCACAGCCTGCAGGAGCACCACGCGCTCAACAAGGGTAAGGGCGCCCGGCGCAGGCCACGCCCCCGCCCCCCGAGGGGTGTCGCTTCCCCCCACGGGCGAGCTTGGGAGCTCCCACGCCCGAGGGCGGGGGTGAGAGGAAGCAGGGGTGTCCAGGGACCCAGGCTGCGATAGGGACAGTGCCTGTAAGAAACGTTACGTTACTTTCACTGCTGGTTAGGGGGCTCGGCGGTTTCTGGGCCCCCCCCTCCCCCCCGAGTGTGAGCATTGGCAGTTTCTATGCGCCCCAGGCAGTCTACGCAGGAAGTTTCCATGTCCTCCAGGGATACGGGCATTGGTGTGTTCTACGTCCCCCGGGAGGGGGGTTCCACAGAGGCTGGAGAGAGGCTGTTTTCGGTGGGGGAGGCGGCAGAACAAGGAGCAATGGGCTCAAGTTGCAGGGGGGGAGGTCTAGGGTGGATACTAGGAGATGCTATTTCCCTAGGCGGGTGGGGAAGCGCTGGGCTGGGTTCCCTAGGGAGGGGTGGAGTCTCCATCCCTAGGGGTGTGTAAGTCCCGGCTTGACCAAGCTCTGGCTGGGATGGTTGTGTCGGGTGGGTCCTGCTTCGGGCAGGGGCTGGACTCGGTGGCTCCTGAGGTCTGTGCCCGCCCTGGGGTTCTAGGCTCCCCGGATGCTGTGGGGGACTCGCGGCTGAGCTAGTGCCTCTAGAGCAGCATAAAACGCTGCAGCGGCCCCGGGCCCGGCTCGGGTTTGTGCTTCAGCCGGGCGCTGTGGCCTCTTAGGCAGCCAGGGTGACTCCAGGGAGGAGGGGTCTGCACTGAATCACGGGGACCACGTCTTCTAGCCGCCAGGCGGGCTCCTGGCCAACCACGGGCCTGGCTCGGCTCCGCGCACCCCGTGGGCTGTGGCCTGCGGGGCCAGTGTCCGGCACAGCAGAGGGGCGGCTCCTGTTCGGGTACACGGAGGCGCGGATACTCCGCCCTGCCGCCGGCCCGGCCCTGACGCACGCTCTGCCTCCCCCCCCGCAGCGCACAAAGCGGAGCCCCGGCTCTACAGCGCCTTGCCCCCGCACAAGCAGGAGGAAGTGGAGCAGCTGCTGGAGAGCTCCGACCACAGCAGAGACTGGCGCTGCCTGGCCAGCCAGCTGGGCTACGAGGAGGAGGCCATCGACACCTTCGGCCGGGGCGAAGCCCCTGCCCACACCCTCCTCTCCGACTGGTCTGCCAACGAGGGGGCCACGCTGGAGGCCCTGTGCGCGGCCCTGGCCGGCATCGAGCGGCCCGACGTGGTGGAGAACTTGACCAGCCCGGCTGAGGCCAGCTCGGTGGTGTAACGGCACGGGCGAGCCAGCAGGGGGCGCCTGCCCCGCGAGACTGGGACTCGCTACGAATTCGAAAAGACAAGGTGGGAGGGGAGCAAATTTTGTTAATTATAAGGGAACTTTGGGGGGGGCAAAAGCGTCAAAACAAACAAAAAAATCCGCAGGGCTGCGACCTGTGGAGGGACGAAGGACGGCACAAGGTCGTGATCGGCGACTGAGCCCACTCCCCCCTACTGGTGAGAATGGGACCTGCGAGTGTCACATGCTGCCCCTAGTGGCTGGAATCGGATCTGTGGGTGCCACATGCTGCCCCTAGTGGCTGGAATTGGACCTGTGGGTGCCACATGCTGCCCCCTAGTGGCTGGAATTGGGGCTGCAGGTGCCACATGCTGCCCCCTAGTGGCTGGAATTGGACCTGCTGGCACCACATGCTGCCCCCTGGTGGCTGGAATTGGACCTGCTGGTGCCACATGCTGCCCCCTACTGGCTGCAGGCAGACTTGTAGGTACAACCCGCTGACCACTGGGAACTGGACCTGCAGGCACAATCGGCTGTGGCAGCAGGGGCGATGCGCATTAACATTTGGGAGCCTCTTGGCTCCATGGAAGCACCCTGGGATTCGGGAGCCCAAAGCTTGCAGCTGGCGGCTGTACTGGGCCATGCGCGTAGGCGAGCGCCACCCCTCAAGGGGCGTGGGAGGATGCCGCCTCACAGCCTGGCAGGGAGCGAGACTGGAGAGGACGGGCAGTGTGAGGGGAAGTTCCCTTTGAGTCCATCTCCATGCCTGCCCTGGTGCAGCTCCCACCTGGCCACGTTTTCATTGCATCACACGACTATTGAAAGCCGTGGGGCCTCCCTGTGCGCTCGCCCCTGTCCCTGGGTGCCAAAACCCAGCCTGCCCGAGCAGCCGAGGGGTGAAGGGACGCAGCACGGAGCACTGCTGCCTACCCCTTTGTAGTGCTAGACCCCCAGCCCTCTGTCACCCCGCCAGCCCAGTCAGTCCCCCCCACACTTGCTGCAGCAGCCCCAAATCTTGTCAACCCCCCCCCCCCCCCACATTCACAGAGAAATGCCTGCACCAGTCAGGGAGTTAATTGACGCCCTCCTGGCTCCATCCCTGACGCGATGTCTCCCCTTACCCTGCCCCGCTGGCTGATTTGTTTGGGGGGGGGGTTGTTCTTCACACCATCCCCCCGACAGCCCCTGGGGCCAAGCCTAGCACTTGCTCACCGAGGGCAGTTCCCAGAAGCCTTTGGGTGGCTGCCCCAGGCCACGGGCTCGCTGCCTTTTAGGGGGTTCAGCCCTGGGCCCCAATTGCTGGGGGGAAGGGAAGGGGACGGACTGGCCCAATGGCATATGGGGGCGTCAACGGGACCGAGCAAACCCCCTTCGGCAAGGAGCAGAGCAGGAACTGGGGGGGGGGGGGATCCATCAGCAGCTCCTTTGCCCCTGCTCCCCCGGACGGCGCTGCTGTTAACCCCCTGGGAGCACAAAAGGGGTCTGACCCCCCGGGCCCTTGAACCTGAGGCCGGTGCCCAAGCAGGCCGGGCTGGGCAGTGCTGACGGGCTGGCTGGCTGAGGCTCGCTCCAGTCCGGCCTGGCACCCCCATGCCACGTGGGGCTCCACCCGCCTGCCTGTGACCCACACTGCCCTGGGACTGCCCGGTACTGACCCACCGCCTCGCGGCCGAGCTACCCCCTTGCAGCATGTGCTGGGCCCTCCCTTGGCCCGGCAGCAGGGGCCAGGTGGGCCCCACGGCGCTTGCCCTCCCGTTGCCCCGCCCCCAGAGGGCCTGCAGGGACAGCTCTCCCCGGCCGCGCCCCGCAGAGGGCGCTGATGCGTCACCCCTGCACGTGAATACGTGTGCGCCGGTCCCCCCCCCGGGCCGCGGTGGGACCTCCGCTCTTCCCCACTGCCCAGGCAACTTTGGCCCGAACGGCTCACCGAGGGGCCCTGAGGAGGGGTGTCCCAGCTGCCAGTTCCTGGGCTCAGTCCGTGGGCAGCATGTGCAAACATGGCCCCCCCTAGGGACCCTACCAGCCTGCGGGCACCACCCTGGGGCTTGGTGCAGCAGGGCCGAGGTCCAGCCCCTGGGATGCCCCCTGCACCCATCCATTGCGTGGGTGCAGCGCTGCAGCCTGAGCGGGCGCTCGTGGGCCCGGTGCATTGGGCAGGACGGGCCCGCGTGCTCGCGCTGGCCTGGCCACCACGTCAATTCCCGTCTGCTCTACCCTGCAATCACCACAGCGCCCGGCTCTTTCCCGCAGCCTTGTCTCGGGCTGGGTGCTGTGGCGCCACTCGCCGACCCTGCCGGCTCCCGTGCTGTACTGTTCTCCCTCTAGCTGTGTAGGCCTCCGGAGCCACCCGTGGGCTGCTCCCGTCTTACAAAACCGTTGCATTAAACGCCTCCTCTGGTGACCTGTGTCCTTTCCTCTTGGGCAGGGCGCAGGCGCCAAGGACCCACGAGGCCTCGAGTGACGAGCGAGGCGCACACACCCCCTCGGGGCCCTGCTGGGCCAGCCCCAGAGGCTGCCGAAATGGGGTGAAGCCCTGGAAACGGTTCTCATGGCATAAGCTGCCCCCAGGGAATTTCTCTTCCTCACCACCAGAGTCGAGTTTGTTTAAGCCATGAAGTGTGAGCGTGAAAACTACCCCACGTCCCAGCTTAGTCTAACCAGGCCCCCGTGCTGCCTGTGGGAACACGGTTGCCCTATGGGGCCACCTATAGAATCACAACACGAACTGGAAGGGACCTCAAGAGGCCATCAAGTTCAGCCCCCCCCTCCCCCCCCCCAGAAGGACCAAGCAGCGTCTGGCTCATAAAAAGGGCCAGACCAAAGTCCATCTCGCCCAGTGTCCTGTCTGCCAACAGTGGCCAACGCCAGGTGCCCCAGAGGGAGGGAACAGAACAGGGAATCCTCATGTGATCTCTCCCCTGTCATCCATTTCCAGACAAACAGGCTGGGGACACCACTCCGACCCAGCCTGGCTATTAGCCATTGATGGACCCAACTGCCTTGACTCTATCTAGCTCTTTTTTTAACCCTGTTAAGTTCTAGCCTCTGCCACATCCTCTGGCAAGGAGTTCCACAGGTTTCCTGTGCAATGAATGAAGAAAAACTTCCTTTTGCTTGTTTTAAATCTGCTGCCTGTTCATTTCATTTGGTGACCCCCCCCCCCCCTCGTTCTTGTGTTAGAGGAATAAGTAACTTTTCCTTAGTCACTTTTCCCCCACCGGTCAATCAGGGCACCGGCGGGGGAGGGAGGGAAGGAAAGGGGAGGGGTGCACGGTCTCCTCCCACCCTGCCAGGGGTGCAGGGCGCTTGCACGCCAGGCAAGGGGGGGAAGAGGAGACTTTGTGCACGTCTCCTCATTCCCTGATTGGCCTGGGGGCAGGAGGAGCCGCAGGGCCTCTGCGAGCCAGATCAACCCGCTTGGCAGGCCGGCTCCAGCCCCAGGTGGCCCTTTGCCCCCCCCCTCCCCCCCCGGAGGATAACAGCCTCCTACTCCTGCAGGCTGATGGCGTCACTGCTTCAGCTGCCATGGTGCCACGGAGGTGCCGGTCCTGGGCCAAACCTGAGGCCATTCTGTAAGGGGGGGGCCCTCTCTAGGCACCCCCCAGGGAAGCTGCCCCACTCTAGCAGCTGAAGATGGCTGGGGGGGGGGGGGGGGGGGGATTTGTGCCTCTGGCTAGCAGCAGCGCCACTGTCCCATGCGGCTTCCCCGTGACCGCCCCAACGTGGGATGCCCCCAGCGCCAGCTTTCCAGGGGCCAGGCAAGACCGGGCACGGGGGGCTTGCAGAGCCCGGCGCAGGAGGCTCCGTGCAGGCGGGTGCCCAGGGACCACGGAGGGCGCGTAGCCCACGGCTGGGGCACACTCGGCCTTAGGTGCATGCCCCACGGGCACAGGGCCCTGCTGCACTGGGCACACGCCTGCCCCTAGGGCGAGCCAGCCCTGCACAGAAGCCCCCCCCCAGCCTCGCTAGGCAAAGGGGAGGGGAGCTGGGGGCCTTGCCCAGGGCCTGCGGCCACCGGCCCTACCCCGGGCCCTTGCCGTGTCCCCCCTACCAGGGGCACAGGCCTGGGGGCTCCCCTTGGACGCGCCTGCAGCCCGGGGCTGGACGGGCAAAGGGAAGAGGCCGGGCTGGCGAGAGGAGCGGGAGGGGCAGCGCCAGGAGAGCCGGGTCCATGCAGCTTCGGCCGGGCCTGCTGCTCGCGCCGTTGGGCCCGGTGGGTTCCGGAGCCACCGGCTCCCAGCCCGGCGTCACGCACTGAACGAAACAAACAGGCAATGCCATGCAGCCACCCCTGGGATGGTGGGACTGGGACCTGCCTCCCCCCCCCAGCGCAGCGCCGGCAGCACCCCCGGGCACTACCATGCAGCCACCTCTGGGGTGGGACCCGGCCGCCCCCCCAATGCAGCGCAGGCAACACCCCCCCGGGTACTGCCATGCGGCCACCTCTGGGGCGGGGGCGCAGCCGCCGGCGATGGCTCCAGGGGGTGACTCCCCCACTAGGCAGGGTGGCGATGCGAAGGCAGCGGGGCCCCTCGGGAAGGAGCCGAGAGCTCTGCGGTTCAAGGCTGGGGGCGGCGCCATGCGGAGAGGCCGGGGGGGGGGGGGTGCTCCAGTGCCAAGGGGAGCCCGGCAGCAGCCTCTCGTGTCCATGGATGCGGGGGGGGGGGGGGATTGGCACCGCTGCTGCCCCCTCAGCGTGGCTGGGCGGACGCTCCGCCTGCTCCCAGAGCCAGGGCGGCCCGCGCCCCAGAGTTACCCAGCTGCCATGAGCGGTGGCACAGGGAGCCCCCCCCCCGCACCCCACCAGCTCTGCGAGCTCCCTCCGTGCAGGCGCCCGCCGCGCTCACGGCCAGTGGGGAGCGGAAAGCTGGGGCGGGGGGGCCCGGCCCCACACTCACCGCCAGGGGACGGGGTTTTATCCAAATACTCAGAACTCCTGGCTGGTGCAAAGCCGGGTTTTGAGGTGGGCGGGAGGGCGGAGGAGCAGGGCCGGCCTTGGGGAACACGGAGCTCCGGGCGAGCTTGGGGGGTGGTGCCCCGACCCCTGTGGCCCTAGCCCCACCCATCTCCCCTGGCACCCCCATCCTGAGCCCCCCCGTCCTGAGCCCCCTCTGCACAATGCCCACTTCACCCCTGCACTTTCCTCCCTCCTGTGCCCCCAGGCCTGCACTTCCAGCAGGTTCTGCCCCCCGCCCGGTACCCTCCACCCCCGCCCCGTTGCCCCTCCCCTCCGGCTATGGGGCTGGGCACGGGCCCCAAGGACAAGCTCTGCCACAGACGCCTTAGCGATCCTGAAGGCACCGTCGTGCACAGGGCGCCCCGGGCGGAGCCGAGGCCAAGGGGACACTGAAGAGGGGCATCTCCTGCAGGTCCAGCCCCGGGGGCTCAGTGCTGTTCAAAGCCAGGTGGGGCTGGCCCCGGCAGGCCCCGTGGTCACCTCGCCCGGGGAGGAAGAGGCAGCCCTGGCTCCCAGGGGAGGTGCTGGGGGCCTGCTGCTGGCGAGGGTGGTTTGGGGCTGGCTCCAGAGCTTCCACCTCAACCCTGAAGCCAGTTCCCGGTACCAGGCCTGGGTCTGCCAACCTCTGTGCCGAGGGGGCCGCTGAGGCGCACAGCGCAGGGGGATGCAGGCACAGCCGGAGAGCCCCGTGCTCCCTGCGGGCACAGGAGGTAGAGCAGCCTCCAGGCCCAGTCCCGGGGGCCAAACGGGGCCTGTGTGCCAGAGGAACCGCCCCCGCCGACCAGGGGGTCTGTCTCCCTGCGGGGAACGCCGGCCGGGCATGAGCGAGCGGTGGCAATGCCGGGACAGCGGCTCCCGTGACACGAAAGGGAGCAGCCCCACGGCGCCGGCAAGGGGGATGGGTGTCTCCCCCAGGACGCCCAGCGGGAGGGCTGCTCCGACTGACCCCGGTGGGCAGCGAGGCGGCCCTGAGAGGGCGTGAGCCAGCAGCGCTCGGGCCCTGAGCACGGCACACGGGAGGCCGCTGCAGGCGACGGAGCGGCCACGAGCAAGCCCCAGACATTGCACTAGCGTGAGCGCCGACAGGCCCACGAGGGCTCCCGTTTCCGAGCAAAGCAGAGGGGCCGGCTCCATCAGTGAGGATTAAGGCGCCCAGGGGCCGGGGAGGAATCCCCTTTAAAAGCCCAGGAACGCCGGAGCATTGTAGGCTGGGGCTTGTTCCTGAATGACAGGGGGGAGGGTCCGGATTCCTGGAGTTGGGCGGGGGGGGGGGGGGGGGGAAGACTGGCCCGCCTGCCCCAAGCAAGAGATGGACTGTGTGTGTGTGGGGTGGTGAGGAGAGGGGAGGGCACAGCATAGGGGGAATGTCCCTGTAAGGCCCATCCAGGGCTGAAGGAGTGGGCAGTGGGGGGAAGGGACAATATGTTTGAATGACAGGGACCACTGCCCCCTCCACAGCCTTCAAGCGGCAGTGCACCCCCTAATCCAGCTTCCGCTAAGGCAGACTGGGCCACCCCCCACCCCCCACCCCCCGGCCTCTGCTCCGGTGCTCCCAGGCGAGGCTCTGCACAAGGAGGGTTGGTGGGTAGGGCTCCGTCTGCTCCCCTCTTGCTCACTAGCCAGCCGCCGCATGCCCGGCTCAGCCCAGGCACCGTTCCCAGCAAGCAGGCCCTTGGGCCGAGGCCGGCCCCGGCACTGTGGACTGCCCAAGATAACTGGATTTATTCCCTCCCCAGCCCCTTAGGAGACGGCTCCCCACTGCCACCGTGTGGACACGGCTCTGGCAGTCACTCCTCTTCTGGTGTTGTAAAGGCCTCTTAAAAGCCCAGGCCGTGCTGTCCTGCTCCTTGGGAGCTAAGTCATGGATCAGGCCGTGCTGCCACAGTGGAGGTCAAGGAACAACATTTCACCTCCTGGGCGGCGCGCCTGCCTTGTTCTCAACCATCCTGAGCTTCCCCCCAGGTAAAGAATCCAGCCACAGCCCTGGGTCAGGCAGCCCTGCCTCGGGGGCGGTTAGATTTAGGGAGCGTCTACCCAGCAGGGCTTAACTCAAAATAAACTACAGATTGAGCTACCTCCATTGTGCAGCTGATTTCGAAATCTTCCTCCGACTTCCCCCACTCCTCGTACAACAAGGGCTACAGGAGGCGCAGTCAGACGGCCTCCGGCTTGACAGAACTTTGACATTATTTTGACATAACTGCCTGCTGTATTGACGTGGACTAAGTTACTATGAAATGTTACTGTGTAGATGTATCCTAAGGGTAGGGCTAGACTACAAGTGGTCAGAAAAAGGCAAGCAAAATGCACTCCGCCGTGTGGTTTCCCCCCCGATTCTTTTGTCAGAAGCAGCTTTTCCGACATTTGGCCCGTCTAGACTGGGCAAAATGTCGGAAAAACCCCCTTTTTCAGAAGCCCACTTCTTTCTTGTAGAACGAGGAAGACAGGGGCTTCCACTAAAAACAAAAACAAACAAATAAAAAACAGAAGAGCAAATGTTCCCTGGACACAGCGGAGTTTTTTCAGATACCACTTTTCTGGTCTCCCGAAAACCCCCCACAATCTAGTTGTACCTTAAGGGATTCCACAGGAAAAGGCTGTTTATGAGAGCCAGAGGGCAGGCAGAAGTTTTCAAAGCAACAAACTGACAGAGGAGGGAGATCGGGAACTTCCAAAGACCCTCTGTCAACACAAGACAGACCAAGCTCAGTGGAAATGAAAGCAAGGTAGCAAGTTTAAAACTGAGCCAAGGAAACACCTGGGGAACACTCCGCCCCAGGATGTGGATTTCAAAGGTTTAACAGGATTCAAAGTTTCATGCGGAATCTGAGACACACCAAGAAGGGGCAAAGGCGGTCCATGTAACATGGCTGCTCTTTCCTGTGTGTAGCTTCATTTCCCAGCTGGACCGCTGGATGCTTCTACGCTCAAGTTCTAATGTCTGGTGCGGTGGGAAGGTCTAACACTGAATACTTCCTCTGCTCAGTTTGCTTCCTGAGCCATTGCAGTGCCAGGGCTGGACTAGGTCCAGTGAAAAGCACTTGAGGACTCAGCGTGTCCTTAAAGGTAAGCACGTGCTCCCTGAGTCCAGGCCTCGAGCTCTGAGCGTTTTGTACGAAGAGCCGGAGTCTGGTCTAACCCACCAAGATGAAATCCTGCTGCGGCTGGCAGTGCAGAGTCACAGCCAAGAGAAACGTTGAATGATCTCAGCTTTGCCGTAAGCCAAAACACTGACTCACCGGCACGGCGCTGGCTCTGAATGCTCGTTAAAAGGCTGTTTCCCTGGAGAGCTGAGCCCAGGAGTGAGCTAGTAACATTGGCAGTAGTTAAGGGGATCCCACCTGCAGGTGCATCAGGAGTGAAGGTAGGACGTCCTTTTGCTGGACACGTGCAGTTTGTCGTCTGGCGATGCCTCTCACCCTTGAGCCAACGGCGCGTTGGCTGCCCTTTTCCAATGAAATGAAGCAATGGGACCGAGCCCCTTCCAGCAAGACCTGCTAACCTCTACAACAGCCTGGTCTACAACAGCAAGTTCCAGACGCCTATTCACAGGGGAGACGGCCCCTCCAGTCCCTTCCCCTCCGACTGTTTTGGAACAGGGACTGTCTCACCGAGCGTGTGCAAGCAGCCCCCTGCACAACGGACCCTTTGGACACTCCTCTGAATACAAATCAGTTGAGGGCATTGCCACGACCACAGCAAATGACAATCTGGAAGGAGGGCAGTAAGAATCAGGGGTTAGAGGGGGAAGAGCCGAGAGTGGATTGCACCCAGGTCCCTAGGGCATGTTTACACTAGGCAACGCTTTCAAAATGAGTCCCAGGCCGGCTTCGTTAACATGGATGCGCTAATTCAACTTAGAGCGTCCACACGACCGCTGCTTCAAAATAATTTTTGAAATTAGCGTTATTCCTGGAGGAAAGCAGCCTGGTGGCTCTTAGTATACTTAAAAAGCAGAGCTGCAGCCGTCTGGGACTCTCCCTTTCCTGCCCCCCGGATAGAGACAATGCTGGGGGGGAAATATTGGCTTTTAAGCCAGGCTCCTCCCAACACCGGCTCCTGCTTCCCCGAACACAGTGGCAGCAAGGCAGGGAAGAGACTAGTTGAGTAGTGAGGCTTATTGGGTAGTTGACTACTTGCTTACATCCTGCTCTTAAATATCTCCAGGGATGGAGATTCCACAACCTCCCTAAGCAATTTATTCCAGTGTTTGACCACCGACAGGTAGGAAGTTTCCTCTAATGTCCAACGTAAACCTCCCTTGCTGCAGTTTAAGCCCATACTTCTTGTCCTATCAGACATCAAGGAGAACAATTTTTCTTCCCTCCTTGCAACAACCTTTTAGATACTTGAAAACTTACGTCCTCTCAGTCTTCTCTACTCCAGACTAAAGAAACCTTTCCTTATGTGTCATCTTTTCTTGACCTTTAATCACATTTGTTGCTCTTCTCTGGACCGTCTCCAATTTCTCCACATCATTCCTGAAATGTGGTGCTCAGGACTGGCGACAATACTCCAAATGAGGCCTAGGCAGTGCAGAGTCAAGCAGAAGAATTATTTCTCATGTCTTGCTTACAGCACTCCAGCTACTGCATCCTAGAATAAGGTGTTACCCTCTTGACTCATTTAGCTTGCGGTCTACTATGCCCGCTGGAATCCTTTTCATTGTAGACGGCCTAGGCAGTCGTTTCCCATTTTGTATGGGTGTGATAGATTGTTTCTTCTTAAGTGGAGTATTTTACATTTGTCCCGATTGAACTTCATCCTATTTACCTCAGACCATTTCTCTTGGTTGTCCAGATCATATAAAATTTTCATCCTTCTCCTCCAAAGCACTGGCAACTCCTCCCAGGTTGGTGTTTTCTGCAAACTTTCTTAGCGTATTCTCTGTGCCGTCATCCAATATCTTCATCAGTGATTTAAACAGAACTGGTCCCTGTGGAACTCCACTTATGGGCCTTCCAGCATCACTGTGAACCATTAACAACTATTCTATGGAAACGGTTATCCAACCAGCTATGAACCTACCCTATAACAACCCCATCCAGGCTGTATTTCCTTCGTGTGTTAATGCAAAACTCTTTCAAGTGCTTCACTGAAAAGTCTAGCCATACCACATCTACCACTTCCCCTTTATCCACAAGGCTTGTTACCCTGTCAAGAAAAGCCATCAGGTTCTTGACAAATCCATGCTGTTACTCATCACCTTATCTTCCAGATGTCGGTCACTCTGGGCCATTGTCCCACAAACCAAACAGGGACCACGAGCCTTTCCTTTTGTTGCAAACACTTTGGGATGCTCGGAGAGACGTGCTAGGTGCCTGTACCCCCTTTCGGCATTGCCACCCAATAGTCACGAGAAAGGACCAAGCCGCTCCCCTTCATGACGGTGATCATGAAAAAACTAGCCGCCTCCTTCCAACTCTGCTGCTGTGCCCACGTGGACTAAGATGGGGGCTTCTCCATCTTTTTTCCCTGACAACCCTGCCTCCCCCCAGCAGGCTAGTAAAACTCCACAGCTCCCCTGTGCCACAAGAACTCTTTTTCTGCCTACCCAACAGATTAAGAGCCAGGCCCAATGTCGGGGGCAGGAAGCAGACCAGTTGCCCAGTGCCCCACAGAGCAACGTTGCTTGGCCCTCAGTTTCAGCCCTGGGCCCAGTGAGTCTAAGGCTGGCCCTACTCTCTGGTTTATTTTGGCCAACTCCCGGGGGTCCAGTCCCTGGTTCTAACCCACTGGGGCAGGCCATGTGACAGAGCCAGGAGAGCTGGGGTCCTTGCTGACCTGCTGCAAGGTACCTCAGTGCCCTGAGCCTGTTTGGCCCTCCCATTCTGTATGCCTAGTTCCACTGGGAGCTCTCTGGGGCGGGGATGAAGCAAATCCTAACACAGCAGGGCCAGGATCTCGGTCATAATTTTGCCCTCTCGCACATGCAGGATGACATTAAATTACCAAGAGAAGCAGACGTTCCCATACACGATGGCCTGCTCTCAAACGAGTCACACCGTTGCTTGCTTACATCAAGGACAGAGAGCTTTGGCCATTCCCCTGGGCTGGCTCACAAGCCATTTGCAAGCTGCGTCCATTCTTTCATTTCATTTTATTTTATTTTTTAAATTTTTTTTTACATAAAAAGTTCAGTAAAAATTGGATAAAGTAAAATGATTTAAGCAGTAAAATCAATCTTATCAACATAGCACAAGGCCTGCCAGAAACCCAGAGGCAGCCTGTTCCTGAATATTTACATGATAACAGATGAACCTTGCAGGAGAACCAAAAAACAAAACAAAACTATCCTTACAAAATGTTCCCGTGAGATTAGCACGTGTCGGGCTAAAAGCAAAAAAAAAAAAAAAAAAAATTTATCAATATATTCACATATACGTTAAAATATAATACAGATCTCGGGGACACAAGGTGTGCGCATGGGTCAGTGCGCCTAACAGCACCGCCAGATTTGAGACCCGGGTTTGCCTGTGGAGAGGACGAGGATGGCCGCACTGTGCTGCCCTCCAACAGGAGGCAACTACTTCATTTCATACAGAAAAGGGGTTGTTTCTGTCAAAGAATACACAGGGTCGAGTCAGATCTGTAAGTCCTGCCCACGCTGACAGTCTCCGAGGTTCGGAGTCTGAAGAGGATGGATCGCTTTCCTCCCAAAAGAATTAGAGGTGGTTATTCTAAGTCCGTGTCCTCTTTGGGCTTGTAAACTGCCCCAAACTTCTGCATGTATTTCTTAATGTACTCCTTCGTTTTGTGCTTCACATTCTCATTGCACTCCAGATCCTCTGGGTTCTTGCAGTATTTCAGCTCTTTGTTCATCACGCCATGAGTCAGCTGGAAAGCAAGCAAGAAATGCAAAGGTTACTCATTGATCCAGGAAGCTGGCAAGCACATGCCTATGAACTGGGAGGGTTTCATACACGTGGGGATGTCTGAAGTGGAACGGAGGACTAAGGATGTTAAATATCGACTATTTGACTAATCGAATAGTCGATGCATTTTGCATTGGACTATTTGATTAGTTGATAGGGCGAAAACTCCGTGTGTAGCCCCGGAGCAGCTGGAGACTCCAGCTGATTCTGGGCTCCACATGGCCCTGTCGCTTTGAAACACCACATGCAGCCTAGGGACACGCCAGCTGGCCCCAGGCTGCACGCAGAGTTTCAAAGCGACACCACCACGTGGAGCCCAGGGTCTGGCCCCAGGCGGCGCAGCTGCTCTGAAGAACCCCTTCCTCCCCTCCCACTTGCTGGGAGAGAGAAGCCGCTAGTCAATTAGCATGTCGACTATCCAATAAGCATTTGCTAGTTGACTAGTCCTTCACATCCCTATGGGGGACTTTCCTACCAGTGGAAGCTGGGATTGTTGGACAAACTATTCCACTAGCTTATGGGGTACTGAATTGAGATGGCACTACAGAAACATTGATCCAATTTACCCTTCCTCATCATAAGAGAACAAAGGAAAACCCAGTTACATTTTTGCAGCCTTTCAGTGTAAGGCAGAAAAAAATCCCCTCTTCCACAATGAATAATTCACCCATGGAACTCCTCGCCACTAGACAGAAGTAAGCCCAACGGCAAGGCGGATTCCAAAAGGACAGTATATGCATCTGAGTAGGGAGAACATCTGCTATCACATTACATTAGACAGAGCAAAACCCCCTTGTGGCTCTAGAGCCACTGAGGAGAGAAAGACAGACATTTCTCTCAGTAAAGTTCCCCGATAACTGACCCAAACAGCTTTTTCTCCTTCCTGTGAAGCAGCTGGCACTGCTGGCCATGGTCAGACAGGAGAGCAGACCAGATGCACCAGTTCTATGCCCATCTTCCAGTGTACCGTGAACACAGCCTTCCTCCAGCACGTGTGACTGCCCCATGCCTGTGGACTGGGTGTGGGTGGGTGGGGGGAGCTAAGAATTTGTGATCCATCCCTGGATGGTCAGAGAAGGCTCAGGGGGTGTAAGGCAGCTAAGCCTCAAGAGCTGTTTAAAAACCATGTCCATTTCCTCTGCATTAACTCCCCTACCCCACTCTAAATCAGGGCGGGTTTGTCAGACACAGCATCAGGTCCTAGAACTTCTTCGGGATTACTGAGTGGAAAACCATTCCTGCGCATGCACAGATACTGTCATAAAGCCTGGATACCTTGCGTGCTAAGTGTTTGAAGTCTTCTGTTGTGGTAATTCTTCCCACTTTGCAGTCAGGTTTGCGGTAGGGGTTCAAGCACTGCACGATGAACTGAGACATCTGGAGTTAGGAAGGAGAGAAACTAGTAAATAAGTTAGTCTATAAGGTGCCACAGGACTCCTCGTCGCTTTTGCAGATTCAGACTAACACGGCTACCCCTCTGATAGTAAATAAGAACGCCTCAAGCCACTGCTGATTAGCTACTGACCGTTTCTGGCCCAGGAACATTTACCGGAAGGGGTAAAACTCATCCCTCCAAGCACGACATTTGTGCTTTTGCAGGAGTGCAGGTAAAGACAACCGTCAGTAGAGCTACTGAACCAAGTGAAGCCTTTTTGCTGGTGTCCAAGGGAACAGCTCCCACTTACACAGCTGTGACTAAGGAAGGACCACATTTCTGTGTGGTAAGAGGCGGTCAATCGCAGCACAGATTTGTGGCAGTTGCCAACTTTGGATGGCTCGAACCAGGGACCTTTCACAGCTAAACGCCTATAGCTTGAGGTAAGGTGCCAAACTCCGTAGCCACTCACAACCTCAGCATAGAGGGGGACCTAACACCCCACCCCCAGCGGGTTACATACTCTCATGCGGAGTAATTGTTACAGGATTTCTTTAGGGCCACCTCTAATAGCTATTCCTTTCTCAACCCACATGCCCCACGCGCTATATGCATGGACCAAAGGCCAGCTACCACAGTGAGCTAGTCTGCAAAGTAACCAACTCATTTTATTACACAGGAAAACAAAAATGGTGGGAGAAATGTAACCCTGGACCCCTCCTGAACACCTTCCCCAGGCAAAGCTCCCTTTAATTCCCTAGGAAATCAGCCTGTGTAAGACGGCCAAGATTGGGCCCTCTGTAGGCAACTTGCAGGATTATGAGTATCTACAGTCCTGGAGCCTTTGCATCCCGCCTGCCCAGCAGGATGGGAACGGGACTTTCCCTTTCATGCCGTAACTCAGGGCTGTTCAGCCTGAAGACACACGATTCTCATCCACTAATTGACCATTCATTATCAGTGGGAAATAGGTCAATGGAGGGATGATAGGAGTTACTATAGAGATCTTTCTGGGTGTCTGGCTGGTGAGTCTTGCCCACATGCTCAGGGTTTAGCTGATCACCATATTTGGGGTAGGGAAGGAATTTTCCTCCAGGGTAGATTGGCAGAGACCCTGGAGGTTTTTCGCCTTCCTCTGTAGCATGGGGCGCAGATCACAGCTGGAGGATTCTCTGCATCTTGGTGTCTTCAAAGTATTTGAAGGCTTCAATATCTGAGATATAGGTGAGAGGATTATTCTAGGAGGGGGTGGGTGAGATTCTGTGGCCTGCACTGTGCAGGGGGTCAGACTAGATGATCATAATGGTCCCTTCTGACCTTAAAGTCTATGAGTCATCCGATCACAAGAGTCACTTGCAGAGTGCTGCCTGTGTAACCACTAGGGATGTTGAAATGCGCTGAAACAGGTAACCGTTAAATGGGTAACATTTTAGCATTTGACGATCTTGGCTGCTCCGACAGCTGGGGGTGTGCACGTTCCTGCCCAGTTGAGTTGAACTGGCAGGACTTGGGGGTGGGGGAGAAGCAACTGCCTGCCCCACTCGGCCTGAGTCTCCCTGCCCATTCCTGCACAGCAGGGGCTAGGACACCCACCGGCCACCTTTGGAGCTGGAGTCCCTCCGGGCTGCTACCATGCAGCCAGGTCCAGGACACTGCCAGGGCGTCCCCATGGGGGGGGAAGCCACTGCCACCCCTCCCCCGCTGGCAGGGGCTGCTCCAGCTTCTTGACTGGTGCATCTGCCACTGGCAGGGGCTGCTCTGGTGTCCCAGGTTGGGGCAGCTCCTGTCTGCAGTGGGCCCTCGGGGGGCTGGAGCAGACGCTGCCCGCAGCAGGCGGGGAGTTGCTCCAGCCCCCGCCCGCGAACCTTAACCAGTCAGCATTCTCCACTCTGGTTAATGGGTTAACCCTTCACCTCCCTAGTGACCACACTGCACGGGAACAGGCTCCTCTTGTCCTGCTCACCTCTCAGGAGACCCTCCTTCGCACAGCAAACAGTCCCGAGCCACCGTTGCCCTACGAAGAATCCTAAGCAGGGTATGGCCAATGGCCCTGGGCCCTTCGGTCCTGAACTCCTCTGAGCTGCAACACCACAACCCTGCCTCCCAGACACACGGGGAGGGAAATCCTGCCCCATTTCAGTCAATGTGAGTTTGCCCTTGGCTTCAGTAGGGTCAGCATTTCCCGGAAGCTGTGTCCACACTACAGAGCTTTTTGTGTCACAAGAGGAAAGAGGAGAACGCACAGGTGCCCTGGTGGCCATTCTGTGCATACCAACCAGTGCCTACTTCCGAGAGAGCGTCCATGCAGTCCGGACGCTCTCTTGCGCAAAAGCGTGTCGCTTTTCCGATGTGCTTTTGCAGTGTGGACGCGCTCTTGAGCAAGACGTTTTTGCGGGAGCTCTCTTCCGACAAAAGCTTCTCGCGCAAAAAACCTGCAGTCTGGACGTAGCCTTAGAGCAGTGTTTCCCGAACGGGGTTCCATGGGGAAGTGAAAATACGAGTTTTGCAGGAAAATTCCATGACAACATTTTATGATTTTTTTAAATAAATATTTAAGCATTTATTAATTTTATTGAAAACGATTTTCATTTGTTGTTGGCCACAATCAGTGTCTCTGTGTAATGCCTGTTTAGCCAGTGAGCGGGGATTTTGATGTTACTCAGCACTGCGCTCGTCATCAATCAATGATGCAATCGTCTGTTGTATGCCACCGTAAATCCCTGTACTCACTCTTACGGAGCGTGGATCATGTGAGTGACTGAATACAAATAGACTAGCGCCGCATCGGACAAAGTCGAAGCTTCAGCTGTCAAACCAGTTGCTTGTATGAGCTTCATTTTTTGTACACATTAAAAGTGATTCTTGTTTTTAAATATGTGCAATTAAACTAACGTTGATCTCATGACCTTGTTTAGCATTTGTTTATTATCCTCCTTACTTATTTGTGGTCTACTTTTTCAACTCCGTATATTAGACTGTTATTAGGGGCTCTGCAAAATTCTTTCCAGTTTTAAAGGGTTCTATGGCCAAATCAAATTGGGAAACACTGCCTTAGAGGGTTTTTAAGGCTCTGCAGCTGCATGTGTAGTAGCTCATCTAAGGGATTACTGATTTAGGAGCCCAAGTAAAGATTGAGAATAACCCCTTCTGTGAAGGACAAGGCATCCTGCTGCCCTCTAGCCCCACGTTTTACGTATCCCATCTTGCCTCCTTACCTCTTTCCTGAACACTTCTTTGCTCTTCTTAGCCAGCTCACTCGAAGTGTCGGCTTCCGCTGTTTTGGGTTTCTTGGAAGACTGCGGGAGAGGAAAAAGGTCGAACAGTCACTTTCTGATTTACAGACATACCTTTGCAACACCAGAAGCTTTTCCCCAGGCCCACCACGGACTCCACGTATGCAGGGCTGGACCAGCAGCCTCTCCCCCCAACAGCTCTGGAGAGTAAGAATTCTGGTGGCAAGGGAGGGTTACCACATCCTGAGGAAGACACTCAGTACTGGGGCACACAGCTGGGCCCGAATGCCTTTTGGGAGGTAGAGTCCTGATCTGTTTCTGCACTGATGCCTCGTGCTCATTTGCACAACTCTATCAGCCTCCTACTCCTCCAACACGCACCCTATGCCATACCACACCGCTCTGAGAGCCTGTCTGCAAAGGGACATTCTCTGTGCCAGGCATAGGACATGGACCCTTGTATGGCTATGCTGGTATCTTTCCTTCCACCCACTTGCAACTCCCTGCCGACACACATCCTAGTCTCCTCCAACCATCTCAAGACTCACTGCTGCTGGCTCACTCTCCGTCGCTATTGGTGGCTCCGGAGCTAGCTGTTCTCTCACTCGGGCCTGACCGCGCTGGAAACAAAGCACAAAACAGTAACATGGATGATCGTTGCAAACAGCTCGTTTCCTCCGACCCACTGGTCTTCTGGTTTCCCCTCCTCCGCGTCCTGCTCTTACGCTCTCTAGCTCAGAACATGAGCTCTGCAGGCCAGGAAGCTGGTTCTCTCTCCGTTCGACGGTGCTATGTAAATCGTTACCATCCGAACGGGAAGGCTGCAGAGTCAAGCACTTGAAAGTTCGTAAATGGCAAAAGTAGCAATATGTGATCATGTAATTAAAGATGGTGGTATAACATGTGCACACAAGGAGGCCAAACCAACATGGTTCAGGCCACCTTACTTTGGGCCCATGTACGTACCCATGATGGTACAGTCTAATTACATCATCACATACTATTTTTCCTTAATTCTGGCATTTCCTAACTTTTGAGCGCTTCACTTTGCAGCTCCGGTGGCTTTCACAGTCTTTCAGAATGCAATTTCCTAATTTCTGTTTTCTCAGTGTCTCCTGTGGAACCATCCCGACCCCTCACTCGAGTCATCGGATAGTTAGATCCGCAGCATAGCCCTCTACCCTTTGAGCTGACCGAGAAACTCGAAGCAGCAGCCGGCAGTTAGCTTCTACGTGGTTCAGGCAGGGGGGTGAGAGACACGCTTTGCCAGCTGGTTTTACAGCCAATTGTCCTCAGCTTGCCCCTCACCTCCACAGGCTCCTCTGCCACCCTCCAGCCCCTTCCTCTCGCTCTCGGGCTTCTGCAGCCCCCTGCTCCTATTCGTCCTCTGCATTTCACTCAGAGTGCTTCCCCCGCCCTTCCCACGATGCCTGAGTGCCAACAGCAGGAACCCAGGCGCTCGCTTTCAGCCCAGCAACCGGAGGCAGCTAGTCTTGCAGGCCTGGACTAGAGCAGGCTCAGTGCTCGGGGGTTACACATGCTCAGTGCAGACACCATTAGCTGCCAAACGGAAATCTCCACAAACCAAGATTTTTTTCAGAGGCCCCTAACTTCAGAGGCCTAATTTGGAAACGATTTCAGGCGGATGACAAAGGCCCATTTCAAGTTCTTGCTGCAAAAATGGACCTTCTCAACAACAAAATGCTGTGGTGGAGTGTCAGTACCTGTGCTTGGGCTGTCTGTAAGCACTGCCCAGCAAGGGGCACCTTGAAGGCCCCCATGACAGTGACCGAACCGGTTCTACCGGTTAAGGGAAGGGATGGAACAAAGGAAGTGAGTGTTGGGGGAAGTGAGAGTTTCTGGCTGGAATCATGAAGGAGATGGACTAAGGAAGGGGGGCTGGGAGTCTTAAGGGCTGAGGCACCCCATCTCAAGGGGTCTGAGGCATCCTGGTCCAGACTCCTGTAGCCATGTCATGTCTGTGCTGTATCCTGGAGGAGCAATAAACCCTCTCTGTTCTACTGGCTGGCAGAGTCTGTCCTTGCTGCTACGGGGCTGCATGATCAGGGGGAATCCCAACTCGCCGTCACAAATACGTGTCAGCATGTTTTTAAATCGGGGGGGGGGGGGGGGTTACTAGCCTGGTGTAATTGTTATTCTTTGAGACGTGTGGCTCACATCCTATCCCACACCAGATGGTGAGGTGGTCTCCCCCTCCGTGATATCCGCAGGGGTGCCCGTCTAAGGGGCACTGCCATCACCCCCTTCAGTTCCTTCCTGCCAGAACTCAGACAGGGGCAGCGAGACCGCTTGTGGAAAGAACAAGAGCAACACATCTTGAAGAGCACACAGTTATGAGAGGCAGGCAACTGTTTCTGCTTCTTTGTGCCTGCTAGGGATGTTCGCTATAGTGGTGTAGTTGCAGAGTCACGTAACAGCATGAAACCTTATCGGTTACACGACTATTCGATAGTCCCCGGGGGCAGGGCCGGCAGCCAGTGCGATCTGGTCCCACTACCAGGGAGCCCCCTTGCCAGCCTGCACTGTGCCTCTCTCAGAGGCAGCAGCGCCGGGTGGCAGGTGGGAGCCGGTCCGCGAGAGGGGCCAGTTTAAAAACTAGCTCCCTACCCGCGGGGGTCCGAGCTCTCGGTGGATAGAGGCTGCAGCTGCCCTGCCCTTTGCTGCCTCTGATAGAGAGACAGCAAGGAGAGGAGAGGGGAGTGCATGTAGTCATTAGGATTAACCGATAAGTCCAGGCTCATTGGTTAGTCATGTCGTGGACTCCACGCTGACACCCCCAGTGCCCACGTCCGTTCCATGTCAGATAGCTCCCAAGGTGTAGGAAGCAGGCAGGAGTTCATGGACACGCTCTGCCGGAGCCAGAGTGATTGCTGGGGGATGGCAGAGAGGATTGTGAAGTGGCCACTGACCACCACATCTCGACTTTGCAGATATCCTTGACAGGGACGTGTGCCAAGACAGCAGCTGACAACACTTGAGCCCGCGTGAAATGAGCCATCACTATCAATGGAGGCACGGCCTGTGCCGGTTCGTAGCAGATCCAGAACGAAATCCTCTGGGGAGACCCTTCACTCTGCCAACCACGGTAACGGACAACTGAATACATCGGCAGAAGGGCGTTTTGCTCAAGGCCGAATGCCAGGGTGTGCCCGACGTCTTGAGTGTGCAGACGCTTCCCCTCCCTGGAAGCGCATGGCTTCAGAAACAACACCAGAAGGAAGGTATCTGATTGACATGGTCCTTTCCACACCAACTTTGGCAGGGAGGCTGGACGGGAACACAGCCTCACCTCGTCTTTGCAGAACATCATATATAGAGGTTCCAACATTCAAGCCTTAATATCGATGCATACCACTGAGGAAAATAACTTCTTGCACCGGTGCATGGGGTGAGCACGTACTAGGGGTGTACTAGTGTAGTTGATTAACCGATAAGCAAAAGCTCATAGGTTAATGCTACAGAGTACATGCATCCCCCCCCCACCCCCACCCCTTGCCAGTAAATTTTTTAGCAGGCTGGCCAGCGACCCAGCTCAGTCCCAGCTTGCACTGGGTCCTGGACCTACCCCCGCTGTGGCTCTGCATTTCAAGTGTGCTAGGAGCCAGGTGGGCAGGCAGCCCGGCTTAGTTCTGGCTCCAGGAGCTCAGACCCCTCCCTCTTGGACAGGGGCTGCCTGGGGACTATAGAATAGTCGACTACCCAATAAGAATTCATGAGGTTAATCGACTATTCAATGAACCGATATGTAACACCCTAGCATATACACTTACCGTGGAATGGGCACAAGCAAGCACTCAGACAACCGTTTTCCCTTGTTTTCAGAAATGGCTGAGCCATCTTAGCTGAAACTCTAAAACCAATTCGGCTAAGACAGTCACCCACCATAGGAAACTTAAAAGCTGGCAAAGACATAAGCAACTGAGAACAGGGTCTTCCCAGAGAGCCTACTGGACACTTCTCCCGGAATAAAGGGCAGATCCACTACACCAATCGTGAACGCTATTTTGATTCCAAGTGGAAACAGCGCCCCATTTCAAACGGTCTCAAGTGGAGGAGCACACGCACATACAGAGTCATCCTGTTAACACCACGCAAGTCCCCTTCTATGCAGTCAGAGGCAACAGCTTTCAGGGTTGCTACGGGACACAAGGGAGGAACAGTGGTGGGAATAGCCACTGGATCGCAAGCTCCAAGGACCTGCACGTGTCCATTTTTCAATGGAACGTGAACTTGATTCCCTGCTGATGGATGGCTTTCAAGGAGCAGGAGGAGCCTAGGGCTGCTCTGCCGCATTGGTGCGGCATGCCAGCTTCTAGTCTGCCCTTAAGAAAACGTGTGCATGGCGCACTGATTCTGTGCAAACTTCTATGGCAGAGACACTGGCTCTCCGGCAGCGCTCTGCTCTATTGGAGGGAAAAGGCAGCAACAGTACAAAAGAGAAGAGAAGGGCTGGGAGAAAGCCCCACAAAACACAGTTTGTCTACGCGTGGCACAAGAGAGCAGCAAGCCACCGCGTGGCCCTACAGTGCACTGTAAGGTCCCAGGTGGACACTGCTGATGTGCCCTCACGTTCTCTAAGGCGCTTGAAGGCCTTCCCATTTCAAAACAGCAGTATGCCAAAGGATGCTACCAAACTTCCTGTGCACTGTAGCAGCGTCCACAGGGGATGCGACGGTGCAGCAGGCTACAGCACTAGGTTTCCTGCACGCCTGCATCTCATGTAGACAAACTCACATTTTCCATGGAAAAAAGCTTAAATTTGCAAGCCAGGCTATTGGAACACGACTGGGTAATTCAGAAAGCTCTAATTCAGGTCCCCTATGGATTACTGTGGTTAGCATTATTAGTGCTCAACTATGTTTTGCTGGAGGCCAGGAGGAGGAAATCAGAGTTTTCCCCTTCATTTTATTTCATACATGTTAACATACTATTACAAATGCAATTATGATTCTACATTTTCCCCCTTAACCTTCAGCACCATGGCTGCTTTTGTTTCTACTGCTTAAAGCTCTTCTCACTGTTTCCAAGATGGAACTATGCTGCTTTCTAAATACCTCCCCATATTGTTGTAAAAGGGAGAGGCGTTAATTCTTGACCTATGAGACAGAACTATGAGCTTACAATCTGCGGACTACACAGGTCTGTGGAGGTGCCTTATTTTGTGATTTCCTTTAAAGGGATGTTATGTTCATACAAAGGCTTGCCACGGCCTCCCTTTGAAATCAACAGGACTATTCACCAGGACACTACACAAAAGCTATCTTAGGAAAGGACCAAAGAAATGGATTCGATGGCATGTCAACTCCACCTAATCCCCCCAGGCTGAATATGCTTGTCAACCACCTTACAACTGTTAAGGTAACAGTCATTGTGTTTTCCGACAAACAGCATCAGTTTGCACGCAACGTTACCAGGAAAAGCGACGCTACTGATTTTACAGGACCCAAAGATACGTCAGGCTCTTCCAATGCAGGTGCTTGACACAGCCAAGTAGGGACACCAAGGAGTTGGGAGGGATGAGCGGGGAAGGGTGAGGACCACACAGCAACGTGCTGACTTTGACCCTCCATGAGGTGAGCATGACCAGTCCGTTACCAGGATGGTGTTTTTTTGGGAGGCTTTTTGTTTAAGTTAGTGTTTATTGAAAATTATGGAGTCCAATGTGACACTGTGGATACCCTGCAGTGAACCCAGGGCCTCTCACTCCACTGAAATAAAAAACCACCTAACAGGCAAGCTAGACACAAGAAATATTTCACCCATAACTGAAGAACGGCTACCCCAGAAGTAGCACGCAGGAACTGTAACTGCACAAAGCAAAGTTACCCAACGGCCTAGTATGGTGGGCAAAGAACAATGCAGTAATCAGTTCAAACTGCAAGGGTAATTTTTAGCGAGACCGATTGCTCCCGCTGGAATTTGACCAGGGCACCCAGATTAATATGCATTTTCTTACATTCAGGATAGGATTTCCCAGCTTCACTAAGGCGTGTCCGAATCCCTTACCACTTCGGCTCACCTATGCTAGGAAGAACAGGAGTAGATCCAGGAAGACAGTATGTGTTTTGCTTGCTTCGTTGTATAAAATACATCTGAAAGTACATGATATCTGACTGGAGAGTGGGGAACGCCTTTAAGCCAAGCCAATGGTGACACTCAGTGTGAGCACGGGATAGAGTTTGAATTGGAGGATTATAAAGCAGAGAGAGCTGGGAGGATCTCAGAGATACCTGGTTTCTCCCCTGCAATGAACTGGTAACAAGGATGAAAGGAGACATTTTAGTTGCACCGAGTCATTTTGAGGGATGGGAAGAGCTGGTGGCTCATAGGCAAGCACAAACTGGACCAAATTGGAGCAACATGCCCTGAAATTCTGCACAAGGAGTTCTTTGACTCCACCTGTTTTCTCCCTTCTCGTCCGTGAAGGACAATCCATCTGTTGACATAAGCTCTTAAAAACGTAAAAATGAGAGCCCATGGTCTGGAATATCAAGCTGCCATATGGAAAAATCACATTTTGTTGCAGCACCAGGATCCAATATTAGCGGGTATGGCACACGGCCAGCTTACACTGCGTTTTATATCAGCGTTAGCACACAGAGACATGGGAAGTCAGACTGGCGCGCTCTCAGACATTTGGCAGGGCCATTTTCATTTCATTTTACATCCCTGTAAATCTGACGTGCTGAGACAGAGCTGGCCTTGAGGGAGCCGTGAATCACTTGGATAGAGAAGCAAAGGAGATGCAGTATTCAACAAGCACGTTTTACTTCCACAGCTTTTTTAAATACATGGGGTGCTGAATTCTAGTTTACTTGCCAAAATCCAGCTTTATCCACTCCTCTAATCAAGCCTGAGCATTCGGCAGTGGTTGCCAATCATTTATTAGAGAAGCAGTGCCAAAAATATCTTCGGAAAGGACTTCACTAAATCTTCCCGATTTTACATTTGACATGGACATCATTTGGACCAGTTAACATCAAAAGCAAACAGGAGTCTTGGGAAAAAGTTAATTAATGGTCCTGTAAAGTTAGTGTGCCCCAATGATGAAAATCGGGGCTTTAGTGCATATCTTTATCTTCAGATGCATCTGTTCCTTCCTTATTTCCTTACAAGGTAACCCTGGTTTCAGACTAGGATCTCTCACCAATTAAAATTTAGAAGACAGAAACAGTTAACCATTTTTAATAACCCATGCACTACTTTAATCAGTTTAAGTAGTACTTAATGCAAACAGGTTCTGTCTATTAGATAGAGGTTGAACCTCTCTAGTCTGGTATCATCTATGATCCTGCAGGATTTTAGTTTGCTGGATGTCCAGTCAGCATGGGTGTGGCCAAGTGTCCTGCGGTCCTGTAAAGTTTGTTTATAGCCGCCAGTCCTGGCTCCCAGTGTTCTGTGCTGTTCTTTAGCTCTAATTTAGAAGACATTTGAGGTAAGAGCCCAGCAAGCAGCAGAAGTGCTGGTAAGTGCCACTAAGCATAAGCATGGTTTTTATGCGTCCATGTGCCAATGCAATAAAATTGTGTAACAGAACTAATACCGTGTTATGAAATCTCAGAACTGGCATTGATCTACAGATTTGACACTATTACCCTGGGCCTAAACAAAGACCTTAACTGGCTGGTGCATTACAGAGTCAATTTCTCCTACTATTAACATCTGCATTTCCACACAAAGCGATGTATGGGACACATCCAGCCCTCTTAATTAGCCTCATTAACATAGGTCCTACAACTGACAGGTACTTCTGCTGCTCTTTTTTGTTGTTGTTACTTCCACTCCAATTCATCTGATGAAGTAGGTTTTGCCCATGAAAGCGCATAATTCTATATATTTTAGTTTGTCTCTAACGTGTGAAGCAGCATTGCAAGTACGGTACATAAGAACGGCCGTACTGGGTCAGACCAAAGGTCCATCTAGCCCAGTAGCCTGTCTGCCGACAGTGGCCAGCACCAAGTGCGCCGGAGGGGGTGGACCAAAGACAATGATCAAGCGATTTGTCTCCTGCCATCCATCTCCAGTCTCTGACAAAGAGAGGCCAGGGACACCATTCCTACCCTCTAGCTAATAGCCTTTTATGGACCTAACCTCAATTATTTTATTTAGCTTCTCTTTAAACTCCGTTATAGTTGCAGCCTTCACAGCCTCCTCTGGTAAGGAGTTCCACAGGTTGACTATGTGCTGTGTGAAGAAGTATTCACCTAGACCCACTTGCTACAATATTGACCTCCCGTGGTTTAGCAAATTCTCTGGTGCGGCACCCATCAGGTCCCGAGAGTGCTGCACTTGAGAGGTTCCACCTGTTCAAATAACAGATTCAGATCTGTTGAAATTCAGATACGTACCTGCAGTTGCACCAGGCAAGTTCCAATGGACACGAGTTCGTTACCTATATGAACTGACGACATTTCATCGTGCATACACACTGCTTGCGTGATGGAAGCAGAAAGATAAAACCATGAGAATTGCCACAGCCCTGAATATATAGATTTGAAATTTCTAAGAGCTTTCTGTTGGGAAAGAGCAGCCAACCAGCCACAAAGGCAGTCACCACCCCATATACTGTTCTTTGTGTTACAATGCAGCAAAGCCGTTCCTGAGCATGTCAGTGACAGAAGAACATACGAACGGCCAGACTGGGTCAGACTGAAGGTCCATCTAGCCCAGGGTCCTGTCTGCCGACAGTAGCCAATGCCAGGTGCCCCAGAGGGAATGAACAGAACATCAAGATACCCCACAGTTAACCCAGGAAAACAGACTAGGGACACCACTCCTACCCATCCTGGCTAATAGACATTGATGGACCAAACCTCCATGAACGTATCCAGCTGTTTTTTTAACCGTGTTATACTTGGCCTTCAAGCTATCCTCTGGCAAAGAGTTCCACAAAAGCCATTGTTCTCCCCTAGTCCCTTGCTGACACACCCAGCTGTGAATGTAATGCAATGCAATAGTAATAACTGCTCCACACAGAAGGCAACAATAACCACTGTTCCTGCCAGTCTTGCTCAACGTGGGAGCCTGTGTCAATTGGCTCACCAGCTGCTCACTTGCCTAGGATCATTTTTCTGAGCATAAGCAGATCACCACAAATGAGAGACTCGCCACACTTTGGCAAGGGCCATATAAGTACTGGAGAATCAGCAGGTCTGACCACACAATCCTACCTCCATGTTATGCAAATGTCATGTGACAACACAGCTTACAGTCGGAGTTACACTAACAAGGGAGGTGAGCTCAGGTAGTAACGGACAGACAGAGCCATCAACCCTAATGTCTCCCGCTAGTAAAAGGCTAACATGTCCTCTTGCTCAGCACACCCTTTCGTACCTCGTTCACCAGCATCTGGGACAACCCTGGTTTTTAACAGATTGGTAAGCACGGTAAGTAAGAAGTCAGCTTGTCATCACATATCCAGGAGTGGCAGAACATTCCTGAACTGCTACCTCGAGGTATATTTAGAGCTGGATGAGCCAAGAACGGAGGGACAATCAGAAAGCGTGGTCCTGGAAAGCGTCACTGCACAGCCATGGTTCCTTAATTGCTGCTGAGGACGAGAAGCTGGAAGCTTGCACAGGACAATGGACAGACCATTTTGGTGAGAGCAGGTTAAAATGGTAGGTAACAAGTTTTAAAACAACACTACTGAGGGAGTCGATTTGAGAAGAAAAAAAAGATTGAGAGATACATTCCACAGGTATGCCTGGCTATTTTGAACAAGGGCGAAACCCAAACCTGAACACTTATTCTTGTCTCTAGCAAAGCA
The DNA here is from genome assembly GCF_052426305.1 of Pelodiscus sinensis. Classification (NCBI taxonomy): domain Eukaryota; kingdom Metazoa; phylum Chordata; order Testudines; family Trionychidae; genus Pelodiscus; species Pelodiscus sinensis. The sequence continues at coordinate 258,397,220 of NC_143053.1, forward strand.
ACTTCTTCTTACAGGCATGTTTCAAAGTGAACATTCTGGATATTTGGAAGAGCCTAATGAATAATACTTAGCACTGTTCCGTGAACCTCAATGCACAAGGATTATTACTACTGTCCACATTTTAGATGGAGAAACTGAAGCACAGGGAGGGGTATGCCTTACCCAAGGTCGTCCAGCAGGCAAATGGCCAACTACAAATAGCACCTCCATTTTCCTGCCTCCTAAATGCAGGGCTCTTGCCCCAAGGCAAGTGCTCCCTTTTTAGGAATCAAAGGAAATACAACTTTTCGCCCCCAAACCAAACACATTTTGAACTCAAAGAACGTGTCAGCATTTGCAAGGAGGTAGGATTTTAAATTTGGTAGCGGGACTGTAATAAAACGAACACTGGGTTTAAATAACCTTTTCACATAGAAGTGAGGCAGTTATAGGCTTTTAAGTTTTATTGTTGAGGGCTTTCTTAAAGTGAATTAGTGTTAGTATATTCTACTTGCTGGCTGAACATCAAAGTTCATTCATTTCCCTCATTTATGGCACTCAGATCAAAGGGTTAATAATGAAGAGCAGATGAGTTAATTTTGATCCTTTACATGGCACAAAAGGTAAACGAGAAAATCCAGAGAATATAGAAAGACTGTCAGAGTTCACAATGCAGTCTGTGTATGTTTAGAAAAATCGACTTGCATCTAGGTGTCTGATTGTGTCAGTAAATACAGGTGGGATGCTATTTAGCTGCCAAAAAGACAAAACCAGCAGCAGGGGATACAGTAATTTGCACTTTGGGAATTGGCTTCAAGCCAACTCTTGCGGTACAGAATTCAGCCTATTTTTTCTCTGCATGGCAACTCAGCATCATGTTCAAACTAATGCAACCAGGGCCTTTTTGATGGGCACTTTTATGAACTGAGAATTAATCATTCAAACCAACATTGCAGCCTGCAGTGCCAAGCTAAGGCTGCTTGTTACCATCCAGAGTCAGCAAAGCTTCTCGGGTAACACACAATTACAGATTCCAGCTGGTATGAGCTACAGTTTGATTTAGCAGGGTTCAAGTGGCTCCAATAAAATGCATCACTTAAAGAACTAAGTCCAAATACACTGGGAAGATTCTGCATTTGGTGGTACAGGAGACATTGCTACAGCTAAAATGCAATCATGTGGCTTGGCGCTGGGGAGTGTTTTGGGGCTGTGTGTTGTAACAGTAACATTTTTAAGATCCACAGGCCCAAATGATGCTCTCACCCTAGCATGTACATTCTAGAGTCACTATAGTGGAGTCACTGCAAATGATAGCAGCATTTGGCCTGGAGTACTCAAACTTTTGAACAGTTTTTTAGCAGACTTTGGTGCAGCAGCAAATTGTACTGTGACACAGACCCATGAAGGTAACAAACAGTATTTACCCTTAGGGAGAGGAGCAATACTCATGTGATTTTATGTTAAGACAAACTCTATCATTACACCTTGAAATCCTGCATCTATCAGACAAGGACAAATAACTGTCAGCTAGTTCAGTGGTCTGCTTTGAATCACGATGTCTCAATTAGGACATGCATTCCTGTCCAGTTTCCCTCTTTGGTTTTCCCGCTTTGGTCCTTCAACACTTCATGAAGAGTGAAAAAAAATCATCAGTTTCCTTTTGTGTCAAGCACCTACCAGGGAACTTGCTAACAAAGGGAAATTGACAAGCATCACATGATCTTAGTTTTGTTTAGCAACCAGCTCCAGTGATCACTGGATGTGGGCCTTTGGGTTCGTTTGTAGGGTGGCACCTAGATCTCATGATTTGTGCTGCATGGAAGTCAGATCTGGCAGTAGCCAATGACATAGAATCATAGAATACTAGGACTGGAAGGGACCTCGAGATGTCATCGAGTCCAGTCCCCTGCCCTCATGGCAGGACCAAATACTGTCTAGACCATCCCTGATAGTTAAGAGCAGGTTAGATAAACGTCTATCTCCAGAGATGGGGATTCCACAACCTCCCTGGGCAATTTATTCCAGTGTTTGACCACCCTGACAGTTAGGAACTTTTCCCTAATCTCCAACCTAAACCTCCCTTGCTGCAGTTTAAACCCAATGCTTCTTGTTCTATCCCCAGAGGCCAAGATGAACAAGTTTTCTCCCTCCTCCTTGTGACACCCTTTTAGATACCTGAAAACGGCTCTCATGTCCCCCCTCAGTCTTCTCTTTTCTAAACTAAACAAACCTAATTCCTTCAGCCTTCCCTCATAGCTCATGTTCTCTAGACCTTTCATCATTCTCGTTGCTCTTCTCTGGACCCTCTCCAATTTCTGCACATCTTTCTTGAAATGCGGTGTCCAGTTCTGGGCACAATACTCCAGTTGAGGCCTAACCAGCGCAGAGTAGATCGGAAGAATGACTTCTCGTGTCTTACTCACAACACACCTGCATACATGCCATGTATGACAGTGAAATAGTGTGCATATTTTACATTTCTACAGCACACACATACACACAAGTGCAGCATCTAAGTTAACTTTTTTTCCCTTCTTCAGTAACAGAGAAACATTTATTCTGTCCTAAGTACATGGCTGCATTAGCACATTAGTCACTAGTACAGTAAACCCATTACGGGACATTAAATCACAATGCCAATGGTACCCACTTTGATGCTGGCTCCCCGCACTGCAACTTGTGCAGCTGTCATCCGTTAGCATCCCGCTGAAAGCAACGGAATGTCAGAATGTCCCGACACGTTCAACAGTCCAGCAGCTGCACGCTGCCTAGACATGCTCGGAGGCCCAGAGATTCTAAAGTGTGCACACGGGAGACTGGATGTAGATCCCTGTCCCACGAGGTGTGTAAGGTTTGAGACACATCACTTGGCTCTTTGATGGCGCTTTTACCCAGAGAGCTCAACAGGCTGCACAAAAGAGCACAAGTACGATCAACCCCATGTTACCCTAAGGAAAGAGGCACAGAGGCGAAGACACAGGTAAGCGGCAGAGCGGGCAATTGAACCCAGCACTCCTGAATCACACCCTAGAACGGTCAACTGGAACTCTTCAGAAAAATGGAGTCAAATGGCTGACAACAACGAAGTGGTTAACAGCCCCTGTATAGGGCGTGTATTCAAAAAATGCATGTGTCACGGGGATATTAGATTTATTCAGAGATGCCTCTTGAGACAACGTTGCGACCCACCCTGTGCGTGAGCAGTGATCTTAAACCATTGCTTCTCTTTGGACAGAGCGTTTTGGAATGGGCATGTTGTCTTGGAAAGACGAGTCCAGAGTAAAAACTGAGCTATCTTCTCTAAAAGCTAGAGCACAGCCCAGTCGTGCCTCCCACCCCACCAAGTGAGAGCACATAATGACATTGCCACTAAGGCCTAAAGCGAGCCCAGGGAAGGACCAGCTCTTTTCCTGCCTCCTCCGAACATTGCTCTTGAGATCTGAGACACTGCCTCTGCTACCAGCACCCTCAGCCAGCCCCGGAGCAGCTTCTCTGTGTTCCTTTGCAGCCATGAAGGACTAAGGGGATACAGGGGACACCAGAACAAATCTTCGGCCATTCTGTTGTGGTGCAAAAATAGTTGAGAACCTCTAGTATAAGGTTAGAAAATTTTAAATGAAACTATGAATTTAATCTTTCACAGTAGCTTCTCCCAGCCTTCACACTGCCACTATGCCCCCCCAAAATCATACGCCTTATACAGTAAAACTCTGATGGTCCAGCACTCCTGATGGTCCGGCACCATCAGGAACCTGGAAGTGCTCCGGGCAGCGGGACCATTAGAGCTGCTCTGCCCCCAGCTTCCTCGATTCAGCCGCTGCTGCTACTGACCAGCGGCTGATTCCAGGTAGGTCCCGTAGCGCTGCCCCTCGGGGCTGCGGGACCAAACCAGCAGCACCCCAGCTCTCCCCGATTCAGCCACTGCTGCTACTGACCAGTGGCTGACTCCAGGAAGCCCGAGGCAGAGCTGCTCTGCCTCGGGCTTCCTGGAGTCAGCCGCTGGTCAGTATCAGCAGCAGCTGACTTGGGGACACCTGGGGCAGAGAAGCTGGGGTGCTGCCGGGTTGGTCCAGTAGCGCCGAGGAGCGGTGCTGTGGGACCAACCTGGCAGCACCCCAGCTGCTCTGCCCCAGGCGTCCCCAAGAGCACCTGGGGTGCTGCCGGATTAGTCTCACAGCGCCAAGGGTCGGTGCTACCGGACCAACCAAGCAGCACTCCAGCTGCTCTGCCCCAGGCATCCCCAAGAGCACCTGGGGTGCTGCCGGATTAGTCTCACAGCGCCAAGGGTCAGTGCTACCGGACCAACCAAGCAGCACTCCAGCTGCTCTGCTGCAGGTGTCCCCGATTCAGCCGCTGCTGAAACTGACCAGCAGCAGCTGAATCAGGGACGCCTGGGGCAGAGCTGGACTATCAGAAGGTGGGGCTATGAGGAGTCTGGGGTGGCATCCACCCACCGCAGACCCCTCAGTCTCCCCCCTTCCGAAAGTCCGACATATCTGATAATCTGGCACTCCCTGGGTCCTAAAGGTGCCGGATTATCGGAAGTTTACTGTACAACCTTCCTAAAATTGTCTATTTTTCCTAGACATGCTGACATGTCCTTGAATGGGGGAAATGCAATTGTATATAAACAAGAGAATAAATAATGCGCTACAAACTGCACACACGAGTTTGCTCAAAATCTGTGTGAATATACATTTCTCACATGCCTTGCAGGCCCTGCTGCTTCCCATTGTTGCAGTTTTATGGGAAATCTCACAATATTTGGTGTTTTTAACAACCCAGCCCCTGGAGTCACATCGTTACCGGAGAACCTCCGTTTGCATGTTTAAAAAGTCTTCAGCCCTTACGATTGTGCAGAAAACCTGGAAATGTGACCTGAGTGACCCCCTAGGGCTCAGACAGGGTGACACAGAAAGTGAACCCAGAAGAATAATTTTTAAAAATCTCACTTAAGGCACTGAAATTTTTGGAGGACACGGGGGGGGGGGGGGGGGGGGGTAGGGGGGAGGCTGGCTCATGATCTTTGAATGCTCACGGTTGCCAAGAGTGCCAAGAGCGTTTTCCATTTATGGAAAGTGATATGAGAGTGCTCTGGCTAACGGAAGAAAACCCTTCCATGTCTATGGCCAGCCTGCACAGTGCATTTCTGCATACTTCCAGCTCAGTCTATTTTTGACCCAGGGCTGGCTATTTTAATGACTTTATGGGGGCGGGGGGGGGGGGGGCACTATGAAGTACAACACACAAGGAATAAAGCTCCCAGAGAAGGTTCCTCGAAAGGCATGTTAAACCAGATCTAGTATCCTCCATTCCAAGGGCTCCCACGATATGGTCCACTCACAGCCAACTATGCCCGCTCTGATTATCAACTCTTAAGAAAAACCTTTTGCCACCTTTGTCTTTTCTCTAAGACGGGGCGGGAAATAATTTTTGTCCTGAGGCCACTTCAAACATTTCTGAAGTGCCCTCGAGCCACCCTAAACAGGAATGGGCGGGGCTATCCCACTCCCAGACCATGATCCATCTGGGGGTGGCCGAGCCCCTTTGCCCCCCCTCCCCCTTTCCCACTAGGCACCCATGCTCTGGAAGAAACTCTGCACGCTCCCCCCACAGGGCCTCGAGACAGGGGAGCACATGAAGCCTCCTCCCACCCTGCGAGGAACCTGTGGCACTCTGAAGTGCCACGGGCTCCTCACAGGGCTGGGGCAGGGTGAAGGAAGCGTCACGCAGCTCCCCTGCCCCCAGGCCCTGATTGGCCTGGGGGCACGCAAAGCCCCCTCCGCTCTCCCCCCTGCCCTGCGAGCAGCATGTGGTGCTTCAAAGTGCCCCGCGCTCCTGGCAGGGCAGGGCAGTGAAGGTTTCAGGCACTCCCCCTCCCCCAGACTCAAACTGGCCTGTGGGCAGGGGAGCAGCAGGGCCGCTGCAGGCTGGATCCGGCCCATGGAGGCCCTTTTGCCCACCCCTGCACTAAGATGTGTTTAATCCCTTAGCGCTCTGAAAACGAGTGTCTTGTCTTCAGTGGTCTGGACACAGGGCAGAAAACATTAGCGGAGTTTAAATGTATTTGTCTGATCAATATACGTAGTACTAGAACATCAACAGCTCCTCAAAGCAACAGGGATGAAAGGAGCATTCACTGAATCAGGTTTGGAGAAAACAGAAAGGAAAGGGGTGTAAAGCCACCGGACCCAGAAACGCATCAGACAATGCTTCACATTTCTACCATGCCTTCCATGCAAAGTTCTCACGGCAATTCTCTAACATCAATGAATTCAGACCACCCCCGTTCCCCCCGGGAGGTGGGTGATAATCCCTTTTTATATACGGGGAAACACGCACTAAAGCTAAGTGGCTTGGCCAAAGTCACTATTATAAATACAACCCAGAACTCCTTTGCTCCCCGTCCTTGTTAACCACAAGACCAGCCTATGTCTTGTCTATCCTCCTTATCCTTGCCAGCATGAAGAGACACCACAGTTGTTGCCTTTGGCAGACCCCCTTCGTGTGATGCAGAAAAGGCATACATACAAGCACATGCACGTATGTGTACGTTAATAGACAGAAAAAGCAAGCAATACCTTATAAGCATTTGGTGTACCCTCTATGCTTCCATCTTGACACACTAATGGATCCTGGGGGGAAAAAGAAAGGTGGGGGGATTTTTTTTCTAAAAACATCTTGGTTCAGATTCTATACACAAAACTCATTGGAAGGCCGTGGCCTGTTACCGAGGAGATATTCTGGAGCACAGAGTTGGGGTGAGTTTTTAACAACATGGGTATGTAAGTTCAAGAGCCCACACATGAAGATTTTGGGCACTATAGTATTTACTCTGACCGCAATGAGCTAGGAGTTATATGGGGGGAGGGAGTGTGAAAGGGGGAAGACAGAACTTTCTTAGCAGCTGGCCAAAGACTCTAGACCTCCCTTCAGGAGGAGACAAGAAAGTCCACAGATCTTATGCCCACAGAACTAAATGTGCCACCAACTTACAACCGAACCTTCCCTCGTCGGCAGCAGCTACAACAGCAAAGGACAAAGGCGAAAGAAAAGCTTGCACACTTTCAGCAACCGTCTAGTGAGAAGGAAGCAATCTATCCCCCTTGATGTATTCTCTAGTTTCAGTGACTGGGAAGGGGCTCAGATATCATGAGGCTAGGAACAGATGAGAGACCCTGCTGTTTATGGGTATACCGCAGTATGTGGTTATTTATCCAGCGCCCATGTTTCAAAGAGATAACAGTCCCTCCTTCCACTTTTTACAACCCAAATTTAATCATTAACAGAACAGCGACAGCCACAAAGATAATGGCGCTAACAGGAATGGAAGATGGTGTAAGTTTCAGTGCAAAGTTCTCCTGGCTACTTTTGCCCATGGCTCGCATTTCCTGTGTGGGTGATTTTAAATGGATGGGTGACCAGCAGAAGTTGATATTTCTGTTTGGCTTGCTTAGGAAGAGTTGAGATAATAGTGATAGAAATGTAGCCATGTTAGTCTGGTGTAGCTGAAACAAAAAACAGGACTATGTAGCGCTTTAAAGATTAAACAAGATGGTTTATTAGGTGATGAGCTTTCGTGGGCCAGATCCACTTCCTCAGATCAAATAGTGGGTCTGGCCCACAAAAGCTCATCACCTAATAAACCGTCTTGTTAGTCTTTAAAGTGCTACATAGTCCTGTTTTTTGTTTGAGGTAACAGGTGAGAGCAGGAAATGGGAGGTGGTATTGAGACAACATAGTGGAGAAGGGAAGCAGCAGAGCTGAAAGACTGAAGGCCAGGAAAGCGCTAATCAGTACTGGCAAGTTTTCATGACAAAGGGTGTGTCACTGGGATATTCACATTGTTGTTGCTATCCAGCATAAACGTTTAGATGTGCCACATGACTGCCAAATCAAGGCTTACACGGGTGTAACTTACCCTTGCTCTAAACCAATGCAATGTCATATACCCACCATTTCAGCGTGTCTTTATTGGAGAATTTGCACTGGGATAACTAGTCCAAGACAGGTATCCCCAGTGTAGACGTGACCTAAATCACGAAATAGTTGGTGGTGGAGATGGAAGAAATACCTATACTGAGTCAGAGGTGTTTGAAGAATCCAAGGTGAAATAAGATGCCCAGTTTTGCTTTGATCACAACATAAATGTGTTAACCTGGTCTGTGTATCTAATGCAAGCTTCCTGTGTTTGCACTGCAGCACAGTATCTGCACTTGCTGTCTCACAGACTCATGAGAGGACAGGGTCTGGACTTGGAGACACATGCACCAGAATCAGGGAAATACATTTTACAGTGTCTTACTGTAGGAAGAACTAGGAGGAAGGATGACTGGCCAGACCCACTGCCCAGATACAATTAGTGGATTCCGGGTGCACTTCAAAGCATAGCACGCAGAACCAATCAGGTAGACAAATATGCACCCACCTACGGAATGAAACATCTGCTGGGATACTGACGAAGTATTAGTCATATTGCATGTGGACACAAACCAAATTCAACACTAAACAATCCTACGTGGTTACAGATTTAATCTGTAGCACAGAAAAGAAGGGGGGAGGAGGAGGAACATGCAGCGCAGAACAGTGTTTTGTTTGTTTAAACCACTGAAAATAAAGATGCATAGCTGAAAACTTCTCAGAGCTTCCTGCAGTGGGATCTCGGATTCTTCCGGAGAACCATTCATGGCGCCTGTGCCTCCAGCATGAGCCTTTTCTGCACAAGGTGTAAGCCAGCTGCTCTGCTTGTGAGAGCTAGAATTGACTGGCATTTTGGAAAGACATGCCGCAGCTATTCTTAGCACCGGCCCTCTTCGGAAATGAAGACTGAGGCAAGGAGGAAAAGAGTCTCTTGTTCAATTGAGCACATTAGGGGGAATTATTAAACACTGACAAGTGGTTTAATCACAAAGGAGAACCCAACCCGACAATCGTTTTAATCAATATGAAATATTTTAGCTGTGTACAGAAGGCCTTAAGTGAACTCTCTCTCAGTGCTCTTCCCCCCAACTCTTCCTTGTTGTTGGTTTCACCCATTTCTTGTCTTCTGTTAAATTTGATCATGTTTTCACTCTGTTGAGACAGCACTGAACACGACATGGCTCTGACCCAGTGCAACTGGAACAAGGAGTATTTTGCAGCAGTGCACGTAGCAAAGCAGTTTTTAAATTTCTGATAAGGTGGTAGTTATACTGCAAGTTATATTTTATAGATGACAATTTTAAATGATTATGTATGGACCAAAATATACTTGAACCTACCATCCTGTTGCCAGGAAATGAGAATCAGCACAAGCCACTTGTGTTTTGTTTCACACCTACAGACTAATATTGCGCCGCCCAGTGGCTCCCTCTCTTTGCTGCAAGCTACAAACATTAATCCCCAGTCCTCAGAGGGTGAAGGGACTTGCTGCACAGGTCCCAGGCTTGACATACCAAAATGATAATTAAAAACTTCTTCATCTTGGTTAATTGCAGCTGGCTTTGGAACATGCAGAGTGGATTGAACTCAGTGCTCATCAAACAGAATCAAATCAGAAAGAAATCTCAAGCTGCAAGATGTACAATTAATTTTAACTTCATTATTTTTAATGTCAGTGCATTTTTCTTTTAATATAGAAACTTGCTTAGTATTTATTTGTATTGCCCTAGCGCCTAGGAACCCTAGACCTGCATCAAGACTCTACCGTGCGAGGTGCTGTACAAACAGAAGACAGACAGTCCCTGTCTCGAGGAGCTTACAATCTACATAAAAGACAAACAGCGGATAGATTCAAGCAGATCAACATGGGAGTACAAGGAAAGGAGACAATATTGGTCAGGATAATAGGTAGTGGTCTCTGCATGCCAGCAGCCTAATTATTGTCACTTTTTTGATAGGCTTCATGGCAAAGGAGAGTTCTGAGGAGGATGGCGCTCGCTTTGCAGGAACTTCTCCCAAAAGTGAGGGGCAGCAGAGGAGAAAGCACAAAGGTGCGTGTTTGAAAAACGTAACAAGATGGCAATGGAAGCTAGCACCATGGGGCTATCAGAGGGGGAGTTAATCTTTCAATACTGAATGAGAAATGATAGGCTGTGGATGACCTTGGAAGTTAAGACAAGCAGCTTATATTTGATACTACAGAAAAGTGGGAGCCAGAGGTGACATGGTCAAAGCAGTGGGCTAGGAAAATGGTTTTTGCAGCAGCGTGCGGAATGGATATTAGCAGAGCAAGACTGCCTTAGTCAAAGGCTAGAGAGAAGGATGTTGTAGTAAACAAAAGAAGAGAATCAGAGATGTAGTAAAAACTGTATCACAGGCTGTTCCTTGACTGGATTCCTCCTGCCTAGAAGGAAAATGGTGTGCATGCTCACACCAGGCTGCACAATCCATCAGTAATACGCAATATTAACAATTAAAAAGGCGTACTCTGACCATATTCAATTCCTTAATCTTGGATCAGTGGGTGATATGTTAAACGAAAATGCTGTGGAGCTAACAGCACTAGCTGGTCCCGAGGATCAAGAGAGGCAAAGACGACGGTGATCAGGAATCCCAGAGCAGGAAACAGTAGCAGAAAGGTGGTCAGGATAGTAAATGAAGAGGGGCTGAAATGAGACTAGCATGCCAGGTAGAGAGCAGGTCAACATGGTCAACTGAAAGGGAGGAATTGGGAGTGTCAAATACATCAAGAAATTCAAAAGGGGAATCCTACGCCTGTTTTCCGCCTTCTAGACGCATAAACCATAAAATATATTAATATAGAGGCTGGCAATAAAGGGGTTGTATATTAAACCCAGACTTAACATACCTAAGATTTTATTATTTATAATATAAAAAAGTTAGGTGTTTTAACACTGCTACTTGCCTGAGATTCATCTTTTAAAATAGAAATGAAATCCACCCGTGATCCCCACTTCTTAAAATAAAGGAGGTGGAAGCAACACAGTAGACTTCAAAATCCTTTTGAAAGATGAATTGAGGTAATGAAATAACCATGCTTTGATGCATCTACTGCACTGCTCACCCAAGGAGAAAGCACTTAAATTAATATGTAAGTTACGCAGAAGTTTGCTTCATCCACCTTTCGGGGCTCTGGGTTTATTAACCACCAAGAGTAGAGGTATAATCTGGGCCAAAAGAATCAAAGAGGAGAAAAAAACCATTGCTGAAGACCATCTGTCATCAACACCGCATACATTACTGCCAGTATTCCAGAATCGTGCTTCCTCATATTTGCCATATGACATATGGCAGTGATGTCATGTCACAGGCTAATCAGCCCCAGGACTGGAGTAATACTACTCCTCAGCAGGAAGTGCTTTGATTTCTAGCTTCAAGGGGTAGCCGAGTTAGTCTGTAACTGGAAAAACTTAAACAACAAATAGTCTAGTAGCACCTTAAAGACTAACAAAACATGTAGATGGTATCATGAGCTTTCGTGGGCACAACCCGCTTCTTCAGATGACTGAGTATTAAAAGTCCAGATCCAAGAATAAATAAGGAAGCGGGGGGGGGAAGGGAGGGGAAGAAAAAAAAAAAGAGGGAATAGATTGTTCAAGTAGTTACAAGAGGCTGATAAGAACAATTAGCACCTCCATTGTATGGTTGGTGGGTTAAGTCATTAGGATGTGGAAGATAGCCAGATATCCCTATTAATTCCATTCTGATAACTTCATTTACAAGTTTAATTCTTAAGCTCCAACCCTTCCCTGTGTATTTGGTTTGTGGAATTGCCCTGAAAGCACCTGGTAACTTGGAGATCCATTAATGAGTGCCCTGGCAGGTTAAAGTGTTCTCCCAACAAGCTTGTGTGTGTTGCCTTTTCGGATGTCTGATTTGTGTCCATTAATTCTTGCCTGTAGAGACTGTCAAGTTTGGCATTGTTACTAGACTATTCGTGGTTTGATTTCTAGGTTAGGAAGAGCCTGAATGGTTTCTGAAATTTGAGCCTAGTTCCCAACCTAAAAGGTACAAAACTAGAGGAAGCAGGAACGTGTCTACTTCTGAAAACTTGTTAATGAATGGGGACAACCTGCCACCTAAGAAACAGCCAGACAGAATTCAGTTTGAGTATTTGCAAACACACCACAAAAAGGGAAGCCTGTAAAAGGAAAGTCTAGTACAGACAAGAAGGCATGTCTGTAAAGGGAAAAAAAGCAAACACTTGCTAGTGACTAAACTGTACATTGCCATAAAATGGAATGTGGGTTAAGGTTAGCCAAGACAGTATGTGGCAAAGATCCAAGGAGTATTTGACTGCAACAAGTTTCACACCTGAGAGCAATTGACTTACCTGACTTAGCTAGCTGTAAACAGGTTTTTCTGGCCAATACTCAAGAGTATATAGACGGCTCAAGTAAGCGTTTAAGAACTCTAGCTACCTTTATAAGGATGCACATTCCTTCAACTGAAGGAGCAGTCAGACCTTTCCAGATGCTCAGAATGCTTCCCTCTGGCAACGAGTATCGCTTTGGTCTTCTCCACACTGAGCACCCAACTCCATATCTGTCAGATACAGAGCAAGGGAACATCTGTCTGGGTCCAATGACAGGAGATGTTGCGCTGAGTGTCATCAGTATATATTGATGACACTGGATCCCACAGCCCCATGCAAGGTCTCTCTCAGATTTCACATACCTACAACTAAATGGGTACTAAAAATGAACTTCATGGCACGCCTCAAAAGTCCTGGGAGAGGAAGGGTAAGTAGTTGCCTATATAAATACTATACCAAATGCACAGCGCCCATTTGCCAGCACTTGTGAAATTTACATCCTTGCAATTACAACATTCAGTTCCTTAGGAGAGTGCAATGTCACGTTTTAGACGGGTGACAGATATTGCCTGTTTTGCACTAGATGCGTAAGGGTTTTAAATATACTGAAGTGAATTCTAACTCTGACAATGAAATGAATGAACTCTAGAAGGTTTCCTCCCATTATGTCTAATAATCATGACTAAACAGAATCTACTAAGACAACAAACAGTTTGATTTAATTTTGATTAATTTACGAAAAGTAGGTGATTAAATCCATCAGCAGTTGTATCACTCTTCTGTGCTCTCTCATGTACACTGGCAAACCTAATTTTCTATGAAACAAGCATCAGACCCGATTCGTTTAAACTGAAATCAGTATTAGCAACGCTATTACAACGAATGAAAAATGTGTAGATTGTAAGTTCATAAACTAAAATGTACACCATCTTTTATAACTGCAGCCTTTCATAAAGGTACATGTAGAATAATGATAAGCCCCCTAGCTCAGCACTTATTATGCACCTTGACGTCAGTGAGAGACTGAAGCAGAGTAAGCTGAAACATGCTACAAAGTCTTTAATTTTATAGCAAAGTCCTGCACAGTAGGAAAGAGTCTAATTTGGTGATCTCAGTGCATAAAATGTTGAAAGTTTCATTAAAACACAACCTGAAACCTAGTCAATTTCACAATGCAAATTAATAGCAGTTTCAGGTTATCGGAGTGTGCCGATCAGGTTTTTGTGGCTTTACAAACACATTGTGCTATTTTTTTTTAAAAGGTTGGGGGATTGCTTTTTTGGGGGAGAGTTTACTCCTGTGGATGCATGAAAGGCCCACACTAACAGAAAAAAAAATCAGATTATGCATGTGCAACAGTGAAACTGACAATTCACAAACTTTTGCCAAATGCACAAAAAAATCAGAAGTCAGAGAAACTTAAAAAAGTCGGCTCCCCCCAGCACCAACTCCACAGTGCTTCTGTGAAGCAGCCTTTGTCCGTGGTTAGCCTGGGCCCGCTGTGGACAGGGGAGCTCTGAAGGTCCACAGACAGGGGTTGCTGCCAGACCAGCCTCTTCATAGCAGCCTCCCTGATAAAGGCAGCGGGGGGGGGGGGGGGGCGGCGAAGCAGGCGGCATCAAAAAGCTGGTGCTGGGGGGAACTGCAGCACCAGCTCCTGCCTGTCCATGAACTGGTGCACACAGAGCCAAAAGCTGGCTCCCCACGTGTATTGGCTCCTGCCTGCCCCCTCACCCTCTGCGCTGCTGCCTCTCTATCAGAGGCAGCAGCGCGCATGGGTGTGTGTGGGGGGAGAGGGGCGGGGGGTAAGGACAATCCAGTGCTCGTGAGGAACCTGCTTAAAGCCAGTTCTTCACGGGCACTGGCTCACTTCACCTCCACCCTGCTGCCTGACACACAGACTACACGTTGACATCCCTGGTCTTTATTAACATCCTTTTAAGTTTAGATGGAAAGTTTGCTTTTGGTTTGGATGCAACTGTTTCCTTGTGTTGTTTGCTGGCAACCTACACAGCAGGACTGGAATAGTACAGATAAACAAGAAAACGAAATTGACCAGAAGCAGATTACACACAAAAGACAAGCTGACCAGACTTACTTTCTCCTGGCTGAGTTAAATGCAACTATGTAACAGGTTGGTGAAAGAGCATAATTTTGAATTTCTTTCACTTTCAAAAATCAAGAGCATTCATAAAGGAAATTAATGTATAGAATATGTAATCCTTTTGTCAATCTCACTAACTATTTTAAAGGGAGATGGTGTGAAAATGGAGTGGCGTAAGGAGGTAGCTAAGTCACACAGGAAACTCACTGCATGTTGCATTGAAAATGTACTCAATGGCCTTTCTATATATACATGCAAAGAAGCATCAGTAACGACAGGATGTGCATCTCATCTATTTTAAGCGACATGATGGCTGCTTATGCCAAGAATGTCTTGATATTCCATGAAATCCAATGGAAGGCAAATGCAGCCAATAGGATACAGAACCAATAGCAAAATAGATATATGGCCTGATGGATTCCTTTGACAATTTGTCCAACTAACTGCTCCATTGCTGAGCCACTGCATACCAAGTTCTCGTTATTTTTGTGGTGGTGTTTTTCCCCCCAAGGGAGTAAACATTTGTAAATGAAGTAATTATCATAGAATGCTGAAAGCTAAAATACTTGGAGAAAAGCAACGCATGGATTTTATTAACCCATGGGAGACTGGTTCCTTCCCAGGTGGTATCACCTAGAAACTACGTTTTCAAGGGCTTTTTGTACACACGGCTGAGGAAAGTGTCTCATTGCAGAACTGAAGTGGGACAAGGCTACTCCTACTTCGAGCAGAGCTCCCCATGGCAGGAACATCATCTCTCTTTTTGTATGGTGCCTAGAACCAGGGCTGATCCTGGATGTCTTTGGGTGTTCCGGTAATATAAGCAAAGAAACTAGCAGTGAACGTCACCTTGTGCTTTTAATGTATTATCTGTGGGCTTGTGACTTGAGTTCTGTACGGACATCTGGCAAGGAGTAACTAGTAATGCATGACCATGGGAGCTAGCCAGACAGCTAGCGGGGGAAGACCAGCAACACTAGGTAGAGGAAGGAAATAATCTGAACAGGAGGTTGGGCTGGGACTTTTCAGGATTGTGAGAGGGGGAGAAAGATGAAAGTTGATCAGTTTGTTGGGTTTTCAAAGAGCTTCTGAGTGCTGAGTAGTCCTGAAAACGGAGCCCCTAAAGGGGGAGAAAATCAACAGCACCAACAAGCCTCGGGTTGCTGCAAGCACCTCCATGGTTGACTGAGCTACAATCATGTTGGAGCTGTGTTGTGTCTCTGCAATTGGCTGTTCTAGCACTGGATTCAATGGAGCGTGCATACAGGACGGAATCAACAGTACTGCCTGAGGAGCGGGAACGGGGCAGTGCCCAACGCTAGCCACGCTGCACTGCACTCCACAGGCTTGGCCTTTTGCGGAGTTGGGGAAACACCCCCTCTCAGTCAGCTGCTTCTTAGGTTTCTCCCTCCGCACCAGAGAACAGTGCTGTCTCTCTGACAGTCAGAGCAGCAATCCTCTCTGATGCTGAAGTATTCAGTCTGATCATCACGGCTCTGAAGAGCATCTGAATACTTCTTTCCTCAACAGGAGCTCCCATCTGGCCTCCCCGTTCTTCATCATATGAGGCTCGATTCCAGATGTGACCCCCTCACCCAAGTACTTCAGGCAAGAGGCATGTGAGAAGCAGAGGGGCGGATGAAAATTCACTACGAAGGCAGAATCTTCAACTAAACTATGTACAGGAACTATTTACTGTCCAAATGAAAAACAAACAACTAGTGACAAAAGAAAATGTATAATTTATTATGCCTGGTTCCCTTCATTGAATGGCCACTTTTTTTAATTTGCACAGTCTGGAGACACATGGGAATAGGATTGTCGGTACTGCACCTGCAATGAGGCGATACAATCTCTCTTGTTCACCCCACTCTTGTGTAAAGACTGCCAGTCAACTGCACTAAAGGAGGAGTTGATCCTAAAGCAAGACTGCTTTCAGAAGATCTGTGCTACCTAGACACAGCGTGGGATAAGAGATCAGCGACACTCATTTGTCTACTTCAAGTATCCTCATAGCTCCAAAGAGGCGAATGAACCTGGACCTCTTTTGGGACATCCGCTTGCGAAGCTTCCAGTAACTCTGTCCCCTCTCAGGCTTCCGGGGGAAGCTGGGTATCTTGGCATGTTTGACCTCCATGATTTGGAGCTCCAGCAGCTCCCAGCACAGAGCTTGCAGTATGCATCCCCCCCTCTTTGGCGGGAAGAAGAAATTGATGGGCTCAGGGTTCGCTAGCCCCTTTATACTGGCACCATGAGCCTGTGGTACCAGGAGTTGCTAAAGCCAAACCCAATTTGACAGGTACCCTTAAGGAAAACATTTCTGGTGACTGTACTTAAGAAGCACACACATCTAATATGGAACGGACATGTGCAAGCACTTGAAGGACACTAAGCTTTCCTCTCCCGAAGTGCAGTGCCTCCCAATGCCAGAAACAGGGTTCCACACTAGGTAATGAAAGCCCAGCATTAAAAGTATGACATCTCTAATTCTTTCTAGACCAATAAGACAAGAGAGCTCTTTGCACAAGAGAGCTCTTTGCTCAGCCCAACTCAAACACTGTACCCATGACTCTGACTTGGTAAAAGACCTAGCATCAGGGTCAATAATAACCCAATATGGGTTGTTTTTTTTATTTGGAGAGGGGAAGCTGGAACATTATGAAGACTTCTAACAAACAAGCGATCATGTCTGACAGAGTCCTACCTCCAAGCAAGAGGCATTCCAGATAATGAAGAGAAACTTATTCAGCAGCTATGGGACAGAATTGGTGGTGCTAGGGTTCTCAAGAGCTAGACAGGGCCAAGACTCTCCAGTAAGAATATATATTAGTTCTCCTACATTAAAGGGCCAAGAAAAATCTTGTGGGATGGTTAATAAAGTTTTGAGAAGAATCTGGCCAGACCAATAATCTGAGCTCTTCGATCTACATTTAAAAGAACACCTCTATCTTCGGTTCATACTCAGAACGACGTAATTTACCACTCTCCATTTTAAAAAGCCGTGAAGGATGAGAGGTTTCATCTGTGGATCACACACTTACTTTCATTGGGTTTTCATCGTACGTTGGGGTCCCGAGATCCATCTCAGCTTCATGTTCAAGGCTGGCATCATCCCCGGGACTGTCCCAAGTAGGAGGATCCCACTGGGTTTGCCTAGAAAAAGAAGGGAATGGTTTCATTCATATCTTGGAGTAATGGAAGCACATCAATGAAGTTACCTTCATCGCCTCTGTACTTGGAAGCCAGCCCTGATTACCTTCTTGCAAATAAATGGTAATGGACAGGACTCTCCACTTTGATCACACAAACAGTGCCTTACAAAACCTTCCTAGAAAAGAACATTCTGAATTACGTAAGAACATAAGAACAGCCATATTGGGTCAGACCAAAGGTCCATCTAACCCAGTATCCGGTCTGCTGACAGTAGCCAAAACCAGATGCACCAGAGGGAGGGAACAGAACAGGTAATCCTCACGGGATCCCTCCCCTGTCACCGATTTCCAGAGAAACAGAGGCCAGGAACACCATTCCTACCCATCCTGGCCAATAGCCATTGCTGGACCTAACCTCCATGAATCTACCTAGCTCTTTTTTGAACCCTCTTAAAATCCTAGTCTTCACCATATCCTCTGGCAATGAGTTCCACAGGTTGACTGTGCGCTGAGTGAAGAAAAACTTCCTTTTGTGTGTTTTAAACCTGCTGCCTATGAATTTCATTTGGTGACCCCTAGTTCTTATATTGTGGGAATAAGTAAATAACTTTTCCTTATTCATTTTTTTCCACACCAGTCATGATTATATAGATCTCTATCATATCCCCCTTAGTCTCCTCTTTTTTAAGCTGAAAAGTCTAAGTCTTTTCAATCTCTCTTCCTACAGGACCTGTTCCAAACCCCTTTTCTGAGCCTTTCCCAATGCCAAGGTATCTTTTTTGAGAAGAGGCAACCACATCTGTACACAGTATTGAAGATGTGGGCGTCCCTTGGTTTTATATAGAGGCAACTGACAAAATAGAATTGACAGGGATATGAACAGTGTCAAATGCACTGAAAGTACTATAAGTAAGTCGTCAATACACAGCAATGAATTCATGCTGGGGCATCTATGAACTGGATTAGGGGGCAGATCTACTCTTAGTCATTGACCTGGAAGAAGGGATGACACTAATAGCACAATGATGGCATTCAGAGATACCACCAAATAGGGTAGCAATGAATGCCAGTGAAGACAGGGAATGATACAGTAAGAGAAGTTTAAAAGGTTTATGAAACAACACAACTTTGCAAAGCAATGTGCTAATACACAGAAATAGTGTGGTTGGCTTTGTCTGTACAGAGACATGTCACAGAGCTTGTGTATAGGAGTCTCTTTTTTACAGAAATGAGGGCAGACCACACCTGGAATCAAATATTCAGGTCTAGGCGTTTCATTATTGGAAAGATGCAGACAAACAAGGAAGGTTTCATAAGTGCAACAAGAATGAACAAAGTATTGGAGAGTAGGGATGTTACACTGATTGAGTAATCATGTAACAGCACTAAAACTTTGCAGTTACACAATTATTCAATAGTCCCCCTCCCCCGGAGTGGGGCCAGCTCCCTGAGCAGACCAGCTCCCACCTGCTGCTCCATGCTGCTGCCTCATACAGCAGCCCCTCTGTCAGGAGGTGCGGGGGTGAGCGCCCCATGAACAGAGTCTGCTCTGCTATCCAATGGAGCAGCCTCCCCTGTCCCCCACCCACTGCTGCCTCTGACAGAGGATGGGGGAGGGAAGAGGCAGGTGGCTCTGTGGAGTCGGCATGCATGGAGAGCCAGTTTAAAAGCCGGCTTCCCATGCGTACCGGCTCCCACCTCCCCCGCACTCGCCCTTTGGGCTGCTGCCTCTTTCTGTCTGCAGGGGGGGGGGGGAGGCAGCTCTGCAGATCCAGTGCTTATGGGGAGCTGGCTTAAAAGCTGGCTCCACACGGGCACTGGCTCCCTCCTCTCCCCACTTTGCTACTTATGATACAGAGGCAGTGGGGGGAAGGGGGGAGGATTGCGTGCCATTGATTAACGGATAAGCCTAGTTTACATGTTGACATACCCACTGGAGAGGTTGATTGATTGATGAAGAATAATTAATGTAATATGGAAAAGCTTGGCTAAATGATAACAAGTGAGATATAACTGCCAGATTAAAGAGCATATCCATCAACAAGGGAGAGAAATTGTTTAGTGTGATACAAGGTGGGGTAAGAACAAGTAATGGGATGAAAAGACACAATGGAAAATTTAGGCTATCAGGAAAGATCTCTTTAAAATGCTGTTTATTTGACTAGAGTATGGTCTCCCAGGAGAAGTTCTGAAACATCCATCCCATCATTGGAATAATCTGAAGTTAGGCTAAGCAAAGTCCTGAAGAGGACAACAGGGAAAATGATTCTATACTGGGCTCTGGCAGATAGACTAAATAACTGATTGCTATAAGACTTTTCCATCGCTAACTTCTGATTTCTAAACAAGGCCTGACTTGTATCTGTCTGTACTCTATGGACAAAATCTGAAACCCGGATGAAAGGGACCATCTGGTTTGGATTCATCAGTGGAAGTATCCAAAATCGCCACAATCCAAACAAACGTATTTTGGGGGTGTGGGTCAGGGAGGAGAGCAAATGTGGATTCTCTGTAACTCAAAGCATTTAAATCTTGATTTGAGGACCTCAGTAACTCAGCCAGAGGGGAGGGGTCTATTACAGGAGTGGGTGTGTGAAGGTCAAATATGATCACAATAGCCCCTTCTGACTTTAAAGTCTGAGAGAGAACTGTGGGGAAAAACGAAATATGCTTGTTAAAATGTTCTGCATGTCCTTCTGCAAACCTAAGACGCTATTTTTAAATGCTACTTTAATGATGGGCAGCTGGATTTTATTCCATCACTACACAAGCGGTAACATTAAACTAATATCTGCCCCATGGGGAAAATGAGCTGATAAGTAAGAGATGGAGAAAATGAGTAATCATGCAATTTGACTCTACTGTATCAGCCTTAGAAAGCTGCTAGTTGCAAAACGTGCTTACAAAACATTTCCAGGGGGGTAAGACTGCTATGAGCTTAAGTCTAATTATGTTCAGTCAGCAGTTTCCAAAGCAACTGATGGAGGATTCATTGCCTAAGTCTATCAATGTCAACAGCTGAAGGCTGAATTCCATGTCATTCCTTTTATGAGCAGACTCCAAAAACACAGAATATTAATCACTGTTAAGCAATCAGTAAAGGTCTCCCTATTGCCTGGTTTTCTGAAATGCTCCTTACATTGGTATTACAAGGGACTTCTAAGCACTAGTGCAAATAGGGATAGCACAAACAAACATCTATAACAGTCCAATTTCCTTCAAATAAGGAGGTTTGGATAGGAATTCAGTTCTTTTTCTGACTTAAATTAACCCTAAAAAAACCTTAATGACCATAAAGCATAAGAAGAACATAAGAATGGCCAAACGGAGTCCGATGAACGGTCAATCTAGCTCAGTATCGTGTCTTTTCACAGTGGCTTGTGACAGATGCTTCATTGGGAGCGAACAAAACAGAGAAATGTATTGAATGACTCATCCCTTTTCATTCAGTCCCAGCTTCTAGAGTCAGAGGTTTAGGGACACCCAGATAATGAGGTTGTATCCTGAACTAAATTGGCTAATAGCCATTGGTGGACCTGTCCTCCATCAACTTACTTAATTCTTTTTCCAACCCAGTTCTACTTTTGGCCTTCACAACAACCCTTGGCAAGGAGTTCCACAGGATGACTATGCATTGTGTGAAGCAGTGCTGCCTTCATTTGTTTTAAACCTGCTGCCTAGTAATTTCATTTGTTGATCCACAGTTCTTGTGTTATGTGAAGGGGTAAAAAATTAGGCTCCAGAGCTCATCAGGGCAATTACAAGTCAGTAAACCTGACTTCAGTATCTGGCAAATTGGTTGAAACTACAGTAAATAAAGTTGTCAAACACCTAAATGAATACAGTTTGTTGGGGAAAGAAATAACATGATTTTATCTGACCTACTCTAATGCTGACCACAGTTTTAAGGATGGGAAGGCTGACAAAGTGGGGAAATAAAAATAGATGCCAAGAAACTAAAACAACCTTAGAAACACAGCAGTCCTATAAACATACCTAACAACCAACAACATGTTGCATTTACATGGAATTTCATCTCTAAAGCTTTGAGTACTTTAAAGGACTACATAAGGTGTGGTATATATTTTACTGTGTGGTAAATAGACAGGAAAAGCTTACAAAAATCTATCATGTATTGAAGAACCACTTCACCTACTGCTAGGAGGGAATACAACAGCTGTTTAAACAGAGCAGAGTCGCATTACACAATATTTTAAGTTAAGAGGAAAACTATTTCCAATTAAAATTGGAGTTGTATGAATGAAAAAGGATTTGCCAAACATTTCATTAGGAAACAGTGCTGACACATAAGGAAATGGCTAAATGAATTGCTAGCACTGCCTCCTGAAGCAGTTTGGTGTGGCGTTACAGAGACGGGACAATACATTGCACCGAAGTTTGGAAAACTGCTAACACTGCATAATTTTTAATACCCGAATGAGGACACTAGCACTGAATAGGTAAGTGAGCATTTACCTTGTG
Source organism: Pelodiscus sinensis (assembly GCF_052426305.1). Taxonomy (NCBI): domain Eukaryota; kingdom Metazoa; phylum Chordata; order Testudines; family Trionychidae; genus Pelodiscus; species Pelodiscus sinensis. The sequence continues at coordinate 258,419,193 of NC_143053.1, forward strand.
ATCACATGGTAATAATAGATCTTCCCCTCTGGATCTCTGGCCGTTTTCCAGTTGGGAGGGAGGACGATGGTTTTGGGTTTGGGAGGAGATGGTGGCGGTAGATCCAAAAGATTGTTGGTCACCACCAGCTCTGGCTAAAAATAACCCAACAACAGCAGAGAAAGATGAACAAAGAATGACATTGCAAAGGTTTTAAACACAAAGCTAAGTATGTATAAGAAAGTAATGGTTACTTTACAAATCCATTCATAAAGCAGTAGTTCAATGGGCCACCTTTCACTTTCAATGTGATGCTTCTGATTAGCTTAGTGAGTTTAAGAACATATCTACACTAGGTGTGTCTTAGAAGAATAGCAAAACCGGCCTACTATACCAGCAAAGCACTCCTAGGCTGTGTCTACACTGGCACCCTTCTCCGGAAATGCTTAAAACAGAACAGTTTTCTGTTATAAGTATTTCCGGAAAAAGCGCATCTACATTGGCAGGATGCTTTTCCGGAAAAGCACTTTTTCCGGAAAAGCGTCCGTGGCCAATGTAGAAGCGCTTTTCCGGAAAAAAGCCCCGATCGTCATTTTCGTGATCGGGGCTTTTTTGCGGAAAAGACTACTGTGCTGTCTACACTGGCCCTTTTCCGGAATAGTTTTTCCGGAAAAGGACTTTTGCCCGAACGGGAGCAGCATAGTTTTTCCGGAAAAGCACTGACAATTTTACAGTAGATCGTCATTGCTTTTCCGGAAAAGCAAGCGGCCAGTGTAGACAGCTTTCAAGTTATTCCAGAAAAGCGGCTGCTTTTCCGGAATAAGTGGCCCAGTGTAGACACAGCCCTAGTGTGGACACAGCTATACCAACAAACACGAGCGAAACAAGCTATACTGGTAAAAGCACAGATATGCTGATATAATTATGTTTACACTCTGGGCTTCTCATGTCAGTTATGTAGGCCAAGGATCACATCCCAAGTGATGTAATTATGCCAGCAGAAGTATGTAGTGTAGACATAATTTTAGGCAGTCAATAGCCTCAGGGGAATCTATGCCATTCTGTGAGGTGGCTGACTAGAACAGCACCAAGATAAAGGCTTTCACACATGATAAAGGCTTAGTATACTGAATCCAGTCTGGAAACAAGGCTACTAGAGAACATAACCACCTTTCCTATTCAGTGGCAAGACAGCAGTCTGCTTGGGAGGCAGACATATTTCCCTTACACAGAACAGCATTGAGGCCAGATCACCAAACATAATACAAGTAATTTTCTATTCTCAAAATAGAGGACCAAGCCTGGCAATCATTCACAGCAAAGCCACACACAGAGAGAGGGAGGAGGAAAGGGCATATCATTTTAAGATAGCACTTTCATAAGTTATCTGTACAAATGCTATCGGGTAGGAGACAAAAAACGGTGGATATGGAATCAGTCAGCCCTATTCACAATGCCAGGCAGCAGAGCAAGAGAAAGGATGCTGTTTGCAAAGGAATCAACTCTAGGTTTTAACAACCCTTTTGATAGTAAATCCACTGACTTTCTAGTTATGATTTAGGAGAAATGGACAGGATATTACCCGCCTCCCCTCCCCCCCCCCCCAAAAAAAAAGGGGAAACAGGGAAAGGGTACAGCAAATAAGACACACAAACCATGTTCTCTCATGGGTCATGACAAAAATTGTATCCTAGGCATTGCTGGCATGTTACAAAGCCAGTTTGTATTGCTCCAGGCCCCACCTGCTGTATGGGCGGAGGCTGCCCAGCTGCTACGATAGTTGTTACTGCTGTCGTCGGCTGCACCACCACTCCCTGTGGATGAGCTGTGTAAATCTGCTGCCCTTGGATATACTGAAGACTTGGCTGTGCATAACCCTGAAACAAAGTGAGAGAGACTGGTAAATCAGTTCCCTTATTGAAAATCCTTTGTTACTTCTGTGATCAACTGTGGAATAAAGAAATAGGGTGAAATGGATTTAATCTTAACATGCAGTGGAGACGGGAATGGACTGTATGGTACAACTATTCTGGAATAGGAATATGTATTGATGCCTTTTTAATGTCACAAAATGTTTCACAAATTTCCTTTGAAGAACAAAGATGTATCAAATTTAAGTGTTCTTTTTTAAATATGTAAAATATTCTATTTCTGGGCATTCAGAACTGTTATTTCCCCGAGTACTAGAAGAAAACTACAAGAGCTGAGAAAAATGGTTAGTTATCAACATGCTTAGGTCAAAAAAGAAATCATAAATAAAACCTGCAATGGATTTTAAATTACAATGGCATTTCTGAGCAGCTAACTGGTGGCAGCCATTTTGTTGAAAACAAACACCAGTGTCTGCCATAATAGGCATACATGAACAGCATGTATCTATCACTGTAGATTAAGTAGTATCCAAGGAAGGGATGGCTTGGATCTCTCGCCAGTACAAAATATCCGTGATGTTGAGCAAAACTCACTGCCAGCACCACTTCAGATACCACATGTCTAACTTATCAAATGCCACATTTCCAGCAGAATATCATAGAATCATAGAACACTAGAACTGGAAGAGACCTCAAGAGGTCATCAGGTCCAGTCCCCTGCTCTCACAGCAAGACCAAGCACCATCTAAATCACCCCTGATTGTCTATCCAAACTGCTCTTATCTCCAGGGATGGAGATTCCACAACCTCCCTAGACAATTTATTCCAGTGTTTAACCATCCTGACAGGAAGTTTTTCCTAATGTCCAACCTCAACCTCTCTTGCTGCGGTTTAAGCCCATTGCTTCTTGTCCCATCACCAGATGTTAAGGAGAACAATTCCCTCCCCCGCCGCCATGTAACACCTTTTTAGCTACTTGAAAACTGCTATCATGTCCCCTTTCAGGCTTCTCTTTTCTAAACTAAAGAAACACAATTCTTTCAGTTTTCCTTCATAGGTCAAGTTTTCTAGACTGACTTTCTCCAATTTCTCCACATCTTTCTTGAAATGTATGCCCAGAACTGGACACAATACTCCAACTGAGGCCTAATCAGTGCAGAGTAGAGCGAAGAATGACTTATTATGGCTTCCCAGAATCATGTTTGCTTTTTTTTGAAAGTGGCACACTGTTGACTTATATTTAGCTTGTGGTCCACTATGACCCCTAGATCCCTTTCTGCGGTGCTTCTTCCTAGACAGTCAGTCGCTTCTCACTCTGTGTATGTGAAACTGATTGTTTCTTCCTAAGTGGAGTACTCTGCATTAAACTTCATCCTGTTTACCTCAGACCGTTTCTCTAGTCTGTTCAGATCATTTTGAATTATGACCCTATCCTCCAAAGTACTTGATACCAAATTGGGAGGGGTTGTATCTGCAAATTTAATAATCGTACTTTCTATGCCATCATCTAAATCACTGATGAAGATATTGAACTGAACTAGTCCCAAGACTGACGCCTGCAGAACCCCACCCTTCCAGCATGCTTGTGAATCAATAACAACTACCCTCTGAGAACAGTTATTCAACCACCTTATAGTAGCCCCATCTAAGGTTGTATTTCCCTAGTTTATTGATAAGGTGGTCACGTGAGACCGTATCAAATGCTTTATTAAAATCTAGGTATACCACGTATAATATTGATACTTAAAGGAATGACACATCCATGAGGGCAGGGGTCTGGACTCTATCTCTTGAGGTCCCTTCCAGTCCTAGTATTCTATGATTCTATGACACTTCATTCTTCCACTGCACAGACACTGAACCTTCTCAGTGGGACAACTGAACGCAGGAATCGTCTACCCAGTATGGCTAACAGACTATCTAGCTCAATATCCAGGATTTTGATAGTGGAGAGGGCCAATGTTTCAAAGGGAAGAAACAGAACAGGGCAATTGAGTGATTCATTCCCAAACACCCAATCCCAGCTTCTGGCAGTCAGAGATGCAAGGACACCTGGAGCATGGAGGTGCATCCCTGAGCACGTTGGCTAATATTCATTGATGGACCTATCCCCTATGAAGTGATCATCTTTTTGGCCTTCACTACATCCTCAAGCAACGAGTTCCACAGGTGCACTCTTCATTGTGTAAACAAGCACATCTTTATGTTTTTTTAAACCTGCTATTTCATTGGGTGATCTTGGTTCTTGTGTTTTATAAAGGGGCAAACAAAACTTTCTTATTCACCTCCTCCTTTATCATTGAAAAGGATCTGGGTGCAATCCATACTTGCAGACTGAGAAGACCCTATGTAACATGGCTAGAGTTCCTCAGTAAAAAGACTGAAATACTGGTAACCAAGCGAAGCGTGATTAGACACAAAAATGTCCCGCGACTCAATATTTTAAAAATACCAACAACCTGAAATAATCAACTATTCTGAAATCCTTCCATCTCCTGCCAGTAATCACTTTTGGAAAATATTGTCCACTACAGCTTTTGATGAAATCTGCACTTGTCATCTAAGATGATGAATTGTTTTGAAAAGAAATAGCGAACTTGTTCTGAATAAACAGAGTATTATACACAGGTTGAAACCACAAGGATAATGTGACCCACAGATATATAAATTGGGGAACCACAGAATCCTAGGACTGGAAAGGACTTGAAGATCTCTTGAAGACCAGTACCCTACACTCAATGTAAGACCTCTACTCCTATTGCATTGAAGCAGAAATGTTATACTGTCTCTGTATTTGGCACTGTACAGCCACTACTGGAATTCTAGTACTTGGAACTAAAAAAGGATGTTGATAAATTAGCAAAATGATTGAAATGATTGAAGGATTGGAAATACATGCCTTACACAGTTATGACTTCAGAGTCTGGGAATTAATTTCACATTTGGGGATTTTTTTGAATTTTGTGCAGATGAAAAAAATCTGATTCTTGGACAAGTGTCTCTTAGCATATAGTGCAATGTGTAATTATTCATGATGTGTAGATACTTAGGGGTGTATGTGTGTATAAAATTACAGTAGCATATACTGTAATTAGCAATCTCTTTGTAACATTCCTTAGTGGGCTTTAACAAAGTACCGTTTCAAACTTCACAATTTTAAAGCACACTCGGGAATCTTTAGTAAGAACCAGCAAGGTCTACATGGAGCAATTAATGCTCTAAAATGTTCAGATTTGTTGAAATCACATCCACATAATCTACATTACTGCTCTGTATAGACAAGCCCTTAAATACAAATACCGTTTCCAGCCTCTTGTTTTCATCCAGTAAGCAATCTCATTTTTGAGACACAGAGAGTCTATGCGCACATACTGGGGCTGTTTATCAGTTGACACCTAAAATTAGAAGCTCTAACCCATAATAGGATCAAAAAGCTTAGTCTATTTAGTTGTTCAGGGGTGACTGACTACAGCTTCAGTCAAACATGCAGAATAGCAGCAGGAGAGAGATTTTTTTAAGCACTCAGTCCCAATGAGGAAGAGATACTTCACTACACACAAAGAAAAAAAATCTTAAATTGAGAGAAGAGTATGTTTTATTTGGACCCCACAAATCTGGTCCACATGATTAAGTTGCACTAATGCTCCAGACTTCTAACTCTAGCATCTGGTCAGGGTTAACTGTAGAAAAATGTGTCTTCCAGCTAGCAATCTAACACCTTTCCGTGTCTGGTGCTTCTTGACCATCTGTGTTTGAAGGGTTCATAACGCGTTTTCCACTATAGTGTTACCTGTACAATTGGTGGAGCTGTCTGAGAATAAGATGATGTCACACCATAAACCGTCTGACACGTCTGTCCTGGGTAATATATGGTTGGCTGAGACTGGGCCGGAGAGTACTGCTGTTGCACAGTTACAGTCTGCTGATTGGAATCCCATACTCCATAACTCTGCCCCTGCACTGGACCTGGGGCAGGCACTGGCAAGACAGCTACGTTAGGCTCCTGATGGACCACGGTGTCACTTTGTGCTACATACTGAGAAACAGAAACCTCCATCGTCGTTGCTACATGTTGTACTACTGGTACTGGCTGAGGAGTAGTCAGGGCTGGTTCAACTGTGTGCCCAACCAAAGTCTGGGGGTGCTCATAAGCTGCAGGAGAGCACATGGGATCCAGGCTTGGAGTGGGTAGTAGCACCTTCCCAGCATTGGGATTGCTGGGATCCACATAAGCCTGCATGGGATAGCCAGGGGGATAGCCAATGAAGCTGTGGTGGGGAGCACTGTAGCCCATGGAATCGTATTGAAGTGGGGAAGTCATCCCTAAAGTCTGTAGTTGCTGCTGTTGCTTCTGAGCCTCCCGCTGGGCTACTTCTTGTTCAAAGAGCTTCCTGCGTTCTTCCGTGGACAGCTTGTTGCGATCCTTGAGCCGCACTTTCTTCTTCGAAGAAGCTGGTGTGTCATACCTGAAAAAGAAAACCACTTCGTAACTTCTGCCCCAGAGATTTGCAGATTATAGTGGCACACTGAGAGGCACTTTGACAAACCAAAAGGAGAGGGAAGGAGGAACCAGAACAGAACATTTATGGCTCCAAACTGAGCCTTTGGACACATTTCTTAGCTGTAGAGTGAATTTTAATTTTTTTTTTTAAAAGAAACGATAGTCTGAAATAGAGTGCAAAAGAAAAGAAAAATCACTGGGTTTGGACTTTTTCTCCATTTCATACACAGACTCATATCCTTCTGCATGTGTGTGCAAGATATTTGGATATATGTGCACATATAACATTTACTTTTGTAAAAAGACTGTTTAAAATAATGCAGAAAATCTGGTTTGTATTATCACAAGCAGATCTAATCCTGAAACTTAATCTTTTGCTGGAGGCAAACAAACCCCACACTACTGAAAGAACCCCGAACAAAGGCATTCAGTACCATACCAGATTAAACTTTCACTGGATATTTTTATTCAGACCACCAGACAGCTATCGCCTACACACTGCTTTCCTGGGGTTCTTCAAGCTGTATTTGCATAAGTAGAAGTTAGCATAACTTTTGTTATACATATGGGAAATGCAACATGTTATCAGGTGAGACACACTCCCAATCATTTTCATAGCACAGACCATATCTTAATAGTCACTCAGTACTCTTTCTTCCCACTAATAGAATATCTCTGGGGTCACTACAGGAATAGTCTTTCAGAAAAGTAATATTAGGAAAAAAAGTTGTTTTTAAATGTACTTTTAGCAACTGGAAGATTAAGAAGCCAGAATCTTGCAATCAGTTAGCATCTTGTGAGCCAACAGTGGTCCAGGCTACAGCTGGGTAACCTCTGCTGTGTTGCAGTATAATACATAAACAAAAGAAGTCTCCAATGGGAACCTAAACCTTTGAATTCCTCAACTATCCTATGTTGACATCAGCAAGTCTTAATTATGAATTAAGAGGCTGACACTTAGTAGCATCTAAAAATACTGAGGAAGCTCATGTTGCTGCTCTCCCCCTCCTGTAATATTCATTCCCCCCTGAGATTAGGGATGTGAACCAGTTACTGGGTGATACTTACCGTATAACGGTTAATTGGTGCCCGGGAGCAGCCTCCCACCCAGAAGTCCATTTAAATCTAACGTTTAACTGGTTAACTGATTAAACAGGATTTTAACATCCCCACTGGAGACGTCCTTCACAGCTGCATCATGGGTCTGGCCTATCTGAGTGTTTAAGGATTTTTGCAGACCACCACAAATAAGTATGTTCTCTCATATTTTATGTGCATTTATGCTCTCAAGTTCAGTCAATGCAACCCTAGAGAAGTGGTGCTTGATAAGCTAAACAATATCTATTGCATCATAACTTTTCCTAGTGGTCAACAAGACAATAGTAAATATTACATTTCTCAAAATGTATAAGCATATGAAAAGGGGACTATGATGGAAATATCAATGTATCTGTTTTGGCTGATATTAAAGGGAAGGAAATGTTTTCACTGATCTGGACCTATGGAAGGGTAAAAAACATTCAAGTCTTTCTGCCACAAGAATAAGGCTACTGTGTATGCATAACTCAACAATTGACATTCAGACATTCAACCACAGAGACTTTCTGGAATGTTAATTATTTCTGAATACTAATCTCCATCTTAATTTGCAGATGTTATTTAAGAACAATGGAATTAAAAACAACTGACTCCATTTACAGTTGTGCTATTTACTGGACCACAGATCTGCCTAGAAAAAAAAATCAAACCACATTATTTATTTAAATAGGAGTCATTTTTCTTCCTGAAACACAAAACAGCTGAAGGGATTTTCCAGGTGTAAAAAAGATAATCAACTTTGGTCAGACACAAAGCATGTACATTTAAAGATGAAGATGTATATTTTGCAAAGTTATGCGTGTGTGAAACCAGGTGTTGCAAATGAAAATGCTTTGCAGCCTTAACTATAGTTGGGTTCTACAAAACATCCAATATAGTCTTAATAGGCAAACTGGATGCATGAATAAAAAGTTGTATATTAAGAACATATGGCTACAAATAGTTAGGACAGCCATTTGTTCCTTCAGTCCAATTCAAATACGAGTCAGTATTTAGGTTTCTATAAATCTTGATGGCACTGAGAACCCCATTTAAGTAATTAAACAAAAATGTCTATTTTTCTTCACTCATCTGAAGAATTTACATTGAGTCAACTGACGCAAAGGAATACGTACATTAAAAGAAAACAGGTGCTCAATGGTGAAGTTAAGCATGTGTCCTAACAGTTCCTCAATTCATCCTCGGGCCCATCTCCTCTAGGAGAATCTCCATTCCAGAGCAGCGACAAGGGCAAGGATACCTCGAGCGTACCTCCAGTGCTCTAACATCACCTTCACAGTTCTTTACCCCTCCGATATCTGTACACCTCACCTCCACTGTAAGGTTTTCAGACTGCTTTTGGAATTAAGTACTAACCAAATGCCTTAGCTACAGACTGGTAGGCCCATATTATGAGAGAGAGTCAGATGAATAACTTAGGCTGCCTCTGTGGGTAGTGATCCCCTCTTTCTCCAAGCATCGTTCTTGCCCCACTACACTTTGTATATTTTTCTCTTGTACAAAGTAAATGTTTATGCAAAGAGAGGGGTAGCTGGGAAGAACATGCAAAGAACGTTCTGACATCCAGCACCAGAGGCCACTTATGCTTGATGGTTTGCTATTCAGTATTTTCTGGTTTTCTAATCTTCCTCTTGCTGTAACAAGAACTTTCCTGCCCTGAAGTTTACTTTGTCTCATGTTTCCTGTGCTTTTTGCCTTTTTCTCTCTCTTCATATATGTTAGTAATTCAACCATCACTACTTCTGCCTCCAGTCATTGGTTTGGTTTTTGTTCTGCAAATTGAAAGCTTTTGTGGATTTATATTCCAATTTTTATACTGGCCTTTCAAACTTGCTTAATAGAGAATAACATGAGGACAATGGAATGCTGTTGTCTTTGAACACTGACTTTTTTGGAATAAACTCTTAATGCAGTTTCTCTTAAAGGGACACTGTCAACTTGAATTTTTGTAAGCCGACCAATTAAAAAACCTCATATTGTGTTTTTAAATAGCCCTATTGATATTTGTAAGCATATTCAGCGTAAGATAGACTGAATGAACTGATGTACAAGGGACACAATGAAGGTAGCTATAACTAAATAAAGTAAAAAGACACAAAAACCCAAGACATTTTTTCACCCATGTCTCAGTTAATGTTAGGTCTTTTTAGTAGCTGAAATAAGTGAAAAATATTCACCCTTGTAATGTTCAAGTGTGTCCCTTTAGCAGCTTATATATACTCAATTTAAAAATAACTTCTCAGCTTTTCTGAAGTCCATATAGTAGATGTTGATTGGTTTGGTACTGGCTTTAACAAGGATGTGTGCTGCATTTTAACTAGTAAGAACAAGAGCTCTCTCTCTGTCTAGACCCCAAGAATCCCAGATGCCTAAATTAAATGCTTATTAACTCCACTGACCTCTGCTGCCTTTCATCATCTCCAGGTATCACTTATTCATAATTATTAACCCCTTGTTTTCCACTCCACTGCACTTGCCCAACCTGTTCCACCAGTTGGCACATTCGCCTTATCAAGTTTGGCTCATAGGGAACAACCAGTATCTGCTCTCTAAGCAGGGGTCATTTTATTTCCGATAGAGTTTCTACACAGTGCCACACTCATATACAGCACTTGAAAAATAACCATGCAGATGGCATCAGTGGCTAGATAGGAAAGTTTAAGGGTCCAGATGAAAGCTAAAGGATATTCTGTAGTGTGATTTGACATGAATGAACAGGTTCAGTTCATGCTCAATACTTGGGACACACATTTGTCCATTTTTTATATTCTGGACTTTTCTCCCTCCAAACACAGCAGTCTTTGCTGATCCTTCAGAAGAAACTTATTATGGTAAATGCAGACCATAACTATTACATTTCAGTAAGTTGCTATATTGTTCCCAATCAGCTCTTCTATATGCCAACTTCTCTCCCCATTGTCTGCACTTCATTTACTTCCTCTGGGTTGTATTAATGACACCAGAATAATACAAGTGTGCATGTATTCTGACTTTAAAATTACAAGCAGTTTAACGACAGGCAGGAGTGGTTGGACGACAGGACTAGGAGCCAGAAGATTCTCAAGATCTAATCCTAACTTTCCACAAGTCCCTCTTGGACAGGGCTCTCACTCTCCAGAGCTGAGCTCAATACCTACTTCAGTCAAATTTCCTGTGTGATTTTGGCCAAGTCACACACTCAGCACCTTAGTTTCCCATCTGAAAAATGGGGATACTACCTCTTTCCTCCTACACTTTGTCCTCTTGTCTATTCAGATTGTGAACTCCTCCAAGCAGGGACTGTCTCTTACTGTGTATGCACTGCACCTAACACAACGGATCTTAGTTAGGGTCCCTTGCTGCTAATGTAATACAAACCAAACAAAATCACCACTGAATATTCTTGTGCATCTGGCGCATAGTCAATTTCACGGTTTCCCATATATAGTTAGTCAGCTCTCCCATTTGTCTGGGTATTCCACGTAAAGTATGTGAAAAATAAGTCGGTTGATAAAAATCACAAAAATGTGCAACAGGTCTGAAGGGCAGGTGTAGTAACAGCAGCTACTGTAAACAAACTATCAAATTAATTTGATTTCAAGGTGAGTGCGTGTCTAACATTTTTGAAGTCCAGCTATCTGTAATATGGAGATACTGCTTATCTACCTCTTGGCTATTTTTGAAAGATTCATATCCATAGAAGTGATTTCAATTTTTCCTTTGCACAGTTATTATCTATGGTGTGCAGGCAGAGTCCTATTGCAAAACAATTTAAAATCAAATATAGTATCTTCTGGGCTGGCTGAGAGGAAGCCTTCAGAACCCAGTTTGGGATTCTCTGATTCCCCCTCTAAACCTTATCCCTTTCAGGGAAATTTTTGGACGAGGACTGGATAGAGCTTTCAAAACACCAGCAGCATAATTCATTCCTCGGCAGCTTTGAGGAGCTGATGGGAGACTAAGGATAATTGAGATGGTTTGGTGAGCTCTTCTCAGCCACACAACGTCAAGCAACACTAGATGAAGCAGACTACATTGAAGCAAGAATCTAGAGATAAAAGACTCACTTATCTTTACCAAAAACCACAGAGCATATTCATTTAGCAGAACATTTCATGTTTCCTATTTATTTTCAGGCGGTCACAAACAACTTTTGGCAACTTTATCTTAAAAAAGCTAAACAATTCAACTTCCCCCTGCTGGACTGGCATAGGATCACCAGAATGCCCAGCATGAATATCCTTGATGGAAGTGGCATAGGAAAACAACTTGCCTGTCGTCTGGCCTCTTGGTTCCTCTCTCATAGGCCGAAGATGGTGGGGACAACGACTCTCTCCGTTTCTTCTTCTCTTTACTCTGGCTCTGCCTCTCAGGCTCTCTCTCTCTGCTCTGGCTGGGGTTCTTTGGGGTAGCAGTTTGGTCCCTATGACCAACTGCATCCCTTCCGCGATCTCCTGTTAAGCAACATGGAAAAAAGGAAGTAGTCTTTACATTTCAGTCGGGTTTTGCCTTCTCCTTTGCTGCTGTTGTAGTTTGTGTATTTTTGGTCCATTCACTCAAATGAAACATTGGATGTCTCGTATCAGGAACAAAACTACGCACGAGACAGTACTTTCTTTTTAAACCCCTATTTTTAGTGACTTTACTTTCTTTCCTGGAGCATTACGTAATAGGTTGAAATGTATCATGCTTATTCTTAGATCCTAGGGGAGTTCCTCTCCTGCAACTAAATTTGAATAAAATTACTTAAGAGTGAAAAACGTTGTCTTCAGACCTGAATAGAGGTTGATAGATGCATTTTTGCTATTGAAAAGTTTGGATCTAAAAAATTAGCATGTACATAGTCCTCAACATAGATTATGTAGTTTATTAGACTAGAAGAGCATCTGGCCAAGAACTCTGGGAATTTTTAACAAGACAGAGGGCACAGTTTGTGCGGTAAAACTTGGTGGGAGTTGTATAATCTTGTCTCCAGATACTCAGCTCAGGTGACTGGGACAGCGTGCCTTCACATCCATCAGAGACATGTTTTGACACTACACCCTCCCTTCATATACAGTGTGAACATAATTACTTCCATTCAGGGGCGGATATAGGGCAGGGCGAACGGGGCGGCCGCCCCGGGCCCTGCGCCTCAAAAAGCCCCGCGCATGCACCGTGGCGCCACCGCGCATGTGCCGTGGCAAAGGGGGGGGCCCCGCGGAATTATGCTGCTCGGGGCCCCGCAAAACAGTCATCTGCCCCTGTTTCCATTAAACCCTTCTAAACAAGAGACAGGTTCTAATTAGTATTTAGACATGCTGACAACATATTCCTTCAACTTTGTGCCATACTTAATACTTTCATTTTTCACAATGGATTTGTGCACCCCATGTTTACAGCACCAACAAGTTACTGTACCTATTAAAGGCCTGTCACAGTGATTTTAAGAGGCTTGCGAGGGAGACAGGCCATGACATTTTGCACTGTTATCAGTGATTCTTCAACAGTGGTTTTCACAGCATAATGCTGGCTGGCTGCAAAAGTGTCAACACTGATGATGCATCTGTCTGCAAAGAGTAATGCTCTCAAATGGTAAACACAATCTAGGATGCTTTTCATAATAGCCAGACTTTTTTTTTAGAGCAACTAAAAACCTCCAACATTTACTTGTACCCTGATCCCTGTGTCTTAGTTGAGATTGAGTCTTTTGGGAGGGGAAGCAGAAGTGGGGGAAAAGGAGGAGAGAAATTAAGCATAATCTAAATTGCAGATGTACCAAAGATTCAAAAGGAAAAAAATGCCAAGTGACCTGGAAATAACAGACTTCAGGCAACAGTCCATTTGGCCCCATAAAAGAGCCTTTCTTGAGATGCGAAGAGGAACAGTTTTACAAAAATCAAAGTGTAAATGACTGAAGCCCATCCAGTAGTTTCTACGCCCGGTCCTCAACCTCTCTCTGAGCTATGAACCAACGGCCTGGATACAGAGTGAAAAGTTACATAAGGAGTTACATCCATTCTATTAGGAGAATTTCTTTAATGCTGTCCTATTTCATTTTTTTCTCTTTTGTGGTGTCTTAATATTAATGTCTCCTCTATGGCTGCCAGATGGAGAAGCATAAAAAGGGGAAAAAAGAAGCAGAGAAGATTCTCCAAGAGAGAACCCTGATTTTAAAAAATGTTCCACATTTTGAAAGCCACAGCTTTGTATCACAGTGAAAGTATCACCACGGTATGAGTGTGTACATTACATCCCACTGTGCTGTACTGTATTAATAGCTAAGTAGAAGTCATTCCTTGAGAGCGCATACCTGAAAATTTGCAAGGATTTGGGCTGTGCAAATGTCTTATCCACTGAACTCAGCAAGAGTAGCATGAATTCTTCAGGGTCCATCAGAATATTTTCTAGCAGAAAAATTGCCTTTTGGCAAGGTTGCTAGCACAATTCAATTAATTTAACAAAAGGTCACCCAATCAATGTAAATTGTAGCATGAAATGCTGTTTGTAAAGAGCAGGGGAACAACCTTTTTAGCTCCAACCTTTTAAGTTGGGAAAAAAAAGTCAGGGTCTAATGCATAAAACTGTCAACATAAGGTGCCCAGAGCATATACCTTACTTTCCACAAACACCCCTATGTCATGTAGCACTAGATGTAATTTAACATCTGGTTTCAATGGACTTTGCTCTTCTGGGGCTGTGAAGAGATAAAACGTAACAAACGCTGCACACCAGTTTTGAGTTCCTTCTCTCCTCATGAAACAGTGACTAACAGGTGCAAACACACTGTCTGAGCTCAAGTTACAAATAAGTGACTCCTAAGACAGAACAGAATTGTGACCCAGGGTACAAACTACTTCTGTTTCATGTTTATATCAAACTCTAGCATGCATGAAACTCCTTGGACCCAAGAACAAAGAGCTGCCGATACGCTAACTGAGCTTGGAAATAATATTCCAATCTTGGCTTTTACCCAGGCTATGGTATCAGTCTCAAAAGTTGATTTAAACACCATTTGGGCTCACTCATATTGGTTTGCTGAAAAGTGGTATTGAGCTGGTTCTGCAAACATGATTTGAGACCTGGCGCATAGAACACCTGAAGCTGGCGATTCACAAAAGCAAGGATAGTTAGTTAGGGGAGATGAGCTGCATGGAGTCCAGTGACAAGGGGCACACAGAGAAATCGCTATGTCTACACTGCAGGCTTGTTGTGCAAGAACATCTTGAATACTGTGTACAGATGTGGTCTCCTCACCTCAAAAAAGATATTTTGGCCTTGGAAAGGGTTCAGAAAAGGGCAACTAAAATGATTACGGGTTTGGAACGGGTCCCATATGAGGAGAGGTTAAAGTGACTGGGACTTTTTAGTTTAGAAAAAAGGAGACTGAGGGGGAATATGACAGAGGTCTATAAAATCATGAATGGTGTGGAGAGGGCGCATAAAGAAAAGTTTTTTATTAGTTTCCATAATAGAAGAACTAGAGGACACCAAATGAAATTAATGGGTAGCAAGTTTAAAACTAATAAAAGAAAGTTCTTCACACAGCGTGTAGTCAACCTGTGGAACTCCTTGCCAGAGGAGGCTGTGAAGACTAGGACTATAATAGAGTTTAAAGAAATTTCCTGGAGGTTAAGTCCATAAAAGGCTATTAGCCAGGGGATAGAATTGGTGTCCCTGGCCTCTGTCAGAGGCTGGAGAGGGACGGCAGGAGACAAATCGCTTGATCATTGTCTTCAGTCCACCCTCTCTGGGGCACCTGGTACTGGCCACTGTCGGCAGACAGGATACTGGGCTAAATGGACCTTTGGTCTGACCCAGTACGGCCGTTCTTATGTTAATGTTTGCCTATACGGTCTGCCTAGATTGTAAGTGGTTTAGGACAGAAGCCAGCTTGGACATGTATGTACAGTATCTACGAAGGATCTCTTAGGTTCCACTGTAATACATATAGCACAATATACAAAGTGCCTCTCTGATAAGCCTTCAACTTTAGACACAAAGAAAACGACTTTTCTCCTGAAGGAAATCAGTTTCAGCTGCTACTTGAAAGGTATCTTTGACTACATACCGCTACTCTCCTTTTCAGCTTGACTCTTCTTTGGGATTCGATACACCTCCTGCAAAGCAAGCCAGAAAAATAATCAGATTTTGAGTCAGACATTGAGACTGCTGCTGATGTAACTGTGGGATGGGAAGGGTTACATGGAAATTTACACTTTGCCTGTTACTCTAAAAAAAAATTAAGTCCCATAACACTGTAAACAGACTAAAAAGGCCCAAGTCTCTAAAAGTGCAAATACAGTTTAAAAACATGGCATTGTGGTAGGTCCTGTTTTATTTCTCTCGGTGATTTGTGTATCAGATCTGTTCAGTTTACATAGCCATACCAAATGCTACAGTCACTCTGTGTCAGCAATCCAAGTATGTCAGCAGGGCAATCAAGCCAGCAGGATCTCATGTTGCCATCTTTCCTGTTTACTATAAATAGATGAAGTTGTAGATGTACTTAAAGTCAAAGAACGACTTTTCTATTGGTAAACCGACCCCTGATCTGAATTAGGGCATTCTATTTCTGCCTCAGGCCATGTCTGCACTAGAAAGCTTTTGGAGGCATAGCAAGTCTGCTCTAAGGTCTCTCATTTAGCCACCCTAAGCTTACAGGTGAGAGCTCTCAAAGACCACGTCTACATTATGTGGAAATCGATCTTCCAGGATTCGAATTAGCGGGTCCAGCGAAGACCCACTAAGTCGAAGGGAGAGGGCTCCCCCATTGGCGTCAGCAGTCCTGCTTCTCACAAAGAGTAAGGGAAGCTGATGGGAGCAAATGCTCTCGTCAACCCCCCCCCCCGCTGTGTGGACAGCACAAAAACACGACTAAAGATACTTCAACTCCGCTGCATATCTTCAATTGGACCTTCCCCTTTAGCATAGGTCAGGCTCAATTGATTTAATTAATCCACTCCCAACTTCCAGAGGTGGCTACGTCCAGGGGAAAAGGTCAGATATGGTGTGATGTACCAGACCCCTACCACAAGAATTCCAGCTCAGCTGAGCTCTTCAAGTCTGAGGAAAGTAGACTGTCAGAGCTAGATACAATGTGGAACAGACTGGGAAGCATAGGAGTTGATGTGTGGTGAGGAATCATTCATAACAAAGAGGCCATTAACACCTCAGCAGTCACAGGGCAAAGGAGGGTTAGCCATGTCTACACTAGAAAGCTTACTCTTACACAGCTGTACTGATGCTGCTGTACCACTGTAAGATCTTCCATCGACAGAATTAAACCACCCCCGACAAGCAGTGGTAGGGGCCGGGGGACACTCTGGAAGATGTAGTGCAGATTGGTGGAAGTAGTCGGATACGGTGGGATTATTTTATGAAAAGAGTTCGCCTAGGAGTAACAGAAAGTGCTAAAAAGGCAAAACACACTCAATCTGAGTTCATTCAAGAGCTCCTCACAGGCCAGGCCACGCCAGCGCCAAGTACCAGATTGCAAGAGATGGAATTGGAGTAAAATGAAGCCTCACTTGTCAACTTGCAATAGAACTCTCAAAGGGCAGGATTCGTGGTTGAAAAAAAAAAAAATCCACACTGCTGCGTGACTTAGTTGTACCAACCTAACATCTCCCCCGCCCACTGATGCAGTGGCATCAGTACAGCTGATGGCCCTATGTCAAAAGGAGTGCTTTTCCCAGCAACGCAGCCACCGTCTTGCAGGGAGGCGGATTAACCACTCGGACAGGAGAAGCTCTCCTGTCATCATAAGAGCGCCTTCAACTAAAGGGCTACAGCAGCACAGTTGCACCAGCCCGACTGTGCTGCTGTCCATAAAGACAAGGCCATTATCTCATGTACCTTGTCTCTCACTCATTGTATTGTGAATAGTCACGTTGCTAAAATCAGAACCGGAGTGAAGTACAATGGGTTATGCAGAAGCCAGTAGAGATTCCAATTCACTTTGCAGTAAGTGGATCAGCTCTGGAAGGCCAACATCTAGAATACTTTAAAAAAAAAACAACAACACTGAATGGCTAAAGGACCATTCATGGGTTTATGGTTTGTTTGTTTTTTGGTTACAGACTAAGCATGGCTACCCCTCTGAGCTAGAATATTTCTTAGAGACTCTTATCAGGAGCTACAAACTCAATCCAGCAGAAGAGTCTGTCTTGTCCAGGGGTCTCTCTTTCTGCCCCACATCCCCCACAAACCGGATACAATTTTGTGGTGACCTTGAAGCTTTTTTTCGCCGCCTCCGCCTCCGAGAATATTTCCAAACCACCAGTGAACACCAATCTGACCTACCAGATCCCCCCATCAACACAAAAGGAAGAATAATTCTATATGGACTCCCCCTGACGGTCAGAATTACAATCTGGATTTCTATATACAAAGCTTCCGCAACAACACACAGACTGACATTATTCGCAAACGACAACAAGCGACACACAATCTCAGCCACACTGAACAACATGCCGTCCAGAGTCTCAAAAACAACCTGGACATTATAATCAAACCAGCTGACAAAGGTGGTGCTGTGGTCATTATGAATAAGGCCGACTATAACCAATAGGCAACCAGACAACTCTCCAACACCACATTTTACAAACCTCTCTCCTCTGATCCTACCTCGGAATACCAAAAGAAATTACTCTGTCTCCTTAAAAGCCTCCCTACAGCTACTCAGGAAACAAATCCACACAGAAACACCTTCTGACCCCCGACCAGGATTTTTCTATCTGCTTCCCAAGATCCATAAACCTGGATACCCCGGACGCCCCATCATCTCTGGTATTGGCACACTCACTACTGGTCTATCCAGCTATGTAGACTCTCTCCTCACACCCTACGCAACCAACACCCCCAGCTATCTCCGAGACACTACTGACTTCCTAAGGAAACTACAAAACATCGATAACCTCCCCAATAACACCATCCTTGCCACCATGGATGTAGAAGCACTATACACCAACATCCCACATGAAGATGGATTACAAGCTATTAGAAGCACTATCCCAGAGGACACCACTGCCAACCTGATAGCAGACCTATGTAACTTTGTTCTCACCCACAATTATTTCCAGTTTGAGAACAACTTATACCTCCAGATCAGCGGCACAGCCATGGGTACACGCATGGCCCCACAGTATGCTAATATCTTTATGGCTGACCTAGAACAACGTTTCCTCAACTCCCGTCCTCTTTTACCCCTTCTCTACTTACGCTACATCGATGACATCTTTATGATCTGGACGCATGGCCAAGAAACACTGGAGACATTCCACAGAGATTTCAACAACCTACACCCCACCATTAACCTCAGCCTGGACCATTCCACATGAGAGATCCATTTCCTGGACACCACAGTACAAATCAACAATGGAAAATTAGACACCACCCTCTACAGAAAACCCACTGACTCATACAGTTACCTACATGCTTCCAGCTCCCATCCAGCACACACCATACGATCCATCGTCTATAGCCAAGCCCTTCGATACAACCGCATCTGCTCTAATCCCACTGACAGAGACCAGAAACTTCAGGATCTCTACCAAGCATTTATAAACCTCAACTACCCACCCGGAGAAATAATAAAAAAGCAAACTGAAAGAGCCAAACGAATACCTAGAAACCATCTACTACAAGACAGACCCAAGAAAACCAACAATAGAACACCACTTGTCATCACATACAACCCCCAACTTAAACCTGTCCAACACATTATCAATAAATTACAGCCTATACTGGAACAGGACACTAAACTCCAAGAAGCTCTGGGAGACAGACCCATAGTCTCCTATAGACAACCACCTAACCTCAAGATGATTCTTACCAACAACCACAGGACATACCACACTAATACCAACCCTGGTACTTTCCCTTGCAACAAACCCCGTTGCCAGCTTTGTCCACATATTCACTCTGCTGACACCATTATTGGGCCTAACCAAATGAGTTATAAGATCAAGAATACATATTCCTGCGCCTCCAGAAATATAATCTATGCTATCATGTGCCGAAAGTGTCCATCTGCTATGTACATTGGACAAACGTCTCAGACACTTCGCCAAAGAATCAATGCCCACAAAACAGACATTAGACAGGATCACAAAGAAAAAACAGTTGCTTGCCATTTCAACCAGAAAGGACACTGTCTCAATGACCTACTCACCTGCATCCTACTTCAGAAGACATTCAGATCTGCACTTGAAAGGGAATGCTCTGAACTGGCATTCATGCTAAAATTCGACACTCTCCGCAGGGGGCTGAACAAAGACCCCAGCTATCTTACCCATTACAAAGATAGCTTCCCCAATTATCACCTCTAATACTATTAACTCACAGACATCTACCCTTCCCCACCTCTAATATCATTAGCTCACAGGTATTCACCTTCCTCCTCCCCCCTCCCCCCCCCCCCCGCATCTCCCTTCTGTTCTGAAATGTGATTTGTCCTTTTCATATGTGTTCTTTTTTTTTTTATTGTATCCTTTGGTATATATGGCTGTGACTATTTTAATTCCACAATTTGATCTGAGGAAGTGGGTCTGGCCCACGAAAGCTCATCATCTAATAAACCATCTTGTTAGTCTTTAAAGTGCTACATAGTCCTGTATTTTGTTTCAGCTACACCAGACTAACACAGCTACATTTCTATCACTCTTATCAGGAGGGCATTCCTATATAGAAAGGGTAATGAAGCTAATGCTTAAGTGCATTCCTGGGGCCTCAAACACATTTGTGTAACTGACTGATCACGTTTGTCCGACCCTCTCATAGCAAACAGTTTCAGCACAATCACACAGTAAGACTTTCCAGGAAAGAGTGCATCAACTGTGCACAGTCACACCTTTTATGTTACACAATTATGGTTCAATCAGCACTCTCCAAGAAAATACGGGCAGCTATCCCACCTGGCCTCAGCTGCTGGCACAAAGCCGTTGGGTGTTTCTCAAGAGACATATTTTAGAATCTGGGACTTCTTATGCCGTGCCCAGAAGCCAACTGCCTCATTGGACATAGTGAAGAAAGAAAAGCTGCTTTGTGAATCAGGCTGCTGTGTTTTGAAGCATGAAAGCTTCAAAGTTGGATTGCCTAGCACTGAGCAAAGTGGAACTGCTAACATATTAACATTGAGAGGCAACATCTTAGAAAGCTGATCTCTCCGTATTGCTGACCTGAACTATGAGAGGACACCTGGGCCAAGCTCAGGGTTACCCCATGGGCAGAATAATACCATGACCAGCTACTGCAAAAGAAATTTGATGAGGAAATCCAATGACTAAACACACTCTCAGCATTCTTTTGCAAGGAGCTAATAACCCTGTGGCTTAAAGACCACCATGTACTGGGTGAAGAAAATGGGTGTGCACTAGGGAGGTTTAAAAGCAGTTAATTAGGTAACAATTTAAAAGCTCAGCGGTTACATGCTGGGGACTCAGCAGCATGAAGCTTATAGTTACATAGAGCCTGCAGCACAGCTGGTTCCCCAAGAGCAGGATCAGAAGCCAGTGTGCGCTGGGAGCTGGCTCCCAGCTCCAGGCCTGGGGAGCTGCCTTCACTGCAGGCTCTGCAGTATAAGCTTTATACTGCCACCCTGCACTGCTGCCTCTGATATGGGGTGGAACCATTACAGTAACCAATGAGATCATGCTTATTGGTTAACGATTTAAATGGTTACCCTATTCCATCACTAATTTGCACTGTAGAGTGGCTACCAACATTCACTAATGCTCCATGACCCACACGTAAAGCCTAGGGAACTTACTGGCAGTCAACACTGTTGAACTGTTCATACTATCACCACAGACAAACTGGAGAGGAATACCTTTTATTGGACCATCTCTGGCGGATGAGACACACAAGCTTTTGAACTTGCTCAGAGCTGTTGTTCAGGTCTGGGAAACTTATTCCAAGTAGTAGTACCAACACTAAACTGCTCCATCTTTTATTTAGCTGTGAGACTGAGTAAGTTTTCCACACCCTAACAAAAGCTCTGCATAAGCTCCTCTCTCATGCCTACAGAAGTTGGTCAAATACAAGATATTACTTCACTCACCTTGTCTAATATCCTGGGATTGACACCGCTACAACAACACTGCATTTCTACTGCAGTAAGTCTCATGGTCCTGCCTGGTGACGCTTACCAATGTCCCAGAGATAATGGAGGGTTCTGAACCCCTTGAGACATTTTCCCATTGTTCTAGAGATACTGATGAAGCTCATTTTCCTTTATAGATAGGAGTTAGAGTTATGAAGATTCAAGTGACATTTGTCATATTCCTGGCTACTGCCACATTAAGACAAAAATTAATGGTGACTATTTCAGTCAGGGTTCTGGTAAAGTAGAACTTTCCTTGCTTTCAGTCTGCTGTGCAGTAAATACCTGCTTCACAAATTTAAAATAAATTAATTTTCTTATCACAATGTTATTCTTCTGTGCTTGTCTGGTATTTACAACATAGGTCCTGATGATGCCAGTACATCTTTGTATAACAGAAGGAAAGTCCTGGTTAGGGCACGAGGCTGGGGCTTGGGAGACCAAACTTCAATTCTTTGCTCTGCCACAGACTTCTACGATAACGTGCAAGTCAGTTTCTTTGGGTCTTAGTAACAGCTCCCTATCTCACAGGGTATGTATGGGGGTAAACCCATTAGAGACTGTGAGATGCTCCAGTACCATGGCAATGGGGTTACATGCACCTAAGATAAGAGAGTGCCACAAATACTAACACAACTCTTGGGACAGATTTTGGCTGAGGCTGTCTCATTAAAGAGTGTGAAGTCTATGGGGTATTACGATGGCCAGTTTTTAAATTCAGAAACTACATAGTCTAGTGCAGCTGTTCTCAGCTAGGGGCAGAAGTTCCCCTGAAAGTGCGCAGAGTTCTTCCAGGGGGTACATCAACTCATACAGACATTTGCTTAGTTTTACAAGCTACATGAAGTGCTAGAGAAGTCAGTGCAAACAAACATTTCATATAGATGCTGACTTCTTTATACTGCTCTATGTAAGTTCAATATTTAGAGTCCAATTGATTTTTAATTATATGGTAAAAATGAGAAAGCCATTTTTCAGTAAGAGAGTGCTGGGAAACTTTTATTTTGAGGTCTGATTTTGTAAGCAAGTGAAGTGAAACTTGGGGGGTATGAGACACAAATCAGACTCTTGAAGGGGTACAGGAAGGTCGAGAGCCACAGGTCTATGCATCCAGTACTAGCTTTAGACCCAGAATTCTAATGCTGGTTCTGTCAGTGACTGCCCAGTGAGCTCCCCCATATGTAAAATGCCGTAGATATTTACATCCCAGGAATCTCAAGAGTTAGCCATTCCACAGCATTTTCTATCTGTGGTAGGAACACTGATATAATTTATTTAAAAGCAGAAAAATAGATCCTACATATTAGATCCTACATTAGTTTAAGTGTAGTTTAAGTTTCAGACTTAATTATCTGGGTGGATCTTTGAAATTAAAAATACTAAAAAATTCTCTCATTTGCTTTGTATAATCTTGCTGCTTTAACGATTTACTCCACCCTCGTTTAGAAAGGAGTTTATCATATACCCTGAGCATCTCATCTGTAGCCATTTCACCAAGGTTTGTGAACTTAGCAGATCTCAAGCTAATCAGGATTCGGCCTGGCTAATACTTGGATATGAACAACACAGGAAGCAGGACTAGGAATTCATACTTCTTTAAGGTGTGAACCAATGTCACAGCATAGTGTTAAGGGTTTCGTGCTGCTGGATGAGCCATGACTCTGATCTGACATAAAACAGAGGTGCACGCGTGGTCATTACAAATCCTGGAGCATTTTTACAATGGTGTGTGTTATGCCTCTGATTTTGACCAAAGTCTCTCTAGTAATAATAATAGGGCTCAGATTTTCCTAGAAGTGCTAGCTGATGAATTCCTTCATCAAGTAGTTGCTGAACCAACAAGGGGAGATGCTATTTTAGATTTGGTTTTGGTGAGTAGCGAGGACCTCATAGATGAAATGGTTGTAGGGGACAACCTTGGCTCGAGTGATCATGAGCTAATTCAGTTCAAATTAAATGGAAGGATAAACAAAAATAAATCTGAGACTAGGGTTTTTGATTTCAAAAGGGCTAACTTTAATAAATTAAGGAAATTAGTTAGGGAAGTTGATTGGACTAAAGAAATTATGGATCTTGAGGTGGAGGAGGCCTGCAATTATTTTAAGTTAAAGTTGCAGAAGCTGTCAGAAGCCTGTATCCCAAGAAAAGGGAAAAAATTTATAGGCAGGTGTGTTAGACCAAGCTGGATGAGCAAGCATCTCAGAGAGGCGATTAAGAAAAAGCAGAAAGCATATAAGGAGTGGAAAATGGGAGGGATCAGTAAAGAAAGCTACCTTCTTGAGGTTAGAGCATGTAGGGACAAAGTGAGAAAGGCTAAAAGTCAGGTAGAGTTGGACCTTGCAAAGGGAATTAATGTCATTCAGTCTTTAATGAGGCTAATGAAGAGCTTAGGGATAATGGTAACATAACAAATGGGACTAAGGATGTGGAGGTAGATATTACCATATCTGAGGTAAACGCCAAACTTGAACAGCTTAATGGGAGTAAATCGGGGGGCCCAGATAATCTTCATCCAAGAATATTAAAGGAACTGGCACATGAACTTGCAAGTCCATTAGCAAAATTTTTTAATAAATCTCTAAACTCAGGGGTTGTACCATTTGACTGGAGAATTGCTAATATAGTTCCTATTTTTAAGAAAGGGAAAAAAAGAGACCCGGGTAACTATAGGCCTGTTAGTTTGATATCTGTAGTATGCAAGATCTTGGAAAAAAATTTGAAGGAGAAAGTAGTTGGAGACATTGAGGCTAATGGCAATTGGGACAAATTACAACATGGTTTTACAAAAGGTAGATTGTGCCAAACCAACCTGATCTTTTTTGAGAAAGTAACAGATTTTTTAGATAAAGGAAATGCAGTGGATCTAATCTACCTCGACTTTAGTAAGGCATTTGATACAGTACCACATGAGGAATTATTGGTTAAATTGGAAAAGACAGGGATTAATATGAAAGTTGAGAGGTGGATAAGCAACTGGTTAAAGGGAAGACTACAGCGGGTCATATTGAAAGGTGAACTGTCAGGTTGGAGGAAGGCTACTAGCAGAGTTCCTCAGGGATCAGTTTTGGGGCCAATTTTATTTAATCTTTTTATCACTGACCTTGACACCAAAAGTGGAAGTGTCCTGATAAAATTTGCGGATGACACAAAGTTGGGAGCTATTGCCAATTCAGAAAAGGATCGGGATATCATACAGGAAGATCTGGATGATCTTGTAAATTGGAGTGATAGCAATAGGATGAAATTTAATAATGAGAAGTGTAAGGTTATGCATTTAGGGATTAATAACAAGAATTTTAGTTATAAGCAGGGGACACATCAGTTGGAAGTAACGGAGGAGGAGAACCACCTTGGAGTCCTGGTTGATTATAGGATGACTATGAGCCGCCATTGTGACATGGCCATGAAAAAGGCTAATACGGTCTTGGGATGTATTAGGCGAGGTATTTCCAGTAGGGATAAGGAGGTGTTAGTGCCATTATACAAGGCATTGGTGAGACCCCATTTGGAATACTGTGTGCAGTTCTGGTTTCCCATGTTTAAGAAGGATGAATTCAAACTGGAACAGGTACAAAGAAGGGCCACTAGGATGATCCGAGGAATGGAAAACCTGTCTTATGAAAGGAGACTTAAAGAGCTTGGCTTGTTTACCTTAACCAAAAGAAGGCTGAGGGGGGACATGATTGCACTCTTTAAATATATTAGAGGGATAAATACCAGGGAGGGAGAGGAATTATTTAATCTTAATACCAATGTGGACACAAGAACAAATGGATATAAGCTGGCTAGTAGGAAGTTTAGACTTGAGATTAGACGAAGGTTTCTAACCACTAGAGGAGTGAAGTTCTGGAACAGCCTTCCAAGGGAAGTAGTGGGGGCAAAAGATCTATCTGGTTTCAAGATTAAACTAGATAGGTTTATGAAGGGGATGGTTTAATGAGATAACATGATCTTGGTAACTAATTGACCATTCATTATCAGTGGGAAATAGGTCAATGGAGGGATGATAGGAATTATTATAGAGAACTTTCTGGGTGTCTGGCTGGTGAGTCTTGTTCACATGCTCAGGGTTTAGCTGATCGCCATATTTGGGGTCGGGAAGGAATTTTCCTTCAGGGTAGATTGGCAGAGACCCTGGAGGTTTTTCTCCTTCCTCTGTAGCATGGGGTACAGATCACAGCTGGAGGATCTCTGCATCTTGGGGTCTTCAAAGTATCTGAGGGCTTCAATATCTGAGATATAGGTGAGAGGATTATTCTAGGAGGGTTGGGTGAGATTCTGTGGCCTGCACTGTGCAGGGGGTCAGACTAGATGATCATAATGGTCCCTTCTGACCTTAAAGTCTCTGAGTCATATAACTTACATTTCGTATGCATACATTTTCCCTGTTCCAGATGACTTGGTATTTTTCCTCACTTCCTAACCTACATTATTGTTGGTGTTCCTTATGTGATAGAACTTGGTGCCATGCCCAGAGCAGGTTTCACTGGTTGGTGAAGTGAACCAATGCTCCCTTATCTATTTCAGAGATGTTGAGGTTAATGTCTGTAAAGTGCTTTTGAGGTCTCTGAATGAAAGGTGCTAGGACACTGCAGAGTATTATTAAAGGTGCTATGTAATTATTTACTTCTGACTTAGTGTTTGACAAACTGTACAAACCATTACTGAAATAAATCACTCCCCCCTCTGTGGCGCCAGTCAGATCCTAAGCGATGCATTTATTGACCTCCCACAACAACATCCATAGCAACACTTTGTTTGTGATGTCAGATGAAGACATTGCTTCAGGAACAAAGGGGAGAACGCCAGTTTAGCAGAGAATTCAGGAAAAGCAGATTTTGTGCACACATTTTAGTGATTTTGAATATAAGTTACACATGCATGCACACTGCTTAACATTTTAAGCTCTTTAGGGCATAGATTGTCTATCCTGTGTAGATAATTCATAGTACACTGTTGGTGCTACTAGAATATTCATTTACATTTGTGTCTCAGTAGGATGGTTTGCGAAATGCCTTTTATGCCTAGCACTACCTCCATTCATATCTTAAAATAAGTGACCCCCTTCAGTTTACAGAAATTATGACATAGGAGGCTTGACCCTGCAAGAGCCCGGCTGCTCTGGGCAGGAGGGCCAAAGCCCCAACCCCCTGTCCAAGACAGAAAGGGGGCTGCTCTAGCCTGGGGCGGGCTCCTGCAGTGTAAGGGCAAGTGTAAGGGTAGACAGATTAAATGTTCTTGTCAAGTGCCTCTGGATATGTTTAGCAGTGACAACTATACAGCGTTACAGATTGTGAAACACCTTTCATAAACACTTACATGTTTCAAATTATACACTACCTACATTTAAAAAGGATTTTGCTTACTGTACTTGTTCCTTGTAACCGGAATATGGATATAATACACATAACTTGCATGTGATGCTGCATACTGGATCAGTGACGTTTTTTTAAAAATAATTGCAGGAGAAAGTTATAGTTTCAACTCAGACCAAGAGCCTGTTGCCACATACAGGGATAAGTGGAAGAGCTAATGAAGAACATCTTCATTCCATGCCCTCCCCAGCATGACTAAAGTTTAATTAACAACAGAAGCTAATTTAATACTCCTTGGAAGTGGAATATGTGATAAGCTACCCATTTTCTTGCTGAATAATACTGAAAGTCAGATGAAACGTAGAGATGTATTAGTGTAGTTGATTAACCGATCAACTTATAAGCAAAAGCTATAGATTACTACACGCATTCCCCTTCTCCCCCGCGGCCAGTAAATCTGTTAGTGGACTGGCCAGCAGCCCAGTTCAGTCTAGGTCCGGGAGCTACCCCACTGGGGCTCTGCATTTCACGTGTATTAGGAGCCAGGTTGCCTGCTCTCCCAGCTCCTAATACACTTTAAATGCAGAGCTGCTGCCAGGGTAGCTCCTGGACCCAGCGTGAGCTGGGGCTGAGCCTTCCCTTATCAACTAATTGTGTAATCAATAAACATTCTATCTACATAATTAGCAAATTACCCTCTTACTAACATCCCTAATGAAAAGACAGAGTAGTACTGCACACAGGGGAAAATACCTGACCTATTGGAAATAACAGAGGCAGGCTATTATGGGAAATGCTGCCATGAAGAATGAAGGTTATAAATGTAGGCAAACGCAGAATATTCATAAGCACCTATAGCCCTCTATTAAAAATGCCTCCATAAAACATGTTCTCTTTCAGGTCCTCAAAATACTAAGTGGCATTAGTAAAAAGTGATCACCATATCGTTCAAAAAAGACTAGGTTAGCATAATCTGTTGGGACTCCATGTACTGTATTTGATTTTTGTTACCTTGGGACTGGATTCTGCTACTAGATCTACATGCATAGCCACTTGGAACTTCACTGAAGTCAACCAAACCCTGCACAGCACAAAGGTCCTTACCCTGAAACTGCCAGCTCCTCTGAACAGGATCTTTCTATTGGGTGTTTTACAGACCTCTAGTCAGTGGATAGCCAGTGCTTCTGTAATCATGTCCCAACCGAAGTACAGCCCTATTTTCTACATAGCATTAAAGAAAATCTTCTGATGCCAAAGGCAGAAAAGACTAAATGGAAGGCTTAACAATGCTATGTTTACACAAAATAATATGATGAGGCTTTTCTGCTGCTGCAATTGAGTACCGTCAGTTTCTTTTGTATATTTCTATAACTCAGCTGCACTTAAATCTTTGCTGAGCCTCCCTCTTCTAAGTCTCAAGTTTAACTCAGTTTCATTTTATACAGTTCAATACACTATTTAATTTGAAGGGAGACTGCACTACTCAACTCAGCAGCCTAAGTGTCCAGAGAGTAAGCACTTGTCACCAGGAATAAAAAATAAGTTAATATTCTTCAAAAGGTATAAACATTTCATCATTCATTTCCCCATTTAGAGCTGGAGGCAGCCGTATCACTCAAAAGCCATGTCATTTGAGATGCCGTCAGTGAATGTCTGAATGAAGAGATTAACCTTCCTTCCAACCTAGTTTAATAGTTTAGGGTCAGAAGTAAAACTAATAAATACTTCAATGAAATGTTTATTTTAAAATACTAAATGTCAAAGTTTTTATTATTTAAAGCTGGTTGGAAATTTACAGCCTTTTCCACTGGGTTTCCTAGTGTCACAAAATGACATCACTTTTGGCAAGGTATTTACTTCCAGTACTAGACTCAGAAAACCCAATAGCCATTAAAAACCACATTTTGCAATTTTATTGATGGGGCGAAGTGCTTTTTGCTCTGTTCAGCTGTATGAAAGAAGTTCCTCAATTAGTTAAATCAATGTTTAAGAAATTCAACAGTAAAGAAATTTACTCTGCTTAAAGTAAAACCATGCCGTACATAACTAGGCAAGTATTATGGCAGGTCCAAAAACACAGTTTTAGAAAGTTTTCATTGTATGGTTTGGTTTCAGTGTTAGCCTTTCTTTATAAGGGAAAAACAATCTTGATTTTTGCTTTTAAAACAGAATTTATAACAGTGCTTTAAAAGTAATTTCAACTATTTTTTGCTGAGCTTGACATACTGACGTATTGGCTAGGATACAATTTTTTAAAGTAGAATCCTATTTAAAATGCTCCCATTTGAATTGTAAATGGGAAAAAACTAAATGGCTTCCAATATTTTTGCTTTTAAGAATAAGATCT
The DNA here is from genome assembly GCF_052426305.1 of Pelodiscus sinensis. Classification (NCBI taxonomy): domain Eukaryota; kingdom Metazoa; phylum Chordata; order Testudines; family Trionychidae; genus Pelodiscus; species Pelodiscus sinensis. The sequence goes on from NC_143053.1 coordinate 258,448,366, forward strand.
CATTTTGCATATTAAGATTCAAGCTATACTACTGGTGGGTCTCTGGATAGTTAAGCGCCTGGTCTACACTAGCATATCAGGTTGGTATTACTACATAGCTTAGGGCTGTGACAAATTCACATTCCTGGCAGTGCAGTTAAACCCACCTAGCCCCAGTGTCAACAGCGCTAGGTCAATGGGAGAATTCTGCCTTTGACTAGCAACTGCTTCTTGGGTGGGTAGATTACCTATGCCGATGGGGAACCCCTTCTATTGGCATATGTAGCATCTTCACATTTTGAGCATAGGCAAGCCCTGAGCCTTTTCACTATCTGGATTTGTATCAGCGGGACAGCCGTGTTACTCTGAATTTGCGAAAGCAGTGAGGAGTCCTGCGGCACCTTATAGACTAACCGAAGTGTTGGAGCATAAGGTTTCGTGGGCAAAGACCCACTTACCCACTTCATCAGATGCATCTGATGAAGTGGGTCTTTGCCCACGAAAGCTTATGCTCCAACACTTCGGTTAGTCTATAAGGTGCCACAGGACTCCTCGCCACTATCTGGATTTGGTTTCTAAACACTAGGTACTAACACATACAGCAGCAAATGTTCAATATGTGCTAGTAAAGGCATACTTTATTATTTGATTTATGACTACTAGCTATCTCTGAAAGGTAACCTCAGGAAAGGAAGGATGATCATTGTCGACGGCAAAAGACCCAGGGAGCTGGCTTGAAAGCCGGCTTCCTGCACGTACTGACTCCCATTTGCCCCCCTCAACCTCTGTGCTGCTGCCTCTCTATCAGAAGCAGCAGCGTTGGGGGACAGGTGGCTCCACAGCTCTGGTGCTCATGAGGAGCTGGCTTAAAAGCTGACTCCCCATGGCACCAGCTCCCACTCCTCCCCTTGCTGCCTCTGATGCAACAAGGGGGAAGGGCATGTAGTCGATAAAAATAACTGACAAGCCCAGGCTTATCAGTTAATCATGTACTCGACTACATGTTGACATACCTAGTTGTGACCTGGGGCAAGTGTCTGAGGTGCAGGGAGCAAAAGGGGATATGGGTGCAGGAGAGGATTCTGACCTGGAAGAGGAGCATAGGAAGGGGTGCTGGGTGTGAGAGGGAGTTAGGGTACAGCAGAGGTGGGGTGCAAGAGGTAGGTAAGTGCCTCCCGACCAGAGCCTAAGTAGCTCCCGGTCAGCAGCCCAGCAGGACTCTCAAGGCAGGCTTCCTGGCCTGCCAGCAGCCCCAGACTGTTCAAAGCGGCTGACTGTTCCATTTAGCTCTGTGCTGCCCCACTCCCAACACAATTTCTCAGCTCCCATTGGCTGCTTTGTGTCGTGTGCAGCTGCTCCAAGCCAGATTAAAGGGCTTGATGGGCCATATTCGGCCTGCAGGCCGTATCTTGCCCTCCCCTGAACTACACTGACAGAGGCTCTTCCATCAGCGTAGGACAGTGTTTCTCAACCTTTTTTTTAAATAAAGTGCCCCTTTAAAAAAAGTGTAAGTACCCCCGGTATCAGTTTTCAGTCACGCAATTTTTTTTTCTACCATTGCAACACATTTTTTTTAAACAACTTAATCATAGCCGGGCGGCTGAAGAAATTTGTGTGTGTAAAAAGTACAAAAATAATAAAACGCTGTAAAACTTTTTAAAAAATTATTTTCTCCAATTTTCAGTTGCGTTGACGTACCCCCAGACTTCTCAAATACCCCTAAGGGTACTCGTAACACTGATTGAGAAACACTGGCAGGCAATCATTTTTTATGAGGGGCTACTCCAAGATTTTGGCAAGTAGTCATGGGTTGCACTTCTATGGTTATGGTTCAGAAGGGAGCTTGTGGCAAGGAACTGCGGTTCAGGAGGGGGTGAGAGTCAGAGGGAGAATGGGTGAAGGAGCGGGTTGTGATCTGGGGCAGAGGCCTAGGAAGGGGTAAGGATGCAGGAACAGATTCTGGCTTGAGGGAGGGAATTGTGACTTGGAAGAAGGAGGTTCAGAGAATTTGGGTGGTGACTTGGGGCAGGTAGTTGGGGAAAAGAGAGAGTAGGGTTCCAGAAGCAGGCTAAGGCTAGGAGACGCTTACCTAAGTGGCTCCCAGCCAGCCTCCCTGCAGGAACCTGAAGTTTCAGACTGCTAGCAGCTCCATGTGGCTCTGCTGCAGGCACCGGAGGGGGGGACGGGGGGGGGGGGGGGAGGGCACAGGAGAAGGCTTCACATGCTGCCCCTGCCCCCCAGCAAAATTTCTCAGCTCCTATTTGCTGGGAGCTGATAAATTTTGCTGGTGGGCAGGGACAGCATACAAAGTCTCCCTCCTCCCTCACCAGCAATCCAGAGGAGAGAGCAATTGGATGTTTGAAGCATGAACTGATCTCTGCCTAAGGGTTCTGGTGAAGCGGCTGCGAGCGAGATCCAGTAGCTTAGCAGGCTGAATGCGGCCCACTAGCAGCCTCTTGTATGTGCGCGCGCACGCGCGCACGCATCCCCAGTGTAGGAGCATCTTAAACACTACAGCAGTGCAGCTGCATTAATGACCTCACTGTGGAAAAACAATGGAGCTACCCAGTGTGAACTGATCAGTAGTACAGACTGACTGACTGTATTAAGAGAGTGATTGGATTAGCTGCTGAGGAGGTCTGACTCCAGCCTCTGCACCCCAATAACATTATTAGCTCCAGTTTTAGTGGCACTCAAACTCCAGATTGCCTCCTGATGGACTAACATGCTCTAATTTAGAGCACAACTTCACGTGATCCAGAGATTTGTATTTGTGGATGGAGTTGGGGCAAAACTCATGTTTCAGCTAATAAGGCAGTAAAGAGGAACCCTCTGAGTTCCTTATATATGTAGATTATGACTAATATTACTTGCCTTCCATAAAACACATAGTTAGGAGCAATTCAGTGATGTTTGTGATGCTCACCCAGTATAATGAGAAGAGCCACAGAAACATCTAACCACATTTTATACACTCTTATTCATGCACTGCTATCATGTATTTGTGGACCAAAAAAAACCTGTTCTGGATTTATGAGTGGGTCTATAGAAAATAACTAACTTACCACTCGAGAAGAAATTAGAGGAACTTCTTGTGGTAAGAAAAATTATTAAATGCTAAGTCTGCACCAAGGTGAGAGATAATGTCCTCTGAAAAGTTAAATTTTCTTAACAGCTGAAATGGCTCATACATTATACAAGAAATCACAAGCTTGCAGAAAGAAATTCTTTAAGTATACAGCCGGTCCCTGAGTCGCGAACGGTCGAGTTACGACCATTCGTATTTACGACCAAAGCTCCCATGGAGCAGTTCTAAAGGCGGTCCCCGAGTTATGAACGCGACACGCGCTTACGAACAGCGCAGTCGCTATGTAACTCAATGGGGTCCAAGTTATGAACAGATCGATTTACGGCCAAGTGTTTGGTCCGTTACTCATTCCTAGCTTGGAGAGAGGCTGTATCAGAAGCAGTAAGCTAGTGAGAATTTATAGGTCTGATGGCCACGAGGGACTAAAAGGAGCAGATGTGACGGAGAAGGACACTGCAGAGAGGAGATGATTCCTGTGCCCTCTATTGCCATTACCAAGGATACTGGAGAGATATAATGTCAGGCATACTCTTCTATGCCTCTTTATGCTAGAAGGGGTATTAAGCTTATGAATCTATTTATCTAGATCTAGTATCAGCAACTGCAACAGCAACTTTGAAGTGGCTACAAAAGGCAGCTGGGTACCCTGCCAATAATTTCAGTACTCCCCACCACCGCTTTGTTGACCAGAGGAAGCTCATTTACATGGGTCACGTATGGGGAAGAGTTCGTCTATACCGTATTTTACACTAAATCCTACCAATTTCCAAGGGAATCCAATAAGAAATTGAGCAGAATAACCATAAAAAAACCCTAACAGTACTCAAAATGAGACATTTACAGTGGCTAATATAGAAACAGACAAAAAAGAGGGAAGGTATAGATTAGATTCTAGGAACTGGATTCCCCAAGCTCCATAAAACGTTAGGTCAATTAGATAATGGAATTTGCCAAGGGAGATTACGAATAGAGCCCTGCAAATCCGTAGACAGACACTTTGTATGCACTGATATCTGCATCCATGGATGCAGTTGCATTGATTACCATCTTAGCAGATCCAAATTACTATATTCCTACAGGGCACTAGTTATTGAAACATGTTTACTAAAGGCTCCAGGGTCGAATGACAGTGCAAGCAGAGACAAATTATATAAAAGGATGAATTAAAATTACTCTGTGAAAACCAGAGGTGCTCAAATGAGATGCAAACCAGACAGACCACCAGTGAAAGGCTGATTTTATTTTTTTAAACATGTCCAACTTGCATTTACATAACTACTGAATCAATGCAAGTGGCATAATGTCCAAACATTTTTCTGCCCTCTTCCAGAGCAATCTTTAACAGGATACACAGAGAATTAAATACAAAATCATCACCCTTAAAGGTCTAATTTAAGCTAAAGGAAAACCGAGGGTTAAGACTGCCAGCCAGTCCCTAAATCACCCTTCTGGGTCTCAGGTAAGGCAGCATATTTGAGACCATTCTGCTGATCTAAGAAAGGAGTATCAAGTTTAACAGAATTTCCTTTCAGTGTCTCAAGTTGGAAAGCTTAATTTTTTTTTAAAGATAGCAGGACAGAAAATAAAAGAAGAAAGGACATTGGACAATTAAGACAATGAATAAGAATTGTAAGGAACTTACAGTACAACAGGGAAAGAGTAGAAACTCAACAAACCAAAGAAGAAGGCTTGTCTAGCATAATGAATAGAGACAAGCAAATGTTACTATATGGATACTATATGTATCCACACCGGTATCTCAGCATGCTGGAAAACTGCAGCAGAGTAACTGCTCATTTGACACTATTTTGGAGCTTTTTCCATCTTCTACAAATCCATTGCACTGCAGTTTGTGCAACCATAGAATCACATGAACACGTCACTGGAACTTGTGCCATTTGGCAAGATTGCCCATTAAGGGAGAAAATTACCAGTTGCTTGGACTTTTTAAAGATCTATCTATGCCTAATTATAAACTAAAATATAAGAAGCAACTTAAGTTTAATCAATATTTGGCCACTGCTTTCTGCTTTTCAGTGTCAAAACGGAGCTAGTAGATGCCCTCTAGTAACATCATAAAATATGGGAAATATGAGCACCGAGAATTTCACTAACTTACATGCAGTGTATGGCATCGGATTTATCATTTCTATTCCTGTCCCTCTTTTTTGCCAATTGTTTCTCCTCTTTCTCTGGCTTATTGTCTAAGCCTCTCTCACTGAAAACTTTAGGTTTTTTTCAATCACTGAATTGAATCTAGTTGCTATTCTGGTCTCTTCCTTGTGTATCCTTTCTCCGTCCCAGTCATGGCTCCCCTCTGTTCTCCCCCCCAGCCCCATTCCACTTTTATCTTCCCTTTTTTTCTATACCATATACTGCTCTCCTTTTCCTTGCAAAGCTCTTCCCTTTCTTCTCTAAATCATTCTGTGGACACCTCGGGCTACAAAGTGACACTTGTCATTGCACAAGCTACAAAGGGAAGGAGGGAGAAAGACTATGAAGGTACGTGTATCTATGTGAAGACAGTTGAGTAAGATTATCCAGTAAGCAGCAACTGTATTTTCCTATGTATTATATGTAAGTATTTTTTCCTTAATTCGAGGTTGGTATTTGTACAAGGTGGTCTGGGAAGTGAAGTCAGTTATCTACAGAATAGGTACGGCCCAAGGAATCGTACGGTAAACCTTCAACACTCCTTACCAATGTGCCTCAGCTACAAGTTGGAAAGACCATGTCTAGGATCCAAAGGGCCAGTCAATCCTTCCCGTCTCTGCTCAGGCAGACTAACAATCATGCTACTTGTGCTTTTGTTTAAATATAGTATCAGAGAGGTAGCCATGTTAGACTGAATCTGCAAAAGCAGCGAGGAGTCCTGTGGCACCTTATCGACTAACCGAAGTGTTGGAGCATAAGCTTTCGTGGGCAGTCTATAAGGTGCCACAGGACTCCTCGCCGCTTTTGTTTAAATAGAGGGGGACTCTTTTATGCTGACACTGGGAAACAGACTGTAACAGAGACCAAATCCATCTCACCAGGCCAAATTTGGACAATTACTTAATCACTGCTAACCTCAAATACTTTCAGCTATGACTCAGAGTTCAGGGATAACTTAACTTTTACTAATCCCATGAGCTATCCATTCAGAAAGATACTCAGAAAAGTGCTAGAATTACTCTGTAAATAAGGGCATGCTCCAGGAAGCCTAACAAACAACTATAACTTAATGCTTTTGACCTGTCAGCAAGAAGGTTATGAGATCTGCATATCCAAAAGTACTGTGAAGAAAGACGCCAAAAACTTAATGCTACCAACCCTAGAGGAATGCATATATGATGCTAACTCGGAGAAGTGATTTATTGCAATACCGCAAATTGAGTTGCTATTGCCAATTCTGTTAAAGTAACTAAATTCACTCTGTAAAGCCTTTTGAGATTATTTGTATGAAAGAAACTATATACAACTAAATTGAAACTCATATTTCTAATACTTTAGGCTGCTGAGTTCAAGACCAGGCAGGGGCAATCTCAAAAGCTAGACTGTCTTCAAAATACCAGCACTGTTAAAATGATAAGTAATACGTCATAAGACAGATTAAGGCAGACAGCCAAAGTCAAGACAACCTACTGAGGAGAGCTCTGCCCTCTCCTACATATCACTGTGATCCTCCTAATACTGTAAGATTTTGCTAAATGTTAGCCTGAGAACACTGCAAAAATTAGAGTTAATGATCAATAACATCTGCCCTCTCACATACCACTTGGTGAAAAGCACTGGAATCATTAGCCATCACACCATACAGTATTCATAATAAATGTCACTAGGTACTCATCTGTCCCACAGGGGCCTTACCTGTTTCCTTTGAATCCTGTCGTATAGTGGCACTGTCCAGGTTCTTGCACAGACTAAAGAGCATATAAGTATTGCATTTAACCATCACCGGCTACCTGCTATGTGTTCACCGACCCTTATGGTTTAGAGTACATTTTCAGCATCAGGAGATACATGCACCACTTCCTCTTCCAACAGGAACTGTGTGCAAAAGCCTATGCTGAAAATTTACCCCACTGGATATTGTGAGTGTATGTGTTGCAATGAAGTATGTATTATCAGCCAATATCCCTCATGGGTTCAGGAGTCAAAACAGACAAAGCCTTGCAACCCATGGCAGCTGTCCTGTGTATAGAGGTATATAAAAAGATAGCTCACTTAATCCTTTCATGCCAGGAGTAGGGATTTTCCCGGAGCGACGTCCATTGCCGGCAATGGACGCACCAAAATAACGTCAGCATCAATGAGTTAACCACCTCTGTCCTCTTTTCACCTATTATATTTCTCATGCATCATCCAGCTTCCCAACCATCTTCCTGTTTCTTCACAGTATGCACGCTATGTTCTCTCCCT